>NC_136492.1:123732018-123907018 GCF_053919585.1 Euprymna scolopes
CGTTTTACCTTGAAAGTATTATAGAAACTGATTTTCCAGTTTAAATGCTTAAATGGTTGCTTTTCTGTCCGTCAAGTTTTTAAGGTTTACATGCGTAACAAGCAATAAAAGTAATATTTAATTTTGGACTAGGTATTTAGCCGAGAGTGTTAATCTACAAGTGTTTCATCATCATCATCACCATCATCATTATTTGCATCATTTTTTTTCTTTACAGCAATGCAAATTAAATTAATAATTCACTAATTTTTATAACTAAATTATGGCCTTAACTTCATTCATAGGGAGAAAGCACAAAAATTCACATTCTGCCTGTTAATCGTCGACGATTTGAAATGGTTTATGAAAACGTTCATGTAACATGTCGTATACTATTTACGCACTGATTGATTTTCTATAAAAAAACAAAATAAATGTTACAATTGGCAATCAATTACAGGGAAAGCATTTGAGAAAAAATATACACGAAAATTGTCGTGGGGTTTGGAAAATCTACAAAAAAAATACACTATAATTAAATATGTTTTAAATGTTAAAAGAATCGGAATCAGAAATTGTATCGAAATCGACAATTTCTAACGGAATGAAAAATTGTAAAGGAATCGAGAAATAATTTTGGAATAACGTTATCAGGAATATAAACATCCGAATTTAACTCATTTATTTTGCAGATGGATTTTAACTTTACAATGCATATTTTTATCTGCAAACCAATCAGAAAATATATTACGAATTTTGTTCGATTTATTATATATGTCTTAAAATTTGGGGCAAGTTGGTTCGAGTGAAAACAGTTAGATGTGTTTACAGAGTATGGTTATACTATAAAGCAGTTGCACTAGAACACCGACACTGAATGTTTGTAACACAATGAAAATGATTCACCCACATTTGGATAATCTTTAAACACTTTTAATGTCTCTATTTTATCATAAAATCTAATTTGGCTTCAAAAACCGAATATTGAAATTCACTAACTATTTCGAACATTCTTTATAATTTGTTATCAAGACAATATATCCTAGACAGGAAATTTACCTGCGTTATTATTGAATTCCCTTCATATTTTAAAAACTGAATGCAATATAACTGTTGGATAAAACTTCAAACCTTACCGATTGAGTAGCGACATATGAACGACATCTGACTCATGCCCCAGACCTGATGTAGGTGACTACTTACAGTACAAAGGTTTATTATAAATCATCATATTCTCCAGTATGTATTAACATATTAACTGAGTACATACAGGATTTACAGTTTAGTTTAACCTAAACGGGCATATTCCGCTACAGAAAATTCTGCATTGAAATCCCACAACGATTTTCTCATGAATATAAAGTTTGTTGTCATTCTCATGAACAGAAAACATAAAACGTTTTTTACATCATCATAAATACATTTCAATATCTTCATCACTCCTAAACATTATCATGAGGAAAGCAACTGAATTCAAGTTTTCATTATATTGAGACAACTAAAATAACAAACATCTACTTATATGCAGTAGAAGACGACAAATATTCTGTAATATTAATGTTAACAATATATTACGTTGTTATGTAAGGGTATAGAAAGAAGTTAAAAATACATGCATTTCAGATCATGCGACTTTTCGTCTCCAGTAGACAATAGTTAAAACTGCTGAATCGAAAGATGATGCAAAATATTGTATATGTTCTATAAACTTGTGCAGATTGATAATCTATCGATCTTAAGTTTTCTTTAATGTTTACAGAAGAACTGATTGTTTTCAGACCTTTAAGGTAATCGCTCTTTTGTAAGGAATGCGTAGTTATTTGTACGACAGAATACAATTTTTGAAAATATTAGCAAGTCCTATGTAATATATTTTGTATAATGATTTTTAGAGTAAGTATCTGATTTTATATTAGTGCTATTTGATGGCGAGTCAATAAGATAGGATTGAAAAATTTCATTATATAACAGTGAATGTATCTAATGGTGCTCGATATAGCTAATATATATATATATATATATATATATATATATATATATATATATATATAGTCTCATTTATCGTATTCCAAATTTTACTGGATTTATATGATATAGAATTTTGTAATCTACTTATAATACTTATACTTATAAGTTTTAAGTCCAAATGAGATGATTTAAACTGTAAGCTACACACTTATCATAATTGAGCATCCATGCATTGTTTTAACAAAATCAAGACACCAGGGAATAGATCAATAGCAACAAAGTATGTTATAATTGTTTCAAGACTATTCGGACAAATTCAAACCTTATGTCGTTAGACAATTTTCACAAGAACAGCCTTTAGTCAGACATATTGAAGAAACACACACTTAAACATCTCATCATTCCAAAGTTTGTGAATATTTACCTATTTTCGTATCTCTATTTAAAAAAAATATAATACAAAGCTTCCACTAATGTTCACTTAATATATTTCATTTATTTCTTAAATAATATTTCGTTATTTGTTTATTTATATTTAAATAATTCTTTTAATACATATAGATTATTGTTTTAATACGGACTAATCAACTTAGTCTTCAGCTATATTGTTTCGATTATATGTTAGTTTCGTATTTGGAATCTATATGCAGTTCGTTTGTCGCGTCGAGCTAGAACATGGAAATTCGGGTAGAGTAATGGGAGAGACAGTATATATATATATATATATATATATATACATATATATATATATATATGTATATATGAGAGTAAGTGTTGCTTAAATTGTGTATTTTTTGTGTAAATTGATAGCAACTTCATGTTAATGCATATTACAGAGATAATTAATGGAAAATTATTTCAAGACGACAGATTATTTATAATCCATAAAGAGGATGATTAAAATAGTATTAACATTTTATCACAAGAAGTCACACTAGATGGATTTTAAACAAGTACATTTTAATATACTTTATGTTTATTCATCTATTTAAAGTAATACCACTAATTGGTATCTTTATATAACTAATAATGTTTAGATAAACAAATAACGCATAATCATTGGTGTATTATGTATAACCAGAAATTATCGTCAATAAGATGTCTTTAGTAAGATCATGTTATCTATTAGTCGATCAATTAATTGTTCGTCAAACAAAATATAACTTGCAGACTACTATTGAGTTATGAAGCCGTAGGTACGGGTTGAGAAAATATATATAATTTTTTTCGCCAAATATTCAATGAATCCTTTTGAAACAATGATAATAAACATCTCCATGTTTTCTGTTTCATTTCAGATATTATTTCATATAACCTCTCTCAGAGAAGATACGTTGCGAGCCTGTCTTTGTTTTATCGTTATTTTCATGTGAAGTCCTCGTCTGAGATCCAGTCTCCGGTCCACTTCGCCAATCTTTTACGAAAAACACCCGTCCAGCTTAAACCAGTGTAATTAATTTTCCCCGCGCTTTATCTGTGCCTAAATCAACATTTTGCTTCCATGAGCTAAGCGTCTTTCTTGGAAGTGCACGCATGTTTAACTCTCTTCCGTGTGCCTGTTTCTCACCTGACTACAACTTGGACATCTTACAGTCCAACATAAACATGTTCCTGTTGATCCGCCTCCTTAAGTAAGAAATTTTTATAAGATCTCCATTACTAGCGATTACTACGATACTATCCCATTGGTTACTGTACACGAAATAACTCTCATTCCCGAGTGTTCTCTTGACCTTGATCAGGTGATTTCCTTGTAAAAAAAAAGTTGATATAATATCGATTTAAAAAAACAAGTTTTACAAAATAATTCTTTAAGAGTTTTTTTTTTTTTAACTGGGCAATTACTGTTACTACTATAACATACCATTTGAAAACTGTCCGTTGGAACTATTACTTTACTACTACACTTTATTTCTAACAGCATCAAACTGACTGCTTACAAGAATTTTTGATGCTATTTCAAGCGGTTTATATTTACTTATCGCTTGCACATTGATTTATACACACACGGAGAAAGAGAAAGATAGAGTAAAGGAGAGAGAGAGGGATAAAGAAAGAGAGGCAGGTGAGCAAGAATAAGGATTGAAGCCGTATTTTACAGATTTTGATATGGGTTTTCCACCGTAAATATTTACACTAACCTTTCTGTCATACAACGTTAAGCGACTATTAATATTGTGTTTACAGTATAGCTGATGGTTGCAACTACGGATGAAGTTATAAAATGTGATTTTCTGACGTACACGAGTGCTAACCACAACGAATTACGCATCGATTCCGATGTTGTTAGTTGTTCGACTTAGAGAAACATTATTATGTTTACAAGGAAATAATGTTTGCGACCTAGCTTTTGTTATTTATTTATTTTGACTTGAACTTTGCGCCGTATTATTTATTATGTTTTTTTTCTGTTTTTTGGTTGTGGTGGTTGATATTTTCTTCCATAATGTTGAGATCTGAAAATTGTGGTGGCAAGATCAGATGTGCTACTTCATTGGAATGCTCTTCGTGCCAATTTTTAATAGTTCTAACTGCATTCATGCGAGTATATCACTTTCGCTCACCCGGATACAGTTCTTAAAAATAGGATTAACTTGGTCACCCTAAAGTCCTAAATAGTCTTGACTTTAAATTCCTCACATGAAGAAAACGCCTTGGTTCAACGGATTTCCAAAATATATCAAATCATCACAAAACGCCCGCTATGCTTTTTGGTTAATCGAAGCAAATCTGGATAAAATGCTTCCTTCGGCTGTGTCAAAACAAAACCATGGGGAGTGATTAGAAATAGGGAAACCGATGGGTCGTCAGAGAAAATCACATTTTCAACTGCGCGAGCGACCATTTTTTTTTCACCACTCCAATCGCTTGGAAACATTATGCTTTGAGAGCAGGGTTTTTTAAAATTTAAATTCCTCCGTAAAATCATGGTATGTGCAAATCTCGATTAACAGTTCTTGTGGAAACTGAGTACTGTAAATGTGCATTTTACTCCGTAGTTATCTTGGAAGCTGTGTTCTACAATATTTTCATAATTAGCCTCTAAATAGTTAGGACGTCTCTTTCAGACATCTTCATCTTTCGACAATACCTATGCGTTTCCGAGGTCGTTTTTTATTTTCTTTGAAAACAGTCATTACTTTTGAGAGAGTGCTTCTTGAAACAACAAGACTTCGTGTAGTTTCTGTCATACAAGTGCATGCCATACGAGATCAAAAAAGTTTGTGTGTTGGGAAGTCCGTTATGTTTACCATTTTTTTAAAAGAGTTTTGATATTGAAAAAAATATTTAATAAAACGTATCATAGGACATAAATAATACAAAAAAACATTAAACAAAGTTTCTTATTAAAAGCACGTACAAATACACATATGTTAGGTGTTTCTCTTATTTTCTCGAATCGCTGTATATATGTATGTGTATAACCTACAAACACAATCTTTCATATCCGTATTATTAAGCATAAAATGCTAAATAGTATATATATATATATATATATATATATATATATATATATATATATATATAATGGAAACGAAGAAACATTCAAGAAATGCGGGCTCAGCTCTCATTCCCCTAGTTTACACACCCCTAAAATAAATAAAAAAACTATTTTTAGTAGTCGGTTACATAGGTAAAGATGGGGTTACTGTTTTAAAACAGGGTCTTATGGCGGTCGAATAAACACTCCAAACGCTGTTTGTTAGTTTGACAGATTTCTTTAGCAAGCCAGTGGTTAAAATCTTCAGAGTAGAGAAAAGTACTATACAATGTTATTGCTAATATATCCACTATCTTTCTTTCTTCATTCGTTTGACAATTTATCACATAATAAACCAAGTATCTCTATTATCAAAGCACCAGCCGAAAGTCAGGCATACAAGGTAAGCAGTGGTTTCTTTGATTTTATAGGGCGCGTCTGAAATATATGTTTTGTTTAGACCACAGTTGAAACATGCTATTTGACTTTTGCATTTTAAATTTTATTCAAACCATTATATAAAAATAATTGCATAAAGTCAACATTAGGTTCTCTAGTTTACAATGTAGACTTTAATGTATTTTTGACTAAGTCACTGCAAAGAGGCACGCGAAGCTCGTACTTGTGCCCCGCGATGCGCCTCCAACTTTATTTTTACGAGGTAGTAACAACCTATCAAGCCCCGGAAGCCACTCAGGGATAAGGTTTATAGTGTGTGCAGTAAGTTAGTGTTGGAGATTTGATAAAGTGTCTTACTGAAGGAGGTGGTTCATCAGGAATTTTTTTACATTATATTTGAAGACATCCAAGTTGTCGTTAGGTGGAAAACAGGCAACCGGATCAGAGTTCCACATGTGTGCACTTCTAAGAAAAAAATCTTTGTTCATGGAATCTACGTTTAGATTTTGGCACAGATAAGGTGTGCAGCAAATTTGTGGCAGGTGTTTCAGCTAGGCGGGTGTTTATCGCTAAAAATTAGCGAGGGGGAGCAGAGATTGTAGTTCAGAAGATCACATGCCATGCTAGTTACGATAATACAAAGGGAAAGTCGCAACGTCTCTCCTGTGGGAGAGAGGTTGCAGGGAAGAGAAAAGGCATCACACACTAGGCCACGAAGTCTATTTTGTACTCTTCCAAGGCAGGATAGGCTGTTTTTAGCAGCTCCTGCCCAGATGTGGCAGCAGTACTCTATCCTTGGACGTACTTGGCTTTTATACAGATAGAGAATTGCGTCAGTAGTGAGATATCTTCTAAAGTGTTAGAAGGATCCAACAATTTTTCATCGACCTTGGCAACTGACTTGATGTACGTGTTCCATTTCAGATGAGGAGTAAACGTCAAATCCAGAAGCTTATCAAAAAATGGAGCCTCCCCTAGACGAGAGCCACCCATGTCAATTGATTACAGATAGGGATCAGAGCGTTGATGACATAAAGATAGGAGCTTGGTTTTAGATGCATTAAACGTAACCAGCCATCTCCTCCCCCATGTACCACGCGTTCAAGATCAGAGGTGAGAGAATCTGAGATAACTTTGTCATTTACGGCCTTGATGTGTTGCCATAAATGGTCGTGTCATCAGCATAGATCTCAACGAATCATGTAAGTATGTGTTTTGGAAGATTATTGATGTAAATCATGAAGAGAGTTGGGGCAAGAATGGACCCCTGAGTGGTTCTAGCATTATATTGAGGGTCTCTGATTTCTGCCAACAAACCACTACTCTTATGAACCTATCGGAGAGAAATGATGTAATGATCGAGACAACATTTCCAGTTATAATGTAACTGGAAATTTTGTGAAGTAGGCCCTTATGTCTTACCTTATAGAAGCTAATCCTATGAGATATAACCGTTAGAACATCTGCTGAAGATCTGGCAGAAAAAAAACATAGTCCATGTGAATAAGAAGATATTTCTGCTGATGTGCTTGACTGCTTCTCTATTTAATATTGATTCAAACAGCTTACACAGGCGACTTATTGGCATGCACTGACAAAGAGATGACTTATCACCTGATTTCTTTAATACAGGGTATACTGATGAGTTTTTCTAGGGTGTTGGGAAGCACTTCTCTTTAAGGCAACGCTTAAAGAGTTTTTAAGTATGAGGGAAAAGTTCAAGTTGAAGCTTTTTTCAGCACAATGATTGGAATTCCTCATGGGCAGTTGCTTTACTGGGATCAAGGTTCTTGATTATCTTGGCGACTTCACGCACAGATATTTGTAAGTTGCATAGCGTTATAAGATGAAATACGGGAAGTTTATTGCCTTCGTCGCATGGGGTAGAATTAGCTGCAAAGTTCTTGGCAAATAGTTTGGTCTCATCTGATGCTGACGAGATCACCTCAGGTCCATTGATGATGGTTGGGATAGAATGCACCCTTCAAGATTATATTTAATATTTGCCAAAACTGGTGGAAATCAAGCCGCTGCTCTGCTACTTTGGATTTAACGGAGTGAGCATATAGCATTTTTAATTGCCCTTTTGCAGTGGTTGCAGGCAGTCATGAAGGCAGCTTTGTCTCAGGACATGTATAACGTTGGTAGGTATTGAAAAAGTGATTTCTGTGCGCGATTGCATCATCAAATTCTGAGGAGAACCATGACTTGTTGTTATGTTTCGGTTGGAATTTTATGGATTAAATGAATCCGTAAATGCCTATAATTGCCATTCCTTCTGGTCTGATACTATATATATGGAATGTTGTGGCAGATTGGATATAAGTATACGGAAGCTATCCTAGTAAGCGGTAGAGTATCGATATACAGTACGTTGGAGCGGTACATCTCCAGACTAATTGCATTTCATTTTTATCCAAACTGATACAACCTCGTGGTCAGAAGATCCCAGCTGAGACAGAACGGAACTTAAACATAGCTCAGGTTAAGTTGTGAGAAAAATGTCTTGAAGTCTAGCATGTTGATCGGAAGTATAGGGGACTCGACTGGGTTCGTGAACAATCTGGGTGAGGTCAAAGGCAATGGCATAATCATGACAGAATCTCCCCTCATCATATGTCTTGTTAGAGTGGGCCAGCCATTCCGCATTGTGGACATTGAAGCCGCCACAAATGTGAATGTTAGCCGAAGGGTAAGCAGACAGGATATGGTCATTTTTTCAGATATGTTCTTAATGATAGTCACTCCGCTATTGTGGGGGCAATATAGAACAAATATAAATGCAGTGGTGTAAGCAAGTGCAACCCGGAAGGACATATAAGGTGAATTAGGATCTTCTCTGGAGATTTCCCTGCCACAAGGGGAACTATCTTTAATGTAACCGCATATTCTATGTCCATGGGGATAAAATTTAGATGGTAAGTTAGAGTATCCTGTAATTATGAATTCCTTAAGGAAAGTGGTCGGCCTAATATCAGTTTCGCTTAGGAAGAATATGTCTGGTTTCCTCTCCTGTGTTATTTTTCAGGAGGTATTTCATGTTGAGGACTGGGATTTGTGGTACAGGTCGACAGATTTGGTTAGAGCCGGAAATCAAACGAATTCATTGAAAAATAGATAATTTCAGCGATTTCAATAACAATAAAATATGTGCGTGGTAAACATTCGTTGATCATCATTCAATCTCAGGTAACGTTGGGTAACTTTGCTAGTTATAGCTAATTTTCTTTCACAACAAAAAAAGTTATAATTGCGAATTGATGAAATGCATAAACAAACGAAAAAAAACAATGATAACTGTATAAATATTAGGGAAATATAACAGTTCCCTATTCAAATTAAACAGCAAACGTAGGTTGGTCAGATCCTATTAAACGCCATCATCAAAATAACTTCCAGCGCGATTTTCATTGTGCTAAGTTTAATTATTTATTCATAACATTTAAGTTGAATGTACAGAGTAGTTTACAATGTTTATGTGAAGGTTGTTTTTCTAAATATAGTTATTATTTCAGCACGCACCGAAACTGTTATTAAGAATATTTTCTACCAGTATTTTTATATTAATTATTTTTAAGTTGATATTGCAAATATCAGACACATTCGTGGTGTTCATCCATTTCTTATTCTCATGTAATGCTTGAAACTACTTGTGTTTCGAACCTTGTAAACGTTTTAAAGTCTACTGTAAAACAACCCCAACAGTCCTATTGTATTAAAATGCTGCTTTATATCATTATCTGCAAAAGAGCATTTGTAATGCAATTGTGACAGTTTTCAGTATCATAACAACATTTTTTAACAAGCAAAAATTGTTTTGGTGCATATATATATATATATATATATATATATATATATATATATATGTATATATACACACATATATACATATATATATATATATATTTATATATATATATATATATATATATATATATATATATATATATATATATATATATATATATATATATATATATATATATATATATATATATATATATATATATATATATATATAGCCACCAGCGATTAAATATTTGGATTATTTTCCATTTCTGGGATTTTACAAATGAATAGATTTTCGGTAAATATGGCTGTGGAAAAAATGTATATAGTTTTTCCATATATATATATATATATATATATATATATATATATATATATGTATATATATATATACATATATATATGATTAATTAATTAGTAAGCAATCGTTATGATTGTCAGTACTTTTTTTTTAAATATGCAACATTATTTTATTTTAGGGTTAGTGTTTTTTTTAAACTAAATCTCGCTCAGTATTGTATTTAATTTTCCATTCTCGGGCGAATATCAAGACCCCTAAGATGCAACCCCCTCATGTCTTACATTATTTCTCGTTCTCACGTCACATTCGACGCTACATACTTTTTACGGAATAAACGTTTAACAGGAATTAAACTACTAACAACAAAGCAAGCTATGTAAAAAAAAGATCAAAATTGCCCTTTACAAAACAACAGTAAATTAGTATAAATATTTAAAACATATTATCGCGGCTGTAGTTTCATTGTGAACGTAATAAATGCTGTAAAATACGTGAAACCACTAGGAACCTTACACATTAGGAAGACAACGAACACTTCGAAAATCAATTTTACTTTTTTATAACAGTAAAAAAAAAAAACAGAAACACGTTTTTAATATATTGGGGTATACCTAGTCCACCGAGAGAAAGAAGATCTGTTAACTTAGAAATGCCTGCAGGCAATGGAGGTAAGATTTGCCGAACTGTTTCTGTTGATACGATATGATGGCATTTTTAAAAAGATCAATAAACATATTGAAAAGAATAGAATGTAACCAGTTTGATTAACAATGAAAGTGAACTTTATTCAATATAAAAGATAAATAGTATCTATGCAAAATTACGTAATTTTTAAGCAATGTACAATCAACTACAGATAAAACTGAATTATGAATAAAGGGAACAAGCAATTAAATGAACATATTAAACAAAACAATTATTGGCGTTCGGGAAAAAGATCTGCTCTGGTGTCACAGTTAATCTTTTCTGTTCTCACTCGGTGGAGGAGAAACTCTCCATGACTGAGCCCATTTTTGTTTTTGGTTTTTGTGTTGAGTAGCAGAATTCACGCCATAAGATGATATGTTGAAATAATACAGCAATTACATTTAAAGGTTGTTTTTTTTTGTTCTTCTGTGTCAATTTTTCACATGTTTTTCATAAAAAATGTGTAGCGTATTTTCATCAGTTGCCTTGTACGGAATCGTATACATTTCTATAATCTTAATTATCATATCAGTGAAGAATATATGAATACAATAATTAAGTTCACATAACTAAAAACAAACATCTTACTAAGATGTGAATATTGAGTTAAAACTAAGAAAATTTAGTAATCATCTACGATATTAAATCAGGATGGCGGTGAATTCCGGAGGGGTCATTATGATTATTATTATTATTATTATTATTATTATTATTATTAGTAGTAGTAGTAGTATTATTATTATTATTATTATTATTATTATTATTATTATTATTATTTAACTCATTACGAATTTTCTCTCAGACCATCTTCAGTGATCGCTCAGCTGTAGTATTCTTTGAAGACCGAGTGACAACGAGTCTTCCAAGATTCTAAGTGTTCTCCTCCTCTTGACCACACGTGCAGATTATTGCATGGTATCGTAACATCCGTTCGCCATTGATGTGTCGTTTTCTTCAGCTATTTGTGTTTTCTGGGCTTTGGATTACAAAATGACCTCTCAAGGTACCAGGTTTGAACAGCGCAAAGCCAGTGAAGATCCGATTAGCACTCTCCCAGCTCGGTGTTGCCATCCTCAGTGACCCTTCACAAACGGTTGATGCGGTGCCAGTAGATGTCATCTACACCACTTTTTTATCATCACTGTTATACTACTACTATTGTTGCTGCTGCGGCTACTACTACAACTACTACTACTACAACTAATAATAATAATAATAATAATAATAATAATAATAATAATAATAATAATAATAATGTTTCGTGTGCAGTGTACGCACCGTGCTATAATTTAACATTATTTCCAAGGTAATTACAATTTATGTTATCTTTTTTCTTCATTAAACTGTTAAGTGAAGAGCGGAATAGTTTGAAAGCTTCTCACCTTTCGAAATAATGTTATTATTTTAGCAGCGCGCGTGCAGTTACTCATACTTCGCATTCAATGATAGCTCTCTGAAAGGTCAGGCGCAAAATGTTTTCTTTAGTTTATTTAATAAAGAAAACTTCTTTGCAGGTAATATTTGAGGTCAAATAGGTGGCGAGAAGCATTATGTTAATATGTAAGATAACGGAATTTAACAAAAATATTAAAATCTTTAGTGGAAAAAATAATGAAAAAATTAAAATTAAATAAAATGAAAACGAGCACAAAATAAAAGTATAAATCAAATTTACTCCGAGAGTAAATTGTTAAAAGATCTGAAAAATGAAATACACTCACGATGAAAAAAGGTCTGTCACTTATACAAAGAAAGTGAAAGAAAATGCTTTCAGGGAGCAATCATTAAATTAACGTAAAGTATTCATTTATTTATTCAAAGACACACAAAAGAAATATGTACACGAAGATATAATGTACTCTTTATTTTCAGTTAATATCTTAAATTTAATTAACTCTGATTAGTTAATCAATTTTTAAGATGAATTCGTGCCAGTATATCTCGATAGAATCCACAGAATTTCCTATTTTATTTCCCATTCCAGTTATGTAAATTATTTACAGCTGAAATGTTATAAAACAAATGCACATCAGTTTTTAAATGTATTTCAAAGAAATACATTACGGCCGGTGCTAAAATATTGAATTCATCAATCGTTTTAGTGGAAAAGAAACAGTCGTAAACAATGCGTCCAACTTGTAAATATTTGAAAATACTCAATGAAAAGTGTTATTAATTAATCAAAGAAAGGGCCGAAATATTTTCATATAAACATTGTTTGTTTTGCATTTTATAAAAATTAATGAAATGAATTATTCGGTTTTCATCGATAGACATATAAGAAATAAAAAAAAATAAAAAAAATATTTCTGTTTAAAATTATCGCAATGTGCAATTAGTGCAATTATATCATTATCCAAAAATATGCATGTCAAGACTTGGTCGCCATTCGAGAATAGGGGTTAACGGGAGTACAGTAGTTAGTAGTAGGAATTTTGCAAATTGTATTACTTAAGCCGATGGCTCATCAATAATTTATTCATGTTGGGCTTGAAAGCAACCATATTTTAATCGGTTGGAAAGCCGATAATTGAAATGAGTTCTCACGTGCGTGAATTTCTAAAAAAAGAAGTTTTGTTCATTGAATCCATACATAAGTTGAGGCGTAGATAAATAGTGTGGGAAATTGATAGTCGGTTCAGCTAGACGATTAATTTTCATGAAAGTCAGGACAGGAAAGAGTTGACTAGAGTTTTCTAATAGGCGGCATATCGTGTTTTAAGGCGGCTTCGTTTAAGTGCATACGTTTGAAGCAATGAAATCGTGATTTCAGTGCGCAAGTGCAGCAGCGCATTCGTGAAAGAAATATGCTAGCTGTAAGATTTTGCTGGATTTTGGGGAGAATACAAAACGGTCTATACAGGGAAAAGAATGTGGCATAACTCAGTAGGCTACGAATCTATTTTGAAGTCTGTCAAGGCAGAATAAACTGCTTCTAGCAGTTCCAGCCCAGATGTGGAAACATATTCCCTCATTAGGAATTGTCTTTTATACGGGTAGAGAATTGCATGACGAGTGAGATATTTACGAAACGGTAAAACCACTTTACGATATTTCACTCAAATCTGGCAATGTATAAGGTGTATGTGTTCTATCTACGATCGGGAGTAAATTTCAGACCTATACGTTTGCCAAAACCGTGAGCGTTTTGAGAAAAATGACACTTATATTGAGTTATACTAGATGAGGATCAGAGCGTTGATGATGGAAAGAGATAATATTGTTTTTAGACTAATTAACATTCCTCCATTCAACCACGTGATAGGAGGAGAAAACACCAGAGAGAAGCGGCCCCGTTTTTGTCTGTGAAGTGTTATCATAAATGTTAGTGTTGTTAGTAGAAATGTCCACAGATTATCTTAGGATGTTATGTAGAAGATCGGTTGTGTAAATCAGGAAGGGGATTGTTCCCAGGATTTACAACTAAGGGACTCCAACATTAATACCGTGAGCTTCTTATTACTGATTTCTGTTCATCAACCATCACTCTTATGAATCAATTAGAGTGAACTGTTTCAATAATTGAAAAGACACAGCCAATTATACTATAGTTGAAAATTTATGGGAGTAGACCTGTATATCATAACGTATCAAACATCTTGGATATGTCAAAGACAATTGCCGTAATATAGAATCCTACGATAAGAGATTCACTAAACCTATGAGATATAATTGCAAGCACATTTGCTGTAAGTATGACAGAAAGGAAACAATTATGTTGAAGTTTATTTTCTCAGGTCGTTGGCAATATCTGTATTTAACACATATTTAAATAACTTGCTCATGCCACGTAGGCACCTTATTTGTCTGTATTGAATTTTAAAATACGGGCATACTAATGATGTTTTCAAGATTGTTAGGAAGTAATTATATATTAAACAGCTTTATAAGTATGGGAGTTAGTTCTTGATGAAAATGTTTGAGAACTCTAATAAGAACACTATCAGGGACAGTTTTTTTTTTACTGGAATCCAGGTTTTTGATTAGTTTAGCAATATCACAAAGTGATGATTGTAGGCGGCATATCGTGTTTTAAAACAGAGGCGAAAATACGGCGAGTTTGGCTGCCCTGATTTCATAAGGTAGAATTGGATGTAAACTTGTTTGGCAAAAACTTACGCTTTGTCCAATATTGACGATATCAACCCAGGTGCATTGATGATAGTTGGGATCAAGTCCCAAGTTTGTTATTTGTCAAACTTGGTGAATCCCAAGATGCAGATCAGCTATTTGGACTTAAACATAGAACTCCTTCGCGGGTTTATTACTCTTTTAAGGCGGCTTCGTTTAAGTGCATACGTTTAAAGCAATGACATCGTGATTTCAGTGCGCAAGTGCGGCAGCGCATTTGTGAAAGAAATATGATAGCTGTAAGATTTTGCTGGATTTTTGGGAGAGTACAAAACGGCCTATACCTACAATTAACCATTCCATCATGGCCTGATAATATGGAGGGCACGTTCTTTTACAACCTGGGTCCTAGACGTAGATTTATATAAATGTTCGAAAGTTACCCCAGTCTGCCATGGAGTATCGATGTACTAATCTATGGTATATCAAAGTATTATTGCATTTTGTTTTTATTTTACCGGAGACCACCGAGTGGTGGGAAGATGCCAGTGAGGACAGAACGGAAGATACACATAGCTAAGTGCAAGTTGTGAGAAAAAAGTTTGTGAGACTTGCTTACTGATCATCAGTATCAGACACACGGCTGGGATCGTGAAAAATTTGTCTAAGGTCAGAAACAATGGAAAAATCTTGACAGAATACCGTCTCATAAACTCCTTTGTCGTAGTGAGCCAATTAATCCACATTTTGAAATCTGAAGTCTCTACAGAAGGTAATGTTAGCTGAATGATTGGCAGAGGAGATGTGGATAATTTTCTAAGATATGCATTTAAAGATTTTAACTACGCTGTTATGGAGGCGTGAGAAGGAATGTATAAATGCAGTGGGTTGAGAAAATGATATCTAAAGCAACTATGTGGCAATTTAATGTCTCTTCTCTATGTGTCTTTCCCAGAAGAACCTCCGTCGCTAATGTATGCACATATTCCTTGCTCGTGTCGACCGTTGGAGTCAGATTTTGATGTTAAATTAAAATATCCTTCAATTACCAACACGTCTAGGAAAATAGTTGGTCAAATGTCATTTTCGCTTATAAAGTCCGCTCTGATCACTTGTAATTAGGTCTAAACCTCTGGAAGGTTGGATCGTAAACCCTCGATGTTGGAGATAGAGACATGACATTGAGGCTCTACGTTGAACGTTAGAGCGCTCGATTTAATCTGCTTTCTTTCTGGAGATTTATGAAATATCAGAATTTGTGACACACCTCGATAAACTTGGTTATATCGCCGAAGAGAAATAAAGTAAGAGCAAAGAAGTGAAGACATATTCCTGGTAGACCATAGTATGGAAAACCAGTAGGGTTGATAATATAGCACAGAGAAGTCCACCAAGAGCTACTGATGGTTTAAGATTCATTCATTGAATCGCTACACAATATCCCCAGTATTTTCAACGACTCATAAAATGGTCTACTTAGTAGTAATTCCTGGAATAAGTACCTTGAATATCAAATGCATAAAGTCAGTTTAGAAACACATTTATCTCCAGCAACCTTGTTACCGACATGGTCACATGTATAGAAATAGAAATAATAATGTCCGGCATCTGAGGCGACTCTTCTCGCAAAACTACTGCCAAACAAGAATGCAGTTTTTTTTCTTTTTTTCTTTGTTAAAAAACAATCACTCGTTCTTATCGAGGATTGAGTGACAAATTAGGAGTAGCGAGAGGTACAGGAGTTTCAAACAGCGTATTCACAATGCAGTGTATATTCTCTAATAAATTTATTTCTATTTTGACGTATTTTTCTGCGTGGGAGTAGTGATTGATGTATATTTAATTTGTGTCTGCTGTTTCATTATATCATTACGTGAAGTAAAGATCTCAAGCAATACTTATTGACTACATAATAGTACCCTAGGTTGCATGTTCATTAAAGTTATCGTGCATTATCATGAAATGCTGTGGTGCATTTTATGAGAACTAAATTCATCTTAACTTAAATAACATATTAGACATCAGATGTAAACATCAGCATGAATGCTGCAAGACAACCTCAATGTTTATTCCATCAAACATATTTTTACTACATAATAAAGCATCACATGTGTTTACAGAGAGAAGTACATGTTATAAACTGTGCGCATATATGTGGATTAAATATTCTTAAAATAAACGTAAAAAGGATGTTTTTATCATCATCAGGAATCATTTCATACAGTTTATTCATTTTTGAATGATTCTTAATTGCCCACATTTTTATTTGAAGCAAAGTATTTGTATTCTTGCGAGTAATATTATATGTTTAAATGTTCTGATTTTTAAATAATGTACAAGTTATAGACTGTATATTAGCTTTTAATTTGATTTTCTAATATCAAGATCTACACAATTGTATTTATTAATATGACATATATTTAAAATTGTTGCCCTCAAAAATAAATGCATTCAAAGAAAACTTTGAAAACTAGATTGTATTTAAATATATTTTCTCTACACAATAAAATTAACACTGTCGGATATGATAATCGTTAATGAAATTTGCTTTCATATAAAAAGCACATTCCGATTTTATTTATTTATAAAACAAAAGGTACACACTTCCACTTACACAAACACACATAAATATATATATATATATATATATATATATATATATGTGTGTGTGTGTGTGTTGGTGTGTATCTGTGTGTGTGTATGTGTGTATATAGTATTGTAAGATTTATCCAAACTGTACGGAAAAATTTCATGCGTCTAGATAAGCTATTTATCTATTGACACTAATAAAAAACAAAACCGAACTCTTTACATTTTAAAGACTTAAGAATACACCTACATGGTATCTATAGTTATTATTTGATTCGTCGACTGTTAAGTCAATAGGATTAATAACAAAAATATTTATTCCTCTTACGTTGCACTTCAGTTTAACTGACTGTCTTGCGATTTATGTATTGTATATTGCTGACGAAGAATAATTTCATGCCATTGTAATCTTGTTTGAGTATCCCACACACTATATATATATATATATATATATATATATATATATATATATATATATATATATATATATATACATATATATATATATACATACATACATCTATATATACACACATATATACATATATGTATATATATATGTATATATATATACACACATATATCTAGCGTTATCCTGATTGTGCGTTATTCTCTAGGTTTATCTCATTTCATAAAGCCTAACTGGAATGCAAATGCGTTTATCTGATAATACATGTCTGGAAAAAAAACTGGATATGTTCTATGAAGTTGTTGCGCCCAAAACCGTAAAGGATTATTTTGGAAGTGCTTTCGGAAATTGGGTTAACTATCTTAAGATAAGAGGTATTAATATAAATCGTAAATAAGTTGTAGTAACAACACACATAAAAGAACACAGGCTCTAACTTGACAGCAATTTTACATTAATCTAAAGTAATTGTATTTTATATCTATGTATGCATTGTTTTAAGCGAATAAATATATGTATTGCAGTTAATAAATTGTATATATTTTAATTATATGTTTACGCTTTTAAAACTTCACAAAAATCTACGCCAAAGCTAAAATTATCAAGAAATGTATTCATTTCAAATCTTTTAAATATGTGTATACAAATATATTAAAACAAATGCATACATAAATTGATAAGCATTTAATAAAAATGTACAAAAATGTACGAAATATATTAAATATTTATACATAAAAAGAATATAATGAAAATTTCCAAGAACACACTCACGCCACATAAAAGACCTAACAGTGCTTAGTACTAATATACGTTTTACGTAATATTATCTAGCTTTTTTTATCTTAAATCATTTTATTTATATACTAGTGTTTCAGCCCGGCATTGCTTGGGGCCTATATTCGTAACTTTTCGTAACTTTATGTGCATCTTTATATATATATATATATATATATATATATATATATATATATATATATATATATATATATATATATATATATATATATATAATAAATAATTAGATGCATGACCATTTAACTTACATCTACAATTACAAGTTTTAAAACCCAAAATTCGCGACGGAGTTTCGTAGTGTCTGCAAATGTCAACTTGGTCAACTTTGACATAAAGCCAGCAATTCTTACGCCTTAGTACTGATTGCAAGGCTTGCTGCATGTCTGAATACTCTTTATTTTTAATCTCAATTATTTAGAACCAACATTTTCTGAATAGTTTGCTAGAGAACGGAAAGATTAAATCTTATAAACTTTGACACCTTGCCCCCAAAATCTAATGGCTTAAAACCGATTATAAAGCTTGCGTCTATCTGAATACACTTCATCTCAAATTTCAAATGTTTCGACTAAAAATGTCTGAGTAATTTTTTAGAGATCGCAGAGTTCAATTTTTTTTAATTTTCAAAATTGACCCCAATGTTTACTCCTTACCATTTATTGTCTTGAGTTAAAATGAAATTACAATATTACATGTGTCCAAGCAATACATTTCTGAAATTGCAAGTGTATATCAGAAAATTGACGGGGGAGTTTCGTAGATTATTCTAAGGTTAAATCGTAGAAGTTTGAGATGTTCACAGCCAAATTTCTGGCCGACAACTGAGTAAAAAAAAAACAAATCTGATTTCGTCTTATGTCAACTCTGGAGTCCGTAGACTGAAAAAAACTGCCAGAGTTCTGTGGTAGGGGATTGTACCCACGTAGGTACACTTACACACAGAGAAACTTTTATTTCATAGATATAATATTCAGGGTGCCGGGCGTTGCCCGGGTGTTTAGAAATGGGTGTTGGCCAACACTTTCCATGGTATTTGAAGCGCATCAATATTGTCCTTCGGGCGGTGCGATAATTAAAAAAAATATGGCACGACACGTGTGATAATCGCTTACCCGCTTAGTATATGTATATTTGGAGGATTCCAATCACAAATCTACAGCGATAGGTAGTCTATTTTTCATAATAGCTGGCTGCAGTGATCTATGCGTGTTTGGACATGTTCTAATAAGTAATATGTGAGGAACATTCGAATCCGAATAGCAAATGCATTAATACTACTTAAATAGATCAAATGCAGATCACGACAAAAAATTGTTTCTCTTTATTAATATTTCCTAGCTGGATTATTAAATTGTTTTAATTTCGCCGAAATATGTCATGCTATTTCATTTTATATTTATTTAAAACTAATTTCGACCGTTTATGTCTTCCATTATATTCTCCTTTCATTCTCTCCGATACTCCCTAATGTAAGGTAAGGACTCGATAATATAACTTGAAGGAAGTAACTTCTCTTCAGATAGATATAAAAAAAATACGAAAGTGCATGCATTACTTAATCAATTATTTTCAAAAAATATAGAGGGAGAGCCCAAAAAAGAAACAATTATTTGGCATTATCCCTTCTCTTATTTAATTAGTTTCTTCTTTCTATTGTTCTTTTCGAAATAAAACTACCTCTGTACATTCATCGGATTGCAAATAATGCTAGATATTGCTAATATGACCGAGGTATATGTATACTGTGCGACCTTTCTCCTTCGCTTCGTTTTCTTTCCCTTTCCTACACAGGGAACTGATGGAAATTACCAATTGTTCTTTGTTAATTAAGGAGTCGCACAAATATAATGGGGACACAGAAATATACATTATCGTATGATATATAAGGATGGGAAAATAGGAAAATATCAAACAGTATCTGCATAAATAAGCCCGCATACAGTAATGGAAATATATCCCTAGACCCTATGTTAAGACAAACACTCTTTTACCAATAACCTATTGCCTTATTAGTTAGCCATTCGATAATAATCGGTTTCTTTTTATGTGATAGTATTAAGCAAATATTAAAAATAATTATATCCAACAATCTTTAATTCACTAATGTAAAAATGATTAGGATAAGGAAACAATATCATTTCGAAATTGGCATATACCATGAGTTTCCTGAACTTATTTTCCCAACACATTAACAGTCTAAGGCTAGAAATACAAAATAATTTTACAGTATATGTACAACGTATAGTACATGCAAACACGTATTTAATATACATTTATACAAATACCGGACACAGACGTAATACCACGTCGCTGGTATATATTGATGGCAATTATCAGAATGCGAAATATGCGTTGGATTACGTTAAACTATTAAGGATACAAACTGACACTCTGTGAGAAATATTGGTTTGGGGGAAATAAGATATACCCATTATGTGTCTGACATTGTAATCTGCGTCCTTCCTTACAGAGAATTCCTATATCAAACGAACTATAAGAAAAACAAAAAAGGAAACACACTTTTAAATGATATGAATCGATTTTTTTTTTCAATAAAATAGTAAAACAGAATGTCTTAATAGTAAAACAAAATGTCTTAATTCATCTCAGACGGGAAGACACGTCTGCGGCTGCGGTGATTCTCTTCACAGGCCTTAACAGAATGTTCGAACGTAAGCCTTCCAAATGGAAACGACGGCTCGCAATAATTACATCAAGAAATGATGGTTGTTATTCAATGATAAAACCATGAGACAAAGATGATTCCTATATATATATATATATATATATATATATATATATATATATATATATATATATATGGATGTAGCCAGGTCATATCATATGCTACTGGTACAATGTAACCCAGTACTACCTTCCTCATGTTCGGGTCAACGGCGACTAAACTGGTTCCTCCACCAGACTTGTTTGGTGAGAGGGGCGGCTAGCCTCCCTGAAGGGTTAAAAACAAGACCTTTCTAAGGGCGAATGAACCCTTTCTCGGGGTCAACAACCAACTAGCACCGTGGGTGTTTATGTGTATGTATGAGTGTGCTGGTGTGGAGAGGGCTCCCGTAAGTCATGGTGAAGGCACCCTTTCTAGGAGAAGCAAATCTCTGATTTAAAAAAAAACATAAAGCGGGAGATCAGTACCTACCTTAAACTGTCCTGCAGTTTAACTTGTTGCTGGCTATCTTGCTCTTGTTTGTTGTCGGATCTCAGCATTTTGAACGGAGAGAGAGACTTAGCTGTTGTACAACGCTAAGACTGTAACATAATCTGTGTATAGATATACCCTCAGGAATTTTTCTATAAAAATGGTCCTGTGGCGATGGAAGTCATTTTTGGGCTCATGGACTTTAATTTTTTTTTTTTTATTTTTTTTTATTACATTTTCACCCCAAACAAGGCAAATTGCCACTTTGGCGTAGGGGGCTACTATCAGGGGCAACAACTACTGGGTACTATGTAGGGATTTGGGCAGCAAGGTGTCGGTTCACGTTACACTTGAACTTCTGCACGTCAGTACTGTTGGGGAAGCAGGGACCAGGAATAGAATTCCAGAGTCTAGCGGTTCTGGGGAAGAAACTATTGGAGTAAAAAGATATTTTACATCTAGGGATCTCTACAGTGTGGGGGTGGGATTTAGCAGCCTGTCGGGTTTGTCGAGGGTGCTCAGGTCGTGGGGGCACAAGTGATTGCAGTTCGTCAGAGCATTCACCATTATAATACTTGTAGAAAAGACAGAGGGATGCAACATTTCGTCGATGGGATAGAGGCTGAAGCTTAGATGCCAGTTCAGGGCCTATCAGGTTTGCGACTTTCTTTTGAACCTTGTCAAGGAGCGAGAGACTAGCAGCAGATGCACCAGCCCAGATGTGGCAGCAATACTCCATACATGGGCGAATGGTGGCCTTATAGATGTGCCGGATACTTTCGGGTGTTAGTAGTTTTCTAGCACGGTAGAGAGAGTCCACCTTTCTTGCAGCGGCCCTGGCAATGCCTTCAATGTAATTGTTCCAACTCATGTTTCCTGTGAACGTTAGGCCAAGGAGTTTGAAAGATGGACTCTCAGATAAAGAGTCGTTGTCCATTGCTATGGGTAGTAGAGAGGGTTTCTTATAATTATGTAATGAAACTAGTTTAGTCTTGGCAGCATTAAACGCGACCAACAACTTTTGTCCCCATTCCACTACAGATTTGAGGCCTTCCTCTAGTCTTTCTGCCATTTCTTTAGAAATTTGTTCATTCGTCTTCCTGTCGTGCCTGCCATAGAGTGTAGTGTCATCAGCATATATACCCATCTCAGAGGCAATGTTGTCGGGGAGGTCATTTATGAATATCAGGAACAATAGAGGTCCAAGGAATGAACCCTGGGGCACCCCCGCATTTATATCATATTGTTTAGATGTACGACCGTCGAGGACAACCTAAGGGAGTGGCACTCGTCTGACAAGACGTTGCAATCATATATATATATATACATATCTTCTAAGATCAATTTCATATAATAGAAATTATAAGGCCATGTTTTGTCACAGTGTGGAACCTTCTAGATTGTGCGCAACTCTTTTTTATTAGAAAAAAAAAATAAAAACACACTCGTCATAGTCTAGGTATGGCTTTGTCCATGATATAATACAGCTGTAATTTTAAGCTGAATGGTTTTAGGATTCGAAACTAAATCAAAGATTTAGAGTATTTGTGTGATAAGTGTATGCGTAATGATACAGAAAAAGAAAATAATAGTGATTACTTTATACTAGATATTCATACACACTTTAAACTATGGCATGACAAGCATATAAAAAGATCGTTTCTTGCACTTTTATTTTTCCGTGTATTTTAAAGGTCTACGTAGACGAAAACACATAAATAAGTATATAATATCTACGTACCCAAACACAAAAACAAAATATACACTTACAAACCCACCCTCTTACAAGCACATACACACATATATATTTTATTCTTCAATAAATTTAACTTTTTTCGGCATTGTCATTCATATTAAAACCCCTTGTTTGTTTCTGTTTATTTATAAGTAAATACACGTATGTCATATATGAGTCGGTGCATTCCATTAACCTGCAAAAGATCTAGTTAATTTATATAATATTTTAAACATTCATTTTAATAAATTCGGTGTTAGACCTTATTATTATTTCTTATGGAATGGCAAACCGTAGTTAACTTTTATTAATGCAGATATTGTACATGATTTGTACCTGTGTAATATTTGCGAAAAAAGGTTATAGTAAACAAAAATGTACACTCACATTTATATATATATATATATATATATATATATATATATTTATATATATATATATATGTATATATATATATATATACCCACCGTTATACACATATATATATACACACATATATATATAAATATTGTAAAGTTTTGTACATTTTAGTGAACAAAGATGACAGAACAAAGGTGTAGTTCAGATGAGATCTTTATTGTAATGGCAGTAACCAAGATGGCGGCCAAGTATACCATGCGGTACGTGACGTATTTAGCGGCGAACTGATTGAATCCGGAATTCGACATGTTTATACTAAATTTGGAAGAGTTTCATATGTTGTTTAGCACGGCCGGTGGTTATAAAAATGATTGGCGATTGCATTTGTCTCATACCCCCAAACAGTAGAAAAAAAACAGTTTGCACACCCCCTTTTTTTGATATAACTGATAACTTCTTTCAGATCAAATTTTGCTTTGACTTGAGAAATGTAAAGAAAAATAAAATTAATAAATAGAAATAATAATAAACAAATAAATTAGCAAATAAAAATAAACATATACAATAAGTGTGTGTTTTTTTAGGGGAGTTGTCTTTATTCTAATTGGTCAAAATAAATTGTTAATTTATTGGTACAAGGTGTGCAAAAAGAAGTCATTTCTTTAATCCCATTGAGTTGCTTGTTTTGGATGCATATAAAATAAACACTTTCCAAATATATATAAACATACAAATAGAATACTTTTCAAATACATATAAACATATGCACAAAAATCAAATATACATTTTGTTTTTAACAAATGTTTGGCAAAAAATATTTTTAAAAAAATATTCGACAGAAAAGAAATTTACAATAGGTTTGTAACAAGTGAGTTTTTTTACAACAAAACTGGAAACGTTATGTTAGGTATTAGTTATTAAGATAGGAATAGTCGCAGTTTTACGTCGTGCCCAAGACAATTTACATTTTTCTTTTGTTTTTTTTGTACTTTTTTTTCTGTTTTTCTATGCTGATGACACGACCATCTACGGCAACACATCAAAGACTGTAAATGACAAAGTTCTTTCTGATTCTCTCTCCTCTGATCTCGAGCGCGTGGTTCAGTGGGGAAAGACGTGCCTGGTTACCTTTAATGCATCCAAAACCAAACTCCTATCCTTACATCATCAACGCTCTGATCCCAATCTGGCATCAATTGTGATGGATGGCTCTCGTCTGGGTGAGGCCCCGTGTTTTGACAAGCTTCTGGGTTTGACCTTTACTCCTGATCTGAAATGGAACACGTACATCAAGTCTGTTGCCAAGGTCGCTGGAAAGATGGTGGGATCCTTCTACCGCTCCAGAAGATATCTCACTACTGATGCAATTCTTTATCTATATAAAAGCCAAGTACGTCCAAGGATGGAATACTGTTGCCATATCTGGGCAGGAGCTGCTAAAAACAGCATATACTGCCTTGACAGAGTACAAAATAGACTTCGTGGCTTAGTGGGGTATGTCCTTTTCTCTTCCCTGCCACCTCTCTCCCACAGAAGAGACGTTGCGAACCTGTCCTTGTTTTATCGTTATTTCCATGGCAGATGCTCGTCTGAACTCCAATCTCTGGTCCTCCCTAGCCAATCTTTCACGAAAAACACCCGTCTAGCTGAATCCACTGTGAAAAATTTCCCCCACTCCATATCTGTGCCTAAATCAAAACGCTTATTCCATGAACAAACCTTCTTTCTTAGAACTGCACGCCTGTGGAACTCTGTTCCGTCTGCCTGCTTCTCTCCGGACTACAACTTGGTTGTCTTCAAGTCCAATGTTAACGAATTCCTAATGGACCGCCCCCTTAAGTAAATATTTCAGCAACTCTCCTCACTAACTTAATGTACTTGCAATAACCCTTATCCCAGAGTGGCTTCCGGGCCTTGATAAGTAGTGATCACTGTGTAAAAAAAAAAAAAGAAAAGATTTAGATTGTTCATGATTCTCTTTTTGGGTTTCTGAAAATAGATTTATTCAGTATAAGATTCCAAAAAGTCCAGTTATAAAATGTTTTAATTTTATTCTTTTTATATATTTAATGAAAATAGCAGCTGTAGTTTTCGAATCCTTAGATATCCCAGAGAACTTACCTGCCACAATTCGAATATAGATTCCGATCCGTCAGAGTCACGACGAGGTCTGGGCCCATAACCTTTTAAGTTTTGGTCCATTATGTTGAAAAAAGATGACGGCGTATTTCAGATCAGAATGTTACTGTAATTGGCCGTAACAAAGATGGCGGCCAAGAATCAAATGTTACCCGTGACGTATTTATCGGTGAACTGATTGAATCCGAACTTCGACAATTTTTATACTAACTTTGGACAGTTATCCTTGGTTGTTTAGCACAGCCGGTGGTAATAAAAATGATTGGCGAATCCACTGCTCTCATACCCCACGTAGTAGTCTTCCTATATTGGGAATGAGTATCCTAGCGGCTTCGATTGCCGGGGGGGGGGCAGTGTAGTCGTACTCGTCAAGGATCCAGTCTTGAAACTCAGCCCGTGAGGTGAGGGACCGGGAATTGACCCATCAACTGTCGGACTGAGGTACACCGCTGTAGTTCTACCTAAGAGCTCCACCCTCCTAGGCCTTGCCACCAGGCTTTCCGGTGGAGCAAGTTTATTTTTGTCGTCTGAGGCGCCCCTACCGTGGAATGCCGAGGGAGGTGCCCAGGCAATTTTTGATAAGGCAAGAGTGATCCCGTTTAGAGGAGCTTGCCTATCTCAACTTCCGGCCTTGTGCCACATTTGTGTGTGTTGGACACCAAATAAAAAACTACCCCCAAATAGTCGTCTTACAATATTGAGGGTGGCCTCCTAGCGGCTTCAGTTTCAGGGAAACAGGGTAGAATTACTCGTAAAGGATTCGTTACTTGACACTCAGCCCGACAGGTGAGGGGCCGGGAACCGGACAACAACCTATCTGACTGAGATACACCGCCTGCTTAATATCTAGGAGGTCCACCCTCCCAGGCCAACCTAGTGGACTTTCCGGTGGAGTAAGTTCATCGCCTACTGACTGAGGCGCCCCGACCGTGGAATTCCGACGGGGATTTTTGCAATTGTAGGCGTGCCCCCCACTCTAGAGAAGACTGCTGGATCCACACCTTCCGGCATTGTGCCACGTATTGCTGTGGTGGGCAGCAATTAAATACCTACCCCCAAATACAAAAAAAATACCATATATATATATATATATATATATATACTATACATATATGGAATATATATATATAATATATATGTATAATATATAATATATATATATTATATATATAATATATTATATATATATATATATATATATATATATATATATATATATATATATATATATATATACTTGTTTATTGTTATATAAACATGCTCACATCCCGCTGCTACAAATAGCCACTTGGTTCAATCAAACAACAGATATCATCAGGCAGCGACTTGACTATTCAAAAGTTCAATGAATAAGATTATTCATTGAACTGTTGAATAGTCAAGTCGCTGCCTGATGATATCTGCTGTTTGATTGAAACAAGTGGCTATTTGTAGCAGCGGGATGTGAGCATGTTTATATAACAATAAACAAGTATTATCAGCTCTTTTTATTGAGCACTATCTAACAACCTCGTTGAATTCATTAGTTCATTACTTTTGAATATTAAAAAACCCGAGTATATATATATATATATATATATATATATATATATATATATATATATATATATATATATATATATATATATATATACCCCTTCACATACACTTTTTCAAGATTAAGCTATAACTCAGAATTAGATCTAATCGAGCAATTGCATCAAGAACCGACGACGACATAGGTTCGAACCAAGCTCGTGGCACGTACTAAGTGTGCAATACTGACGGCCTCACCGTATGTGCTTCGACTCAATCCATTGGCTATGTCTCGATTGTTAATGTTTATATTTTATCTTGTTCTACATTCTATGTGACAATCCACACGTCCTATACTACTAAGATAGTTACTGCTGGTCTAATATCTACAAACATTAACATTAATTAGCCGATTCCCAAGACACGAGTTCAGAACAACCTATTTGTCGAGGGGCATTCCGTCTCTACGAAGGATGAACCGCTTTTTATACACATATTTTAGACATGAAGGCGGATTATATATATATATGTGTATATATATATATATATATATATATATATATATATATATATATATATATATATATATATATATATATATATATTAGTACTTGTTCGCATGCACTTTTTCATGATTAAGCTAGAACCCAGAATTAGATAGACTCGAGCAATTGCATCGGCAACGGACAACGCCAGTGGGATTTGATATACTTCATCTAATCAGTGACGTGCTGCACATGATCGACAAACCAGGTCACATATATATATATATATATATATATATATATATATATATATATATATATATATATATATAAGTACGTCCAAGGATGGAATACTATTGCCATATCTGGGCAGGAGCATCTAAAACAGCCTATCGTGCCTTGACAGAGTACAAAAAAGACTTCGTGGCTTAGTGGGGGATGCCCTTTTCTCTACCCTGCCACCTCTCTCCCACAGAAGAGACGTTGCGAGCCTTTCTTTTTTATCGTTATTTCCATTGCAGGTGCTCGTCTGAACTCCAATCTCTGGTCCCCCCTCGCCAATCTTTCACGAAAAACAATCGTCTAGCTGAATCCACTGTCATAAATTTCCCCCACTCTGTGCTTATCTGTGCCGAAATCCAAACGCGGATTCCATGAACAAAGCTTCTTTCTTAGAACTGCACGCCTGTGGAACTCTGTTTCGTCTGCCTGCTTCTCACCGGACTACAACTTGGGTATCTTCAAGTCCGATGTTAACAATATACTAATTAACCGCCCCCTTAAGTAAACACTTCATCAAATCTCCACACTAACGTAATGTACTTGCAATAACCCTTATCCCTGAGTTGCTTCCGGGCCTTGATAAGTGTTGATCACTGTGTAAAAAAAAATGTAAACATACATACATTTCTGTATTAGTAGCTCAAATTTTCGACCCAAACTGATTAAAAAACTTGCCCTTACTATGCCTGCCCTTTATATATGATTTCAAATGTTTAGACCAGAACTTGTCTGAGTAATTTGGTAGAGACCTCAGATGTCATTTATTTTAAATTGGCCCCTATTATAGAGTCTTATTATGTATTAGTTCATGCTCAAATTAAGTTATTAAGTTAGATCCATGTCAAAGGAACCTATATCTAAAATTCCTAACGTTTAGACCTAAAATTAATGGACGTGGTTTGTAGAGTTCTCAAAAGTCAAATAATTGAACTTTGCAGCCAAATATCTAACCGAAAATTGATTACGCATATGTTCTCTAAATCTCAGTACTTTTTGAATCGAATTTCGAGTCAGTAGACTGAACATTGACAGAGTAATTGCGTAGGGAAATGTTCACAGACAGACATACACGCACATACACACGGAGAGACAGACACTTTCTCTTTTACATATATACTAGCATTTTACCCTGTCCTTGCCCTGTGTTTAGATGTGTGTTGAGCAAAAAAAAAAAAAGTGGTAGTAGAAGCCAGGCTTCAACTCGTACCGCGAAGGACGAACACAACGGGGAAAATCTGACGTAGTCGTCGTTAGTACCACTGCCAAACCGGAAGTGTCGCATATTTTTATTAAGGCTAGAAAATAGAAAGGAGAGGACGACTTAAAAAAGATATCGGCGAAAAAACGACCCCCACCCGTAGATAAGTGCCCAGTTGAAAGTGAATATATTAATGTTTAGAGCCAATTTGTCGTTTAGTGTCGTCCGAATGTTCGAACGTCAAAACTATACTGACCTTGTAAAAATCCGTCGTCAGTGTCGAAAGTTTTAGGCACACATGAAAACATACATACATCCATATATTTATATATTTTTAACTAAAAATGTCCCACCCAAACCAATAAAAAGGCTTCCCTTATCTCTGACTTCTTTTTATGCAAAATGTCAAATGTTTATACCAGGAAGTGGGTGAGTAATTTGGTAGTAAACGCAGAAGTCATTTTCATTAATATGACTCCTATATAGGCACCTGATAATTTATTGTTTTGTGCTCAACTCAAGTTATTAAGTTAGAGTAATGTCCAAGAAACCTATATCTAACATTTCAAGTGTTTAGACCCGAAATTGTCGTAGTGGTTTGGTAGAGTTCTCAAAGGTCAAATCGTTGAAATTTGACTCCTTTATAGCCAACTTTCTGACCGAAAACGAGTTACACAGATCTTCCCAAATCCGTTTATATTAAATTTCGAGTCTGAAGTCTTACACTTCACAAAGTTATTGCGTAAGGAAGTCTATACACACAGAAAAACACACAGACACACAGACACGTTCACTTTTATAGATAAATAGATAGATAGATTAAACAAAAATATATACGTATAAATAACTATATATGGAAATATTTGTCGTTTACTGTAAGCTTTTTACGCAAATATTACGCAAGTATTAATCATGTAGAATATCTGCATGAACATAATTACATGTAATATTTAACTAAAAATGATATATCCTATAAAAAATCCGAAAAGAAACTAATAGGGAATTAATTAAAATGAATGATTTAAAGAATATGTAAACTAGCTAGAGTTTTCGCAGATGAATGCATCCCACAATCCATAGATAAGAATAGTGTATTGCTTTTTACATTAATAGAAAATAGAGGCTTTAATATGAATATCAATACACACGAAAGAAAGACGAATTTATAGGAGTATATATATATATATATATATATATATATATATATATATATATATATATATGCTTGTATATATCTCTTTACAAAACTTGGCCTACTTATATCCTCTCTCAGTTTTTTTACAGATATGAAACTTTATATATAATGGTATTCAAACCTGCTCACAACTGTACACTTCTGTTTTAGTCGAGATAAACAGGTGCAAACGTGGGTAAAAACACACAAACAGTAAATGTAATTTTCCATGTAATGGTCCTACGACGTCATTACGAATATGCATGGTTTTACCGTAATAGCTATATTTCTATGTTTTAATTTATAGCCTTGCAGCAAATATACCTTGGCATAGAAAATAACGTCAATAATGAAAAAGTAAACAGTAAGGTAAAGTTTTTTTGGTTTCAATTGTTAGTGGTGGGGCAAACGCTATTTATCATCTGATAATTTAAATCATTACTATTTGTAAGCTCCATTACAATAAAAAATACAAGATATGCATTAATCAACATATTTTATTTATGGGTATTTCACGACCGGACAATTCCAGGAAGCCGGCTAGTATATATATATATATATATATATATATATATATATATATATATATATATATATATATATATATATATATATATATATACTTTAAATGTCAAGTATTATACAAGGTGTAATATATATATATATATATATATATATATATATATATATATATATATTACACCTTGTATATTACTTGAAATTTAAAGTATATATATATATATATATATATATATATATATGCATACATGTATATATATATATACATATATGAAACAGCGAAAAAATACTGTATGTGCAGGATTTTTTTTTTTTTTTTTTTTTTTTTTTACAAAGGCATCACCACATTATCAAGGCCCAGAGGCCACTCAAGGATAAGGGTTAAAGAGTGTACAGTAGAAATTGGTCAATATAGTAATCATTAGTAATGAAAATTTGGTAAATTTAATAACTTATATGGAACGGCTCATCAAGAACTTATTTACTTTAGACTTGAACACAACCATATTGTAGTCAGCCGGAAAGCAGGAAAACGGAAGACAATTCCACAGGCGTGCAGTTCTAAGAAAGAAGCTTTGTTCATGGAATCTACGTTTAGGTTTAGCCACAGATAAAGAGTGGGGGAAATTATTGATAGTGTTTACAGCTAGACGAGTGTTTCTTGTGAAAGTTTGGCGAGGGGGGACCAAAGATTGAAGCTCAGTTGAACACTTTCCATGAAAATAACGATACATCAGAGACAAACTCGCAACATCTCTTCTGTGAGATAGAGGTTGCAAGGAGGAGAAAAGGACATCTCCTACGAGGCTACGAAGTCTATTTTGAACTCTATCAAGGCAGGACAAGTCCTTTCTAGCATCTCCTGCCCAGATGTGGCAACAGTATTCCATCCTTGGACGTACCTGGCTCTTATATAGGTAGAGAATAGCATCAGCAGTGAGATATCTACTGGATCGATAGAAAGATCCCACCATTTTTCCAGCGGCCTTGGCAACAGATTTGATATACGTGTTCCATTTAAGATCAGGAGTAATGGTCAAGCCCAGAAGCTTGTCAAAACTTGAGGCCTCCTGAAGACGAGAGCCATTCATTTCAATTGATGACAAATGTGGATTAGAATGTTGATGATGTAAAGAGAGAAGCTTGGTTTTAGATGCATTAAAAGTAACCAGCCACTCCTTTCCCCATTGTACTACGTGCTCAAGATCAGAGGAGAGAGAATTGGAGAGAACTTGGTCGTTTACTGTCTTAGATGTGGTACCATAAATGGTAGTGTCGTCAGCATAAATGTCTACAAATGATGTAAGGATATGATTTGGAAGATCATTAATGTAGATCAGGAAAAGAGTTGGGCCCAGGATGGATCCCTGAGGGACACCGGCATTAATACTGTGAGCTTCTGATTTTTGCCCCTCAACTACTACTCTTATGAACCTATCAGAAAGAAATGATTTAATAATTGAGAAGACTTTTCCAGCTATACCATAGCTAGCGATCTTATGAAGTAAACCTTTATGCCATACCCTATCAAAGGCTTTAGATATGTCAAGAGCAATTGCTCTAGAAAGATTGCCACCGTCGAGAGATTTGCTAATCCTATGCGATATAACTGTAATGACATCTGCTGTAGATCTAGCAGAACGGAAACCATATTGTGTGTCACTAAGAAGGTTATTTTTGTTGAGATGTTTGATTACTTCTGTATTTAACACAGATTCTAGAAACTTACTCATGACGCACAGGAGACTTATTGGCCTGTACTGAGAGGGGGATGAGCGATCACCTGAATTCTTAAATACAGGGCATACTGATGAGGATTTCCAGGGAGATGGGAAACTATTCTCCTTAAGACACCGTTTAAACAGTTTTGTAAGTATGGGCGCTAATTCAGGTTGACGTTTTTATTGAGGATTATCAAAATGCATATGTATATATGTATATATATATATATATATATGTATATAAAGATGTATATTTCCGTATATATATATATATATATATATATATATATATATATATATATATACGCGTTCTTAATAATTTGTTAACGTGTTTGCAGCTTAAATAACCACAATAACACTCACGCACTGTAAACACATGTTTTAAAAATAATGTTTAATCAACGATCAATCCAATCCCACTTAAGACGTTTCCCAAATTAGACAAAAGCCTTTTCAATTCAAGCATATATATCGTCATCTTAAAATCCATCGCTGGAAAAATATTTCTTAGTTATACAAATTTATCAACCATATCAAGTCGACTTGCATTAAACACATGCATAGCTCAATGCACTCCTCTCAAGGGGAAAATATGAATATTACATTATTTCTATTATTATTATTTTTATTAAAGCTTATTTTGCTTTCGAATGCATAGATTCATTAGGATTATTACTTTTTTAATAATTTACGTAAGAAAATATTTCCACATTTTATGATGGGTATGTTTAATTCGTAGCATGAATCTTTCTTTATTTTAATTTTCCTCATTTCGCAGTGATATGAATTTACTGCGCATTAAAAATTAAATTTAAACACAAAAAAATATATTTTGAATTAATTACTCAGGAACAAATTACATTTGTACTTAGTTATTTACGCCCAGACAAAGACAAAAACGGTGATTTTACGGTGTATTTTTTAGACTCCACATATTTAATGTATATTCCCATGAAAAATTATATTTAAAAAAAAAAATTAAAAAATTATTTGTTTATTTTCTTACGTTTATTTCAGTTATTGTGTTAAATTATGAGGAGTTTAATTAAGATTTTAAAAATATTGCTGCTGTTTTTGTAAGTTAAACCTATTTCGGGCCAAGATCACAGTATTGTATCTATTCTTATGTGCTACACGTCTCCTTTTCTGTCCACGGTGAGTAGACGGGAAATCATTTATGATTAAGGCAGTTTTTACTATTTGGAGTGCCCATTTTCTGGAACTGATTTTTCCACATAGAAAACCTACTTTTAACGAAGTTTGCATACGTGGGAAGGCTAGTGAATAGGAATTATTGCACAGTAAATAAAATTTTTAAATTGCGTTTTTTAAATAGTATTTACAGGTCATATTTTATTTGTTACGAGAATTTCGTTTATTAGATTGTTAGTTGAATGTAAAAAAAATACAAAAATATTTTCCTCTGACCATGTTAGGAATGGTTTTATAAATATCATTATAATTCCAGCACGGTGACATAGATGCATGCGTGCTATATTTTTTTTATTAAGGATTATTTACTCAAGAAAAATAGTCCTTATTCGATGAAATATGTTTTTGTTTTTAATTCGTATTAATCAATTTGTTTTTAAAATCCTATTTCGGACGGATATGAATTTAATGCGCATTCAAAATAATCAAATTAAACCCAAAAAAATGTTTTTCGTATTTCAAATTATTTCGTTAAGTCCAAATACGACTTTTTTTTTACTTGATTACTAACTAATTAATAACACAATTTTGGGATGTTAAGCAGATAATTAGACCCCCAAACATGAATTAATACATAAAAAGTGTATATGATTAATAAACATTAAAACTACATGCATTCGTTTATTGGATCACTTGCATTTTGGAGTTAATATATCATAGAATACACCAACACCAAATGAAAGTGAATTTGCTTATGATTACTGAATGTTTGAGATGGAACAGCACATCTTGTGGGATATCCAAGTCGGTCTTTAAATTATGATATAGAACTGCCACGAATACGATGCATTGATGGTACACTGGGTTACGATATTTTTTTAAATATATCACAACATGTAGTAGAAGAGATAGGGTGATTTGTAACGAAAATCTCTGACTGTTGATCAATGAAGAGGATTTACCTCAACATCCTGGTTATAACTGCATATATTATAGCACATATTTAATACAGAGTGATAATTGCCTTGATAATATGGATTCTCAAGCTAAATTTATTATTACATCGACGCTATTTATAATGCTTGCTCATTAATTGTTTTTTAAAACCTGGATGCATACGCATGATTCTCAAAATATAACCATAACAATGGGGTGTGCAACGGATCAGGATTACATGTAAACATATGTATGAAAATTCAATTAGAATGGGAATAATAATATGGAACTACCCAACCAAACAGAAATGAGGGCACTACGGAACCAAGACAACTATAAATACTTGGGAATTCTGGAAGCGTACACCATCACAGCAACAGAAATAAAAGAGAAAATTGAAAAGGAATACCTCAGGAGAACATGTAAACTCCTGGACCGAAATTATATAGTAGACACCTAATAATTTGTATAAATACATGGGCAGTATCACTAGTAAGATTCTCTGGACCGTTTATAGGGTGAACAAAAAAACTGAGACAACTTGACCAGAAAACAGGAAACTCATGGCCATGCTGAATGCAGTGCAGACAAAGGACAATATTGACAGACTCTACGTGAAAATGAAAGACGGCAGGAGAGGACTGATCTGTATAGAAGACTGTGTTAAGGACACGAAAAAAGTCAAGAAAAATGCATAATGCAAACTACTGAAAGGATAATTATTGCAAGGAGAGAGACTAAAAAAAACAACAAAACAGAAAACAAAGAGACAAATGACAAAACGGGAAAAGAGAAGTGGGAAGAGAAACAGCTCCACGGAAGTTTCATAATAATGCCAACAGATAAGAATAAAGAAAACACCTGGGCATGAATAAGAAAAGACATATAACCCGAGCAACTAAATCTCTACAAGATAAACCGATAAGAACCAACCATATCCAAGCAAGGATCAATAAAACAAAAGAAAACAGCAAATGCAGACTATGTGGATAAAGAGAGGAAACGATAAACCATATAGCAAGTGAATGCAGCAAACTGGCCCAAAAGGAATACAAAAACAGGCATTACAAAGTGGGGAGGGCGGTACAATGGGAATTGTGCAAACGACAACATTTTGAGCGTACAGAAAAATGGTACAAGCATTAACCCGCAACATCACTCGAATACGAGGACCACAGCATCCTATGGGACATAGCCATACATACGGGCAAACCAATATAAGCAAGAAGACCAGATGGCGTAATAATTAATAAGAAAGAAAAATCATATAGAATCTTAGACTTTGCTGTCCCAGCTGCCCACAGGGTGATTATAAAAGAAAAGGAGAAACGAAGCAAATATACGGAGCTAGCCAGAGAGTTAAAAGGAATTTGGACGAGGAAGAAAATCAAAATAGTACCGATAATAGTAGGAGCAGTTGGAACAATTACGAAACACTTCGAAAAAAATGTCAAAAGTTGGAATCAGAGGAATAACTGCAAAATGCAACAACTAACGATAATTAAAACGAATTACATATTAAGGAAAACCCTTGAATGCGGAGAATATTACAAGAAGACAATATAAGGAATAAGCGTCACAGGAAATGAAGAACACCGAAACTGCATATGTACAAGTTCTTCATGCATTCTCTCATTGTGTCATCACCGTTCCCCCAATAAAAAAGTGATACCAAAGGGCCGAGAAGTCTCAAGAAGGACTGAAAGACCGAGGAGCGAGCGATAAGCAGACTTCGGCTGGACAAGCGCAAAGAGAACTCGGACCTCCTGGAAGCTGAGTGCCACTAACATTCCAGTATAAACAAATGGTCACTACCAGCGAGATATCAATGTTGCGATGATGAAAATTCATTTGCAAATGCTATCGAAGGAGGCGAAGAGAGCTGGACGTCTGGGGAGAGTTGTTGTCACTCAGCTTCCAGAGAACACCACATGTGTTCAATCAGATTGTGTTTTTATTTGTGTTAAAGCTCCATGTGAGCCAATACTACTACTACTACTACTGCTACTACTATTACTAGTGCTACTAATAGTACTACTACTACTAATAATAATAATAATGCAAATGTGTATTGAAGAAAATAATACTTCCTCAGATTTAGAAATATTATTTTATATGAAGAATGCATGTTTATTCAGCATTTAAAAAAATCGGTTGATAGACAGCTCAATACATTATTTGACTTATTTCGCAATATCTTTAAATATTAAAACCTTAAAATTTTTAATGACTTTGTGAAAGCTGTATTTATGTAAAGTGTAAGGGGAACCTTTCCTGCATTTCCTAATATTATTAGTATTATTATTTTTAGATGGAAATTCAAAGCGAACGAAACATTTCCTGCATTGAAAATCTTTACTTGAGAATATTTGCAAAATACATTTGCTTTTATTCAAGTACTCTGTTTATATTCAATATGTCATTGAAATGTGAAGAAAAGCTTGTAATGGCATACATTTTATAACTGTTCATGATGTTTTCACTTTTAAATCTCAATCTGCTAGACTACGATTAACACAATATTTATCAGGAGATATTTTGTTCAACTTTTATAAATATTTGATGGTTAGAATTGAAATAATTTTATTATTATATTTTAATGAAGTATCATATTCTTCATTGAATCATGTGTAATTTAATATTAAGTTACTTTTCTAATTTATAATAATTCTCATACTCGTGTGAGATGTTAAGTATAAAATTATTGTTGATTTTCAAATATTCATGTGATATATTAAATAAATTACATTTGAATACAAAATTCTCATTTCCTCTACACAGATGCTGGATGAACATTCCTATTTGAACAAAATTGAACACAATCATAAAGCTCTTATATTTAAATATCATATTAATAAACACAATAGTTCCAATTTATATATATATATATATATAATATATACATATTTATATATATATATATATATATATATATATACATATTACAGAAAGTTCAAATTAAAATGTACAACCAATTTAGGTCATACTGATTATTAAGCAAATTACTATTTGAAAGTGTTTTACGAGACTTACATATATACTTTTTGGGTTAAATACACAACACCGCTGAACATATGACACGCGATTTTTTAAGGAAAATGCTTTCGGAGAGAAACTTTATGAAACTTCTGTTTATATTAGCAGGACGTGGTGCGGTATGCAATGGGATTTTTATTTATTTAACTTAATGTAAATAAAATATTCTCTTTCATTTCCAAAGCATTATTGGTGGCGGGGAGGTAAAACATTACCAACAGATCCCATTGAGTATTAAGAATTGATATCAATATTTATCCTTTTAAATACTATTTTTTCAACTCAGAGAAACATTATAAATTTTCAAGATAACAATCTAAACACAGAATAGTTAGATTAATTTGAACAATGATAGCAATCAAACACATATCACAAAACTTCCTACAATCAATATATATCACAAGATAACAATTTGTTACTCTAATGATATTAATAAAAAAGCATACATTCAATTTCATTATACATAAGTGATGCCATACAATCCGCCTTAAACCTAAGTTTCTAATTCTTTAACAAATTTCCACCAATCATACTAATTACGTATTACTTAGATGAGTTCATAATTAACGGATACTCTAACTTAAAAGCTCAATCTGACACCCAAGATCGCCATGTGCATGGAATATGTGCCTACGTTAAGGATAGCTTCCCGTCTAACAGGGATATCTCAAGAGAAGATCCTAATTTACCCTAGAGGTGCTTCCGAGTTGCAATTGCTAATACCACTATATTTATATTTGCACTCTCTCGGCCCCATAACAGCGGGATTACTATCTTTTAGAGTATATCTGAGAAAATAGACCATATACTGTCTTCACATCGCTCGGCAAACATCCACATCTGTGGTGACTTCAACGTCCATAACGTGGAATGGATGACCCATTAAAAAAAGACTGACGATGAGAGAGGGTTTTTTTCATGATTTAGCCATTGCTTATGGCCTCACTAAGGTTGTTCGTTAACCCAACCGCGTGGCCGATACTACTATAGAAAATGTAAGCCTCCTAGACCTTTTTCTCTCAACTTCCCCTGAGCTTTGTTAATTTTCCGTTCAGTCTCCATTGGGATCCTCCGACAACTCCGTCGTATAAGACTTCGTGGCTTAGTGGGGAATGCCCTTTTCTCTACCCTGCAACCTCTCTCCCACAGAAGAGACGTTGCGAACCTATCCTTGTTTTACCGTAATTTCTATGGCAGGTGTTCTTCTGAACTTCAATCTCTGGTCCCCCCTAGCCAATCTTTCACGAAACACCCCCGTCTAGCTGAATCCACTGTAAAAAAAAATTCTACCACTCTTTATCTGTGCCTAAATCAAAACATGGATGTCATGCACAAAGCATCTTACTTTGAACTGCACGCCTGTGGAACTTTGTTCAATCTGCCTGCTTCCCTGCCTACAACCTGGATGTCTTCAAGTCTAACGTTAACAAATTCCTAATGAACCGCCCTCTTACGTAAACACTTCTTTAAGCCTCCACACTAATGTACTGTACTTGCAATACCCCTTATCTCTGAGTTGCTTCCGGGTCTTGATAAGTGGTGACCACCGTGTAAAAAAAGTATGTGTTTATTTGTTTTCCTGTCATGCCTGTTATATAGTGTGGTGTCATCAGCATATATAACCATCTCAGAAGCAATATTGTCGGGGAGGTAATTTATGAATATTAGAAACAACAGAGGTCCAAGGATAGACCCTTGGGGCACTCCAACATTTATATCATATTGTGTAGATTTACGACCGTCGAGGACATCCTGGAGTTTTCTCTCATCTAAGGTTTTAGTATTCTACCAGTGATACCGTATGATCTTATTTTCCTGAGTGGACGCACATGCCATACACTATCAAAAGCCTTATATGTACCTTGAGCTACTGCTATGCCCTCCCCGGTGTTGTCCAGTGAGTGGTATATACGTTCAGAGATCACAGTGAGAATGTCTGCTGTGCAACGGGGTTGTCTTAATTCATATTGTTGGTCAGTCAGAAATTTAGCATATGTAAGGTAATGAACTAGAGCATGGTGAATTAAGGTATCAAATATTTTCGAAAAAAGAGGGAGGAGGATAATGGAGCGATAATTTAATGGGTTCGTTCTTTCTCCAGTATTCTTGAATACTGGTACCACAGAAGAAGTTTTCCAACATCCCGGAAAGCAAGGTTCATTAGGGCATTTGCTGTATAGTTTGGAGAGAACTGGAGCTACTTCAGCTGAGCACTTTTTCAAAAGCACAGCTGGGATGAGATCGGGTTCACATGCCTTTTAAGTGTCAACGTTTTTTATGGTAGCATGTATCTAAGGATGGTGCTTTTCTGATCATCTAGCGTGGCGTCTATCCGCAGAGGCAAATAAGGTAGGGGTGGTTGAGAGCGTCCAGTGGGGAGGCAAACCGACTAGCAAGCATGTTAGCCTTCTCCGTTGCTGAGCAAAAAAAAACTCGTGATTGTTGGTTAGTAGGGGAATTGTTGACTGCCTATTGTTTACTACACTGTTGTTGATATTCCAGGAGTCACGAGTTCCTAATTTTTGTGCTTCGATGCGTTTTTTTAGTGGTTTCAGTAAATTCTCTTTTAGCTGTCGCTGTACCCTTCTTTACGTTATTTCTAGCTTCTATATACTTATGGCTGTTTGAACTAGACTTATGTCGGGTAAGTCTGCGCAATGGCAGTTGGGATAGTCGAAGTAAACCATTGAGGAGAGTGGGGCGTGCTATAAAATTTCCGCATGGGAGCAGGTGCTTCTATTGCAGTTTTGAACCATTTAGTGGTGTCATTTGCGCACTGTTAAGCAGGAAGAGGACAAATATTTTCCCATTGGGCATCTCTGATAATATCTCTGATGGCTTCCCAGACAGCCTTTTTATAATATCTCGTTGTTTTGAGCACTGCCTTCAATTTTGTCTCTAGAGTTTAGGGCGATTTCAACCATTAAGACTGCATGATCAGCTTTCCCAAGTGGGATGTCGGCATTCGTTTTACAATCATCGGGAACTGTGGTCAAAAACAGATAACGAAGTGATGAGTATTGCTCTTGCTGGTCATAGAAACGGATGCGAACGTTACTATTTGTCAGAGGGAGTGAGATAAAGAGAAGCAATGTTGTATGCTGCCTTCTGCATCTGTGTAATTAGAGAATCCAAGCCAGTTTTTGTCGTGGGCATTAAAGTAACCAAATACATATTCTTGTGCGCTAGTGCTGTGAGAGTGCTGTGCCTATGCTTTCAGAGACTTAGTGGGTTAGTTTGTAGAGGTTATATATCTGCTGAATAGTTACACTCCTCAAAGTGATTAAGGGCATTGCTATTTCATTGTTACTGGGTAAAGAGGGTAAGTAAAGCTTATGCAGTGTAAGCGAATAAGTTTGCAAGCAGGCATGTTAGGATTTAATGTGGCTTGAGGATTTTTTTCTTTATTTTGTTTTATTTATATGTTAGCTTAGGTATAGGATAACGTTACAGTATAAGTAGGTATAAAACATTGAACTGAGATTTATGCCGAATCTCTGTATATTTTAGATGTCAGGATGCTTAAGATATAAGTGCAATACAGTACGGACATAACAGTAGGTAAGTTTAGCGTCAAGCGTAATTAGGTAAATAGATATATGGGCAGGTTTTCAATAGATGCGAATAAGTTGAAGTTGGAGGTATTAATTATGCGTCTATTAATTAAAGGAAGGTAATTTCGGCTTTCAGTCAAGAGTCATGGGATGTCTTAAAGGTAGAGATGTAGTGATGACTATTAAGCAGTTAGCATGTGAAGGTTAAGGGCTGGAAGTTAAAAAGATCCACTACAAAAGCGTGTTCAATGTAGGAGTTTAGTGGCAACTAGGAGGAATGCCACATTGTTAGCTTTCAAGAGACGGGAGCTGTTTACTTGCAAATAACAGTGGATTTCCATTAGGATAAAGGTTTTCAAGTAAGGTTGTTTTTTTATGTCTTTTTAAGCATGCAAGTTAGACAAACGCAGTGGCCGTGGAAGTAAAATGTATGTTCGAATTTCTCAGCTAGCTGCCAGGTGTTTTTCAGTACTAAGATAAACAGATGGTCCATGGTAATTCCGAATTCGTATTCTGTATTTATAGACAGTCAATTAGGTCACGCGTTAAGCATTGTATCTATTTAGTAAAACATAGCCCAAGTAACACAGCTAAGATGGCTGTATATTTCAGTCCCAAATAAAGTGAAGGTAAAGTATAAGCTATAGTCGGCTGTTTGGTATAAGATACTAGTGCGGAGAGTGATCCAGGCGTACATAACGTTATTATTCTAAAAGTCATTCTCAACAAGGGGAGGACAGGCCGCCTTGTAACTACTCCACACTTGACCCTTAAAATTCAATAAAAGAACATAAAAATCCAATTAAACTTGGAAATACGCTTAAATAATCAAGTGTGTTTTGCATTATGGGAGAAATCCTGGCTTAAATGTCAGGTCAGAACCTTGCATCTAAACATAAATGAAAGCGACACACGTCTAGTGGTATTGACATACGACACCACAAAGAATGAAATTAAAACGCGGATAATAATCAAACGTGAAATGTAGAATATATGAATTATAATATAGAAAGTTTGGTATATTATCAATAATGTAAATGATACAAATACATACACACACAAACATATATATGTATATATATATATATATATATATATATATATATATATATATATATATATATATATATATATATATATATATATATTTTTTGGTATGCATAAAGATATATATCTATATAGAGAGATAAATAGGGAAAGAGTGAGAAAGTAAGAAGGTAGGAACTATTTCTCTGTGTGAGTAATTTCCTTATGAATTTCGAAACATATGTGTCAATTTTTTTTTTAATTACTAACAAATGCAGTTCATGTATCTGGTAGCGTTTCTTGATTTTATTTGTATCGGAACCTATAGAAAGGTACCAATTATCGATACTACACACATTTGATGAATATAGGGAACATGTGATTTTGACCGAAGTTTACACATTTTGAGGCTAACCTCACAATGCCATTTCAGCAGTTTAATTATCGATCAAGCACATAAGCTTGGTTTATAAAGGTAACCGTAGTTTGTTTTTTTAATGCGACACAAACAGTTTGTTTTTGTTGTTAGGAGCAAAATTGCATCATTATGATTTACTTTTAATTTAAACATGAATTAATCCATTATACATAAAAGCAATTGTATAAAATCAACAGTAGGCCCCTTATAGTTCAATGTAGACAAGGATGTATTGCGGACTAGTTGCTCTGTAACGACAATTGAGATTGTATCCCGGTAAACAGCCATGAATTCTTACGGAGGCTTGACCATTTAGATATTTGATTGAAAAATTGCAGATTATTCCGATGTTTATGTTAGCGAAGGCCACCATCCCACTCGGGAACGCTGATCATGCAGTGATAATGGTTGACATCGCCCTAAACTCTAGACCCAAAACTGAAGAGCCAGTGCTCAAAACAACGAGATATTATAATAAGGCTGACTCGGAAGCCATAAGGGAACTAATTAGAGATGCTCCATGGAAAAATATTTTCTCTCTCCCTGCTGAACAGTGTGCAAACGAGACCACTGACTGGTTCAAAACTGCAATCGAAGCGCATGTTCCCATGCGGAAATTTTATAGTAAGCCCCACTCTCCCCAATGGTTTACGTCGACTTGTGCAACTGCCATTACTCAAAAGCAGCATGCATACCGTAGGTTTAACCGACATAAGTCCAGTTCAAACAGACTGAAGTATATAGAAGCTAGAAATAACGTTAAGAAAGAAATAGCGACAGCTAAGAGAGAATTTACGGAAACCACTAAAAAGCGCATCGAAGCACAAAAACTAGGAACTCGAGACTTCTGGAAAATCTACAACAGTGTAGTAAATAATGGGCAATCAACAATTCCCCCACTAACCAACAATCACGAGGTTGTCTCCTCAGCAACCGACAAGGCTAACATGCTTGCCAGTCGGTTTGCCTCAAACTCCACACTGGACCCTTCCAACCACCCCCTACCTGACTTTCCTATGCGGACAGACGCCACACTAGACGATCTGAAAACCACCCCTGCTCAGGTGCATGCTATCATAAAAAACCTTGACACCTCAAAAGCTTGTGGACCCGATCTTATCCCAGCTGTGCTATTAAAAAAGTGCTCAGCCGAAGTAGCTCCAGTTCTCTCCAAACTCTACAACAAATGTCTTAATGAAGCTTGCTTTCTGGGCTGTTGGAAAACTGCTTCTGTTGTACCAGTATTCAAGAATTCTGACGAAAGGACAGACCCATCAAATTATCGCCCCATTAGCCTCCTCCCACTTTTTGCCAAAATAGTTGAGACCATAATTAACCATGCTCTAGTCCATCATCTTACAGATGCTAAACTACTGACTGACAAACAATATGGATTTAGACAAGCCCGTTCAACAGCAGACATCCTCACCGTGATCTCTGAACGTATATACCAATCACTGGACAAAGCGGGGGAACGCAGAGCGGTAGCTCTAGATATATCTAAGGCTTTTGACAGGGTATGGCATAAGGGTCTCCTCAGTAAAATCAGATCATACGGTATCACTGGTAGAATACTTAACATAATTAAATCTTTCTGAGATAAGAGAAAAATCCAGGTAGTCCTCGACGGTCGCACATCTAAACAATATGATATAAATGCGGGAGTGCCCCAGGGTTCTATCCTTGGACCTCTATTGTTCCTGATATTCATAAATGACCTCCCCGACAACATTGCCTCTGAGATGGGTATATATGCTGATGACACTACACTCTATGGCAGACACGACAGGAAGACGAATGAACACATTTCTAAAGAAATGGCAGAAACACTAGAGGAAGACCTCCAATCGGTAGTGGAATTGGGACAAAAGTGGTTGGTCGCGTTCAATGCTGCCAAGACAAAACTAGTTTCATTCAATAATTACAAGAAACCCTCTCTACCACCAATAGCAATGGCCAACGACTCTTTATCTGAGAGTCCATCTTTCAAACTCCTTGGCCTAACGTTCACAGGAAACATGAGTTGGAACAATTACATTGAAGGCATTGCCAGGGCCGCTGCAAGAAAGGTAGGCTCTCTCTACCGTGCTAGAAAACTACTAACACCCGAAAGTATTCTGTACCTCTATAAGGCCACCATTCGCCCATGTATGGAGTATTGCTGCCACATCTGGGCTGGTGCATCTGCTACTAGTCTCTCGCTCCTTGACAAGGTTCAAAAGAGAGTCGCAAATCTGATAGGCCCTGAACTGGCATCTAAGCTTCAGCCTCTGTCCCATCGACGAAATGTTGCATCCCTCTGCCTGTTCTACAAGTGTTTTAGTGGTGAATGCTCTGATGAACTGCAATCACTTGTGCCCCCACGACGCGAGCACCCTCGACAAACCCGACAGGCTACTAGATCCCGACCCCACACTGTAGAGGTCCCTAGATGTAAAAGATCTTTTTACTCCAATAGTTTCTTCCCCAGAACCGCAAGACTCTGGAATTCCATTCCAGGTCCCTGCTTCCCCAACAGTACTGACGTGCAGAAGTTCAAGTGTAACGTGAACCGACACCTTGCTGCCCAAATCCCTACATAGTACCCCAGTAGTTGTTGCCCCTGATAGTAGCCCCCTACACCAAAGTGGCAATTTGCCTTGTTTGGGGTGAAAATGTAATAAAAAAAAAAAATATATATATATATATATATATATATATATATATATATATTTATATATATATATATATATATATATATATATATATATATATAAATACATTTGCGGGGGGGACTATTTGGTTAATATTTAACTCGGGCAATGCCAGTTATATATATATATATATATATATATATATATATATATATGTATATATATATATATATGTGTGGGGGGGTATGTGTGTGTGACCTGTCAATGTCGCAGGGAGATAACCGAATCAACAAAACCTACAATCCACGACACCATATATTATGTGAGCACGCAGATTTCTGTCACTTCGTAAATGGGGGTTGGCATCCTTTCCCTCAATATTAGTTTCGGTAGGTTAGTTAGTTTTTAGAGCCTATTGTCTAATTTGAATTGTAAAAAAAATCATTATAATTCATGTAAATTTATTTTAATATATATTTTTGTAAAATAAATAGTTAAGATTATACAGGGTGTACGTAAAGTTACTATACAGTTTTACAAGTTACTATACATACACCCTTTAATATATTAACAGTACAGTAAGATATTGTATTAAAATATTTATTTGTTACAAAAGAAATAACAAGAAATAAAATTTTTATGTTTAAAAAATCTCAGAAAATACACGTGTTACATCCGAAAAGACTGTAACAATCAAGGCAAACAATTTCTATGACAAATATTCAAATTGGAGGCCTTCAGCTCCAATACATTCTCGACAACGTGACACCACAATCTGACAAAGCATCAGCAACTGAGTCAGTGCCATCAAATTTGTCCCGAAGGTAATAAATAGCCAAACGTGCTGGAGGATCTGTATTAAAATAATTATTCTAATCACGAATTACATCCTGTGCGTTTTCTGTTTTCCAATATCGCTTCAAAATAAATTTGCGCTCTTCCAAATTTAGCTTGCGTGGCATGCTTGATTAAATAAACCTGTAAAAAATAAATATTAACTATTAATACAAATATAATACAATAAAACAATAAGAGACTAGCAGAACATGAACCAGCCCAAATGTGACAACAATACTCCATACATGGGCGCATGGTGGCCTTATAGAAGTACACACTACTTTACGGTGTCAGTAGTTTTCTAGCACGGTAGAGAGAGCCTACCTTTTTCTCAGAAGCCCTGGCAATGTTTTCAATATAATTGTTCCAACTCATGTTTCCTGTGAACGTTAGGCCGAGCAGTTTGAAATATATATTCTCAGACAGGGAGTCACTGGCCATTGCTATTGGTGGCAGAGAAGGTTTCTTGTAGTTATTGAAGGACACCAGTTTAGTCTTGGCAGCATTGAATGTGCCCATTCATTTATGCCCCCATTCCACTATAGATTTGAGGGCATCCTCTAGTGTTTTTGCCATTTATTTAGTGGTGTGTCCATTTGCTTTCCTGTCAAGCCTGTTATAGAGGGTGGTGTCATCAGCATATATACCCATCTCAAAGGCAGTTTTGTGAGGTAATTGAAACATATTAGGAACAATAGAGGGTCAAGAATAGCCCCCTTAGGTACTCCCGCATTAATATCACACTGTTTAGATGTACGACCGGTGAGGACAACCTGTAGTTTCTCTTATCTAAGAAGGTTTTTATTATGTTATGTATTATACCAGTGATACCGTATGACTTAATTTTCCTGAGGAGACCCTTATACCATACCCTGTCAAAAGCCTTAGATATATCTAGAGCTACTGTCTGCCCTCCCTTGCTTTGTCCAGTGAATGGTATATACGTTAAGAGATTACAGTGATGATTTCTACTGTGGAACGGGGTTGTCTAAATCCATATTGTGTGTCAGTCAGAAGCTTAGCATCTGTACGGTGCCGGACTAGAGCATGGTTAATTAAGGTATCAAATATTTTGGCGACAAGTGGGAGGAGGCTAATGGGGCGATAATTTCATGGGTCAGTTCTTTCGCCGGAAGTCTTGAATACTGGTACTACAGAAACAGTTTTCCAACAGATTCGTTAAGGCATTTATTGTAGAGTTTGGAGAGAACTGGAGTTACTTCGGCTGAGCACTTTTTTAATAGCACAGCTGGGATGAGATCAGGTCCCCATGCTTTTGAAGTGTCATGGGTTTTTATGATAGCGTGGACCTGAGTAGGGGTGATTGTTAGATCCTCTTCCGTGGCGTCTGTCCGCAGAGGAAAGTCAGGCAACGGGTGGTTGGTAGGGTCCAGTGTGGAGTTCGAGGCAAACCGGCTAGCAAGTATTAGCCTTGTCGGTTGCTTAGCAAACAACCTGGTGACTGTTGGTTAGTGGGGGAATTGTTGATTTCCCATTATTTACTACACTGTTATGTATTTTCCAGAAGTCACAATTTCCTAAATTTTGTGCTTCGATGCGTTTTTTAAGTGGTTTCAGTAAATTCTCTCTTAGCTGTCGCTATTTCTTTCTTAACGTTACTTCTAGCTTCTATATCTTTCTGTTTGTTTGAACTGGATTTATGTGGGTTAAATCTTTGGTATGCAAGCTGCCTTTGAGCAAGGGCAGTTGCGCAAGTCGACATAAACTATTGGGGAGTGTGGGGCTTGCTATAAACTTTCCGAAATGGAACATGTGCTTCAATTGCTGTTTTGAACCACTCAGTGGTCTCATTTGCGCACTGTTCAGCAGGAAGAGAAAAAATATTTCCCCATTGTGGATCTCTGATAAAATCTCTGATGACTTCTGTTATGATTTAATTTGTTGTTAAGAGTTATCCCCCTTGGGATTGACATTCATAATAAAAGCGCCCTCTGTTTCATTTTCCCGCTCGATTCTTTCAAGAGCGTACGTGTATTTTACAGTTAATAAAACCTTTCTAAAAGGCAATTCTTTACTTACTGATACTATTCACTTCAATTTTATTAACTGTAAAAAAAATAAAATAATAATAATGGATCGAATCTTACGTCCCGACAGATTCGAGGTGGAACCTACATGTCCTAATTCCGAAAAATCCTATAGGCATTGGAAATTAACCCTCCAGAATTATATCCGCTCACATAATAACGGACTAATCGAAAATAGTTCAGATAATTTCTTTGCCTTGATCAATTGTATTTCAGCCTCTGTTTTCGATTTAATAAGCGATAAAACCGACTACGATAGTGCATTAAGAACATTGGACGCCGCTTATTTAAAACCTGAAAATATTGTTTATAATAGATATCGATTGATGACGACGAAGCAACAAACAACACAAAATATAGATGGCTTCATACTACAATTGGACATGCTTGCCAAAGCATGTAACTTCGAAGCGGTTTCTGCTGAAGAAAACAAAAATCAATACATTCGGGAAGCTTTCATCGGCGGAATTTCTTCTTCGTCCATCCGACAACGACTGTTAGAAAAACCCATCCTGACTTTACAAGACACATATGCCACGACCAGATCTCTTGAACAAGCTGAAAAGCATTCGATAAGCTACGCAAATAACTTTACTGTAGCAGCTACAAATAATCCTTCGGGCTACAATCGTATTGCTGTGACTAAAGAAAATATGCATCCAAAAGGGGTTTGTTTTTTCTGTGGAAAATCACGTCATCCTCTATATTTATGTCCTGCACGAAACGCCGAATGTAAAAAATGCAAAAAAAATGGTCATTGGGCTAAAGTGTGTAAATCTTTATTTCTAACACTCATACTGCTGTTCTTTATGACGACTCTGACTACCCCTCACCTTCTCTATCCTGACTAGGAACTAACTCCAAAGATGTCACATTCACTCAATGCCAAATTAACGGGCACTTCGTGAACGCTATGGTGGACTCCGGCAGTGTAAAAACATTCATTAATGAAAATACTGCTAAAAAACTTAAACTCTTCACAATACCTAAAAACAAAACTATAGCTCTGGCTGCTTCCGATCAACATGCTAAAATAACTGGCGAAGCTGTCGTGGATTTAATACTGAAAGATAAAACCCATTCTGGAATAACAATTGAAATCATTGAACACCTTTTCATTGATTTAATAATCGGAAAAGATATTTTAAAAAAATATAAAAAAGTAACACTTAAATTCGACGGTCCTAGAGACAAACTTATAATTGGAGCTATAAACACGACTAATTTTTTTCCTACCATAAACGTTCCACCCGTTCCTCTCTTTTCTAATCTTTCTCCGCATACTACTCCTATTGCGACAAAATCCCGACGTTACACTTTTGCCGCCAACAAATTCATAAAAGAAGAGACTGCTAGAATGTTGAAAGAAGGCATAATTGAACCTTCGTTATCTCCGTGGCGAGCGCAAGTTCTTGTAACTTCGAATGAGAATCATAAGAAAAGAATGGTAGTCGACTACAGCGATACCATTAATAGATTCACGGAACTAGACGCTTACCCAATGCCTAATATCAATAAGATGGTAGACGACATCGCTCAATATAACATCTTCTCTACTCTCGACCTAAATCTGCTTATCACCAAATACCTATAAATCATGCTGATCGTAGATTCACTGCGTTTGAAGTAAGTGGCAAACTTTTTCAATTTACTCGTCTTCCTTTAGGCGTCACCAATGGAGTAAGTGCTTTCCAGAGGAGCATAGACTATATTATAGAAAAAGAAAATCTAACCGATACCTTTGTGTGTGTTGATAACGTAACTATATGTGGAAAAAATCAAGAAGAACACGATTACAATCTTCAAAAATTCTACAAAATTGCTAAACAATATAACATCACTTTAAATGAAAATAAAAGCTTAATTTCTTCTAGTTCTATTACTCTACTCGGCTACACCATAGAAAATAATCAAATAGCTCCCAATTATCAAAGACTAAAACCATTACTCGAAATGGCACCTCCGCTGAATCTTAAATCTCAAAAAAGAATAGTTGGAATGTTTTCCTATTACTGCAAATTCATTAAAAAATGTTCTGATAAAATTTTATTACTAAATCAAAACAAAGAATTTCCACTACCTCCATCTGTATTAAAATATTTTCAAACATTGAAAAATGATCTAAAAGACGCCACTTTAATAACGGTAGATCCTAATAAAGAATTTGAAGTAGAAACGGACGCTAGTAACTATTGCATTGCTGCAACACTAAATCAAGAAGGTCGTCCTATTGCATTTTTTTCAAGAACTCTCAATACTAACGAAATTAAGCACCATGCAGTAGAAAAAGAGGCAGCCGCTCTTGTAGAAGCTCTCCGCAGGTGGCGACATTTTCTACTCGGAAGGCACTTTAAAGTCATCACAGATCAGAAGAGCATCAGCTTCATATTCGACAATAAAAGAAAATCAAAAATTAAGAATGACAAAATTTGTCGTTGGCGTATAGAATTATCCCAATACAATTTCACTATAGTTTATCGACCTGGACCTGAAAATATTGCTGCTGACACATTCTCTCGCATCTCTGCTCTTACTTACAATCTACAAGATCTTCGTGATTTACATAAACAATTATGTCATCCTGGTGTTTCAAGACTAAGCCATTTTATAAGAACGAGGAACCTCCCTTTTACTTTGGATCAAATTAAGAATATTACTGACTCTTGCTCATCCTGTCAGTTACTGAAACCCAAATGCGCCAATACCAATGGAGGGACTCTCATTCAAGCCATATTACCTTTTCAACGATTAAATCTTGATTTAAAGGCCCTCTACCTACTTCTATACATGGCAACAAATATCTACTTACTCTAATTGATGAGTATTCCCGTTTTCCTTTCGCTTTTACTTGCAGAGATATGACAAGCAAAACCATTATCCACTGTCTAAACAAACTCTTTTCAATTTTTGGTTTGCCTGACATGATACATACTGGCTGTGCTTCTGATTTCTTAGCAAGAGAAATAAAGGATTTTTTACACAACAAAGGAATTGCTACTTCTAAAACAAGTAGATATCATCCTGAAGGTAATGGACAGATTGAAAAACTCAACGGTACCTTATGGAAGGCCATTCAAACAACATTACATTCTAATCAAATGAAACTACCTTATTGGGAAGACATACTACCGGACGCACTTCATTCAATTAGATCATTACTTTGTACTGCCACTAATATGACTCCCCATGATAGACTATTTAAATATAGTAGTAAATCTGCTTCCGGAATTTCAATTCCTTCCTGGGTTAAACCAGCCCCAATATATATTAGAAACCACACTAAAACAAGTAAACATGACCCTCCTGTAACGCCTGCCACCCTAATAGATGTCAACCCCCACTACGCTTATGTTCAACTACCTTCTGGTACTGAAACCACTGTCAACGTTCGAGACTTAGCTCCAAACTCATCAAATGAAGAAAACTCTAATAATAATCCTACTACTTCAGAGACTTTATTTGAACCTTCTACTAATGAAAACATTGGTCATGAGGAAGACAAAAATCAATCGTCTGATCTTGAAGAAAATCAGATTTCACTAAAAAATAATACTGAAAATCAGCATTCCTGCCAATCTGTGCGGAGGTCGTCCCGAGTTCGACAATTCCCTAGTAAATATAAGGATTTTGTGACTAAATACTGAAAAAACTGCAGTTTGGGTTCATATGTTATTTGTAAATAAAATGCTTCTTATGTGATTGTAAGAAAAACAAAAAAAAAATGTCTATAATTAATTACCCCTTACTTGAATACTTAAGGACGGGGAAAATGTTATGATTTAATTTGTTGTTAAGAGTTATCCCCCTTGGGATTGACATTCATAATAAAAACGCCCTCTGTTTCATTTTCCCGCTCGATTCTTTCAAGAGCGTACGTGTATTTTACAGTTAATAAAACCTTTCTAAAAGGCAATTCTTTACTTACTGATACTATTCACTTCAATCCAGTCAGCCGTTTTATAATATCTTGTTGATTTGAGCACTGGCTCTTCAGTTTTGAGTCTAGAATTTAGGGGGATTTCTTCCATTATCACTGCATAGTCAGCGTTCCTGAGTGGCCTTTCAGCATTTGTTATAAAATCCTCGGGAATTGTAGTCAGAAACAGATCTAGAAGTGATGAGTGTTATTCTTGCTGGTCAGGGAAACGGGTTGGAAACGTAACCATTTTTGATAGGGAGTGAAATATTGCGAAACTATGTGTTGTGCTGCCCGTTGCATCTGTGTGACTAGAGAATCCAAGCCAGTTTTTTAGTGAACATTAAAGTCACCAAGTACATGTACATGTGCGCTAGTGTCGAGAGAGAGAGAGAGAGAGAGAGAGAGAGAGAGAGAGAGATGTGTCTCTGCGTTCAGAGACTTTGTTTATTATGGTGCAGTCCTGGGTCGAGGGAGAGGAGTAAAGAAAATAAAAGTAGCTAATGTTATGCTGTATGTTAAGTTAAAAGCACATTAAGGCTTGATCGTTCGTTTCTAGGTTTTTTTTCTCTAGTCTGTGTTATGAATGTAGATTTTAAGTCCACGCTTATGTCTGTCAGTGTCCTTACAGCAGAGTGGGAGATAGCCAGGAATGTTGAATTTGTAAAAGGGGATGGAGTGGTGTAGGTTAATCTCTCTTAGTGATAAGATATCCGGACTATTTGTTAGGAGAAATGCTTCAGCAGCAGCTTAATTAGTTCGTAGCCCACGGATGTTAGTGAATGCAAGTCTTAAGGGAAGAGGTGAGTTGGATTTGTTTGACCCTAAGCCTGGTTTAAGCTTATTTTTTATTGTACTGTCATCATGTTTTTAAAGAGATTAAGTTAGGTGAGGAGAAGTTGAACAAGATGGTATCCAGGGTATTAGACACGCAACACAAGTACCCCATTAGCTGACCTTTCTTCAACTAGGAATGTGGCCTCAGGAAAGGTCATCGGGGATGAGTGCAGAGTCCCTTTCAATGCGCGACATGGCACTAAAAACATGCCGATATTATACAACTGTTGATGGAGCAGCCGCTCTCAGCGCTACTAAAGAGTTAGGACACCTGTACTACCAGTCGGAAACAGAAGCCAGGAACCATCAATCCGGTACCCTCAGCCCATCCTGAGAAGATCACCCCAATCTAATTGCACACTCATGGATACTCAAGCTCTGCAAATACCCTGTTTTAGGGGTGGGTGTGTCGGGAGTGTGGAAACGGCATTCATTGCCCTAGACAAGAAACAAGATCTACCACTAAGTTTTTTGCTGATTCACTTGTGATAGTAGCTTTGCGCCTTACTAATAAGCAAATAAGGAGTATGGAAGCCGGCGATAGACAGATCCTATCTACTCCTTAAGCAATTTAGGTTTGAAGACCGGTAATTTGTTTAAGTAACCAGCTCTAGGAACGTTGTCATCTAAGACTGGAGAGGTATCCCTCCTTTTGGTTTAGTTTCAGAGTTGTCCTTCCCCTAGAAGCATGATCTGGTAGGTCTACTGGTTTATCAGCCCTGAGAGTGTTTGCTCCGCGCCTGGGTTCAAATACAGATATTTCTGCGACCCCACGGGATTTGATAATGTTACAGGGTTAGTTTGTAGAGATTATATATCTAATGAATAGTTACACTCCTCGAAGTGATTTAGGGGTATGCAGTGGAAGCAGTTTGGTGGGGAGGCTTGTTAGAAAAACGTTAGTCTTTTACCTTTAGGTTTTTACTTTTTTTTTAAATTTATGTTAGTGTAGGTGCATGAATAACGTTATAGTTTTGGTAGGTATTATAAATTGAGCTAATCATTTTTCCCAGTCACTGTATATTTAGATTTACGAAGATGTAGGTGCAGCACAGTAAGGGTATGACTAGAGGTACATTTTTAGTAATGGCGTATTCCGTATGAATAATTAATTAAATAGATATTTGCGCAAGTTTTCAGTAGATGCAAATAGATAGAAGTTGTGCTAGTGGTTCTAGTATTAAACGGAGATAATTTCGCTTTTCATTTAAGAGTCATCGAGCGTTTTGCATGACAGGGAGTATCGGATGTGATGTAGCATTGTTCGTTGCAAAACCATCTAGGAAGAGGCAATTGTTGTGTAAAGAAGATCGCTTTGCATATCTAAGGCATATGATATGATCTGACACAAAGTCACTAGCTATGGAATTGTTGGAAATGCTCTCTCAAACATACATTTTTTGTCTGATTGTTCTATTAAATTGTTCGTTAATGGGCAGAAATAGGTAGGTCACTCTATTAATACCGGCATGACCCACGTATCCATATTGGGCCCAACTATCCTTATTTTTATTAACGACCTCAAAAACCATGTTCTTCAATCATTTCTCCACATGTATGCAGATAATACTACCATCTATGTATGATAGGTTATGAAAAAAAGGGTTGTAAAGAGATAGCTTCGCATTTGCGGGTATCAACCCCAAAGCAAAATATGATGAAAGTAAAAATAAAATAGATAAACCCCAAAATTTATTAAACAATACCTGTTCACACTGAAACACTTATCACGATAGTCTGTGGATCTATATTAAAACACGTTATTACACTTTGTGACATATTTCCATTCTATGGAGGTCAGGTGCGAACGAACACCCCATTATTTTATTATACCATATTTCTTCAAACTGAAACATAATTAGCACGGTATACTTACGCAGATAGATACGAAAAGTCTTTATTAAAGTGTGTGCCTATTTCAATTCTATGGAGGCCAGGCGCGAATGCAGACCTCACAATTTGATTATACCATCCCTATTTAAGTTAAAACATACTTATCAAAATATTCTTATGTACATCTTATGCACATCTATATCCAAAACAATCGTAAACGTTTTTTTTTATATTTATTTTTTTTATTTCCATACTTTGTGGACCAGGTGCGAAAGCAGACCCCACAATTATGATTAACCCACATTCTGCCAGATCAAACATATTTATCCCTGTGTCTCGATACATCTTCTGTCATTATATGTAATCAGTTGTTTTTTTTAAATAGTCAACCATATAGGAGCGTATTCGTGACCAGAAACACACACACCCACACAAACGCACACACACACACACCCACACACACACACATATATATATATATATATATATATATATATATAGTTCTCTTCGATTTTTACGTTAATATAAGTTCATTATCCCTTATAGATTGGTTGCATTAAGATTATACATAGATAGGTATGTATCTATGAAGGACCAGTAGCTAAATAAAATCTACTACAAAAACACGTTTTTCTTTTACTTACAAACTGCAGGTTAAATATTTCCCTTTCGTTCTTTCGGTCTCTCTCACACACTCTCTCTCTCTCCCTCTCTCTCTCTTTCATTCCCACTATCTTAAAGTGCTGCTTTAAGAAGAATGCTGATATTGATTTTATTCCTATATGTATTGTTATCTGATAAAATACACAACTATACTACTTTGTCTCATATAAGTTGTATATTATAAAATAATAAATAGGTAGCAGAAATCGGTAACAATAAAATATGCGGGAAGAAAAGATACGTTCCCTTTTTCCCCACCCCAGTGTTATAACAAACCAGACATGCGGCATTCCAGCATGAGAGAGAAGAAGAGAAGCAAGAACGATTACATCCGCTTAACAATAAAGAGAAAGCGAGGCAAGATTACCTACTTATGTCCATCTTTTATTTGTTTAGCTAAACGAAATATACACACCACTTAATTTTTGTATGGTTAAAATCTAAATGATTGCCCTTTTGTTTCAGACAGAAGGAATTAAAATACCATTATCGCACTTCTAAACTAAGTTTGATTTGTAAAAATTGCGTCTTGAATTAATGACTTTCATTTATTTATTTCCCAAGAGCGACGCCACTAGTGTGATCTGTCGCCATAAAGAAAACGTTTCGTAGGCAAAAAATTTCAATCCGGCAAAAGTGTATAGCGTCCCCCGAATTAGGAAATCCAAACACATCCGAAGGACCTCCTGCAGCAGCAGTAAGTCAAATATCCCTTTTAAGGACTATGTTCCGAGGAAATACCTTCCTATTTGTTTTAATGCCTGTCGCCTCCTGCAATCTCTAGCGATGCTGCAGCCTCAACTTCCTGCATCTCTTGCCTGCTGTCTTCAGCTCCCTGCATCTCCTGTCTGCATTCTCAACTTCCTTCGACTGTTACTTGTAGCCTCCTGCGATTCCTGCTTGCAAAACCCCGCCTTCCTCCTGTGCAGCTCGGGTCTGCTTTGCAGCCTGCTGCCTTCCTGTTCCAGACCCGGACCTCATACCTAGCCCGCTTTAGTGTCTAGGCCCCCGTTCCTTGTACGTTAAGACCAGTTCAAGACTCCAGCCCATCTTTCGTCTAGTCTCTAGTTCCTGACGTCCGGCCGATCAACCCAGGACTGGACGAGGATTCTAGACCAGCCTTACATCTAGGTTCTCGTTCCTGATTCCTTATCCAGACTACCCGCAGGGCCAGCTAGGTATTCAAGACCTGATCAATATCTCCAGACCACTGAAACGCCCAGCAGACCGGTTCCTCAGAACAACTCTCATTCAGACCATATTTATTATTTGACGAATAAAATGGTGATCCTTTGTCCTTTAAACGAACATCCTGTGTATGTCGTTTTTCTTTGCCTATTCACCGTTTTTGTTAACTGTGTGTACCTTCATAAAGTGGTTCAGTCGATTGTCTCTTGACGGACGGCCCCGCAACAAATACTTCGTTCACACGTCAGAAAATACTTACTGTTTTTTTAATTATTGTTTTTAATTAAGAATAAGGGAAAATAAATAAAATTTGTCGTTTGAAAAAAAAGCGAATATTACACGTAAAAGGTGTTATGTTGTATGAGTAATTATATAAAATGTATTGTAAAAAGTTAATATTGCTTTTTTTTGTCATAGATGAAAATGTATAGTTTGAATAAACCTGTGCCCGATACTGAAGGCCAGTATGCAAGTCTCCTATACCTTTTTCTCACAACTTGCCTTGAACTGTGTTCAGCTTCCGTTCTGCCTGAACTTGGATATTGTTACCACGATATTGTATCACTTAAGATAAAAATTAAATGGAATAAGTATTAAGATGTACTTCTCCATCGTACAGTATATCGATACTCTATGGCCGCCAACCCATCATATTTCCTCCTATATCAGAAAATACTCTATGACATACAAATATCTAAACGTGATATTGCCAAGCTAATCAAAAACCTTTATTCCAGTAAAGCAAACATGGATGACGTTATTCAATTATAGTACTAAAAAAAACCTCCATCAGAACAAGCGCCCATATTTACGATACTGATTAAACGCTGTCTTAAGGAAAATTGCTTCCTACCACCCTGGAAAATCTCATTAGTATGCCCTGTATTTAAGATTTCAGGTGATCGGTTATCTCCATCACAGTACAGGCCAATGAGTCTCCTGCGCGTCATGAATAAGTTGCTGAAATCTGTGTTATATAGAGAAGTAAGAACGATCTAAGAAAAATATAACCTTCTTAGTGACACGCAATATGGTTTCCATTCTGCTAGATCTACAGCAGATAGGTTTACAATTATATCACATAGTATTAAGGACTCTCTCGACAGAGGCTACCTTTCGAGGGCAAATTCTCTTGTCATATCATAGGCTATTGATAGAGCATTGTATAACGGTGTTTTCCGAAAATCCCATACTACGGTACAGCTGCGAATGTATTCTACATTATTTAATCATTTTCTTCGGATATATTCATAAGAACAGTGGTTGATGGGCAGAAATAAGAAGCTCACTGTATTATTGATGGAGCGTCTAAGTGGCTACCCTGTCCCAACACTTTTCCTGAGCTATATTAACGATTTTCCGAAGCACATCCTTACATCATTCATAGAAATTTATGCTGATTACACTACTATCTCTGGTTGCAGATCTAAAACCGTAAACGACCAAGTTGTCTCCGATTCTTTCTCCTCTAATCTTGAACACGGGATACAATGGCGAGAAGAGTGGCTTGTTACTTTAAATGCATCTAAAAGCAAGCTTTAATCTTTACATCATCAACGCTCTGACCCCAATCTGGCATCACTTAAAATTAATGGCTCTCGTCTTGGGGAGGCCTCATGTTTTGACAAGCTTCTGGTCTTGACCTTTTCTCCTGATTTGAAATGGAAAATGCCCATTAAATCTGCTGCCAAGCCCGCTGGAAAAAATAGTGGGATCAGTCTATCGATGTCTATTGATACGCACATGGTGATGCAATTATCTATTTATATAAAAGGCAGGTACGTCCAAGGATGGACTACTGTTGACACATCTGGGCAAGAGCTGCATGAAAGGACTTATCCTGCCTTGAGAGAGTTCAAAATAGACATAGTAGCCTCGTAGGGGATGCCATTTTCGTGTTCCTGCAAATTCTTTTTCACAGAAGAGATGTTGCGAGTTTGTATCTGTTCTATCGTTATTTTCATGGAAAGTGCATGGCTGAGCTCAAATCGATAGTGCCTCCTCGCCAAACCTTTACAAGGAACATCCGACTAGCAGAAACCACTATCACTAATTTCCCCCACTTTGTCTGTGCTTAAATCTAAACGTAGATTACATGAGAAACGCTTCTTTCTTAGAACTACAAACCTATGAAATTGTCTTCCTTTTCCTGCTTTCCAGCTGACTACAACATGGTTGTCTTTAAGTCTTACGTAAAGAAGTTTTTGATGAGCCGTTCCATATAAATTAACAAATTTACCGAATTTCCATTACGATCGATTACTTTATTGTCCATTTGTGTACTGTACACTGTTTGACCATTTATCCTCAAGTGGCCTCTTGCCCTTTATACGTGATGATGTCTTTGTAAAAAAAAATCACAATCGTTCTACATAGCAAATGTTTACGGCAAATATATGTTTAAATAATTCATATACACACGGTATATTACGTGTTATATCATCTATGTGAATAGGAGATATTTCTAGTATATATCAATCATTTTGTAGCTGTTAAGTGCGGGAGCGAATTTTTTAATAATTCTTCTTTAGACACCGGAATATTTGTACAATTTCTACTCCTTTTGCATGTCTCTAAAATATTAATATATACTATATTTTTTTCTTAAAAATGATCCAAGTGTAATTCATTTCCTATGCCCTGAGTTTGTCACGAATTCCTTGAAATCGATAAGCATAATAAGACACACCCACCCACACACACACACACACACGCACACACGCACACACACACACAGAAGTTAAATATGTAAATATACATATATATATATAATATATCCGTACATATATACATATATACATATATATATCGTTATATATGAAGTAACACACATATATCTGTATTAATATATATACACTTGTGCCCGATATTATTCATACCCCTCGGATCTTTGAGATTTCTATAAGAATATTGCTCAAACCAGAAGGTAGACAATATTAAAGGGATTTCAAACAATAAATCAAGCATAAGCATTTAATTTAAACTCAACAAATAAATAAATTATGCAAGTTTGAAACATTATACAAAGAAAAACAATAATTGCACTAGTTCAAAATTATTCATACCTCTCTTACTAATAGTCAATAGCATGCCCTTTATTCTTAATAACTGCCTGTAACCGTTTTGGATATTTATCAACAAGGTTTTTACAAGCATCAACACTGATTTTTGACCATTCTTCAATGCAGTAGTTCTCCAAATCCCTCAAATTTCTAGGTTTCCGCTTTTTAACCTCAGTTTTCAATATGTGCCAGAGGTTTTCGATAGGGTTCAGGTCGGGACTCTGGCTAGGCCATTCCAAAACATTAATTTGATTATCCTCAAACCATTTCTTGACTATTTTGGCAGTATGTTTTGGATTATTATCCTGTTGAAGGACCCAGTTTGGTCCTAAATGGAGCTTCTCCGCATCCTGTCTAATGTTTTTCTGGAGTATCTCCAAATATTGCTCCTTCTTCATGGTTCCATCTATCTTGACCAAACTACCTGGACCACTAGCCGAAAAGGAGCCCCAAAACATTAGGCTACCACCACCAGGTTTCACCGTGGGTATGGTGTTCTTTGGGTTGTAAGCTTCTCCTTTCTTCCTCCAAACGTAAGAAGCATCCATATGGCCAAACAATTCAATTTTTGTTTCGTCAGTCCACAAAATACTTGAGAAAACGGACTCTGGAGAATTCACATGGGTCTTAGCAAACTTTAGACGTGCTGCAAGGTGTTTTCCGGTGTGCAATGGAGTCCTTCTTGGTCTTCTTCCTTTCAGACCATTTTCATGCAGAGTCCTTTGCAATGTTTGCCTTGATATTTTTATGCCAGAAGACTCCAGATTTTCTAAAATGTCCTTAGTAGTGGTGGTTGGATTTGCATTAACACTTCTTACAATATTCCGGGTGGCTCTAGCAGACAGTTTCCTTTTCCTTCCTCTACCAATCAAGTTGTTTGTTGTGTGGTGGCTCTGGAATTTTTTGATGATGCTCTGTACTGTTGCTGTAGGGACCTCAAATTTCTTGGAAATTGACTTGTAACCTAAACCATCCTTATGTGAATTCACAATTTTAGTCCTAAGATCATTACTAAGCTCTTTTTTCTTCCCCATTCTAATAATTTTTATTCTTTTATTAGTTTTCAGTTGATATCATTTTAATTTCTGAAAAAATGCAAAAAACGCAATGAAATTAATCAAAGGTTGTATAAAAGCATTCAAAATAAGAATCAAACAGGAAACAAACAGTCAGAAACTCGATTAATACTGAAAAAATAGGGGGGTATGATTATTTTTGAACATTGCAGATTTTATAAATAGCTGTATATTTCTTTTATTACAAGTATCCCGAGATTTTAAAATGACGAAAATGATCAGAAGAGGTTTATTAAGAATATGTATCAATATGGACGTAAACAATAAATTCTTACAAAGTTACACCTAATAAACTCAATTTTCAAGGGGGGGGTATGAATAATATCGGGCACAAGTATATAGATATATATATATATATATATTGTTAAACGCACACATCCACACACACACACACACATATATATATACGTATGTATGCTCACATTACATATGCATATATATATATATATATGTATACAAGCAGCAAGCTGATTATATATATATATATATATATATATATATATATATAATTTTTGTATATATATATATCGGTTTGTGCGTGTAACAATATATATATATATATATATATATATATAAATGCAAATATATGTATATACAATTGTATGTATATATATATATATATATATATATATATATATATATATATATATATACATATGTAACTACTTAATTTACTCACATAAAACTGATATACAAAATATAGATTTATGCGTAAGCTTTAAGTATTTACTTCAAAAGTTCTCACTACGTAGATAGAGCTAGTTAGTAAGTTATAAAATTCATACGGGCATATACATTTTATAACTTGCTATATATATATATATATATATATATATATATATATATATATATATATATATATATATACATATATATATATAAACACAAACATATGTTCATATATATACATTTTACTGCATATATAACGATATAAATATGTATATATATATAGTTATACATATTTATATATATAACTATATATACACACATATTGATGCATATATATATATATATATATATATATATATATATATATGGCATTTTCCTCTTTTTATCAAATTTACTTACGAACATTTTTGATAATTATTATATTTACGAATATAACTCAAATTTTACAAAACTCGTATTTTCAACTAAGAAAGAACTAGCTGTGTACATGATAACAATAAATCTCCTCGCTATTCTTGTTCTGTATAGCTACCTATTACATGTACCCATGACTCTATAAAAAATAGTAATTTCATCCTTTATGAAGACAAACTTGAAACACCGGATTTCATTCAGATGTCTCTCCTCTGATCTCCAGAAAGTAGTGCAATGGGAAAAGAGGTAGCGTGTTACTTTTAATGCATCTAAAACCAAGCTTTTATCTTAATCACCAAAGCGTGATCCTAATCTGGTATCAATATAAATTAATGGCTATCGTCTTGGGAAGGCCTCATGCTTTGACAAACTTATAGGCTTATCCTTTATTCCTGATCTGAAATGGAACACATACATTAAATCTGTTGCCAAGGCCGCTGGAAAAATGTAGATATCTCACTGGTGAAGCAATTCTCTATCTATATTATAGACATATACGTCTAAAGATGGACTACGTTTGAGATATCTGGGCAAGAGCTGCTAGAAAGGACTTATCCTGCCTAATTAGAGTTAAAAATAGACTTAGTAGTCTCCTAGGGGATGTTCTTTTAATTCCCTGCAACTTCTTTTTCACAGAAGAGATGTTGCGAGTTTGTCTCTGCTTTATCGTTATTTTCGGGGAAGTTTCTCGGCTGAATTCAAATCGATAGACCCTCCTCGGCAAACCTTTACGAGAAACAGCAGACTAGTAAAAAACTATATCACTAATTTTCCCCACTCTTTATCTGTGCCTAAACCTAAACACAGATACCATGATCAAAGCTTCTTTCTTAGAACTGCAAGCCTGACTACAATATGGTTGTCTTAAAATCTAACGTAAATAAGCTTTTGATGAGCCGTTCCATATAAATTGACAAATTTACCGAATTTCCATTACCAACGATTACTGTATTGTCCAGTTTCTACTGTACACTCTTTAACCCTTATCCTCGGGTGACTTCTTAGCCTTGATAAATGGTGAAGCCTATGTAAAAAAAAACAAATAAAAGACGCACAAACACCAACAGCACACACCTGATAATCGTTATTACAAACAAATAAAATATGTAAAAAGAATTTGAAGAATAGATCGATATATAGTGTTTGCATATATATATATATATATATATATATATATATATATATATATATATATATATATATATCGAGAAAAAATTGCCATGAATACAGATTGTTTTATCTCGTATAATCTTTAATAAATCCTAAAATATTTATCTGTAACAATGGCTAAACTAAGGAAACTACACTAATTCCTATTAATAAAAAAATAAAGCAGAATAAGAACGAAATCATAAATTTAATTGACTTTTCCAAACTCCGACTTGGATTTATCCGAAAACGTCTTATAATATAACGCGAGCCTGCACTTGGATTCGTTTTACCATGTTAAGTTATGTAATCTATCATACATGTCAAAACTAGAACATCTAATAATAAATGAATGGAGACCAAAGTCTTAGTCAATACACCCCCCCCAAAAAAACCATAATCGCCCTCAACAATACTAATACATTTTACTACTTCCGTCTTTCACACTATCCATTCCTATCTTTCCCATCGATGTAGAAGTACACGTCCTTTAACATCAACTATAATATGGATTGATTCTTTCGTCATATCCAAACTCACATCACAACAAAACATCTCTATCTAAAGTAGTAATAACAACCCCACAAAAACACCCCCTCAAAAACCCATGATACGAAACCTTATGGTCAATAATCTAAAGTGTTCGTTATAATATGCAATCAAGAGTGTTGATCTTAGGAACCGGGCTCTATGTATTGCACTCCCGGCAAGGAATAACCCACATACATAAAGAAACCGTCCGCATACTCGAGTTCCTTATTTATCTATATGGAGTTATCTTTGTATCATGTAAATTCATGCACCCTGACTAGCGTCCCAGCCAATCAATATATATATATATATATATATATATATATATATATATATATATATATATATATATATATATATATATATATATGTTTAAAGAAAAAATAGAAAAAACCGAATGAAATTATTAAAAAATCAACGTTTCGTCCTTGTTTCAGAGGACATCTTCAGGATAATTGAAATAAACATGTGATAAAAGAAAAAGTCATAGATCGTGCGAAAAAAGACATTTTTTTTTAAATCCAACCCATGTCGGGAAAGGACGAATATGTGTGCGTATGGGAAGGTTGGGTTGTTTGATGTCTATATATACACTTTTAAAAATGCATTAAAATAAATATGTACATTTTTATTTCTTCTGCGAAACTACTCATTTTCCTGAAACATTCAAGGAAAAACGGCTAGTCAGGATCCACCCTGATACCTTGCTCTTTGATTATTATTTTCCCTATGCTAGGGGTTAAATGGTAGAAGCCTTTTCTTTGCGTAATAGTATTAGTATTCAATATTAGTGCTGATTCTAAAAGTCTTCTTTTAGCTCTATCTATCACGTATTTAATAATTTTCGCTTGATCTAAATTAAATGAGTGATCGTGTTCTGCACAATGGCAAAAGAATGCATTTAGGGCGTTACCATTCCTTATATCTCTTCTGTGCTCGTTAAGTCTTAATTTCAATTTTCGTTGTGTTTCTCCTGTGTACGCTTGTTGACAGTTGTTACATGGGATGGAATATATACCGGCATCGGATGTGAGGGTTTTGGGAGAGTGCTTGGTAGTTTTTAATGTCTGTTTTATGGTTGAGGAAGTTGTTTGTATCAGGTGAAAACTAAGTCTATTAAGAGTGTCGTAGATTTTTGTATTTTTGGTGTGGGTGGGAATGAAAAGATGTCTGTTTAATAGTGAGGTATTTGTTTTATTTTTCTGTGTGTTTATGTTATAGTGTATTTTCGTAGCTTTTTTCTCTGCGTAAGAAATGAAATAGGATGGATACTGTAGTTTTCTTAAAACATTCGTAATATATTGAAATTCATCATTAAGATATTGGGGACTGCATATTCTAAAGGCACGTAAGAAAAAACCAATAATCATGCCCGTCTTTATTTTATCATTGTGGTGTGAGTAGTAATGAATATAGTCGTTTTTGTGTGTGGTCTTTCTATGTACTTTGGAACTCAGATCGGTGTCTGATCTGATGAGGAATATGTCTAGAAAAGCTAGGGAGTGGGCTTGTTCGGATTCATGTGTAAAATTTATAGATGGTTCCACCGAATTTAATTTATTTCTAATGTGTTCTATTTGTGTGTTTTTAGGGAGAAAAATAAGAATGTCATCTATATATCTAAAATATGTGGAGTTTTTAGGAAGTCTGTGTTTAAAAGAGTTGGTTTCTAAGAATTCTAAGAATAAGCAGGCTAGTACACCACTAAGGGGGTTACCCATAGGGAGTCCAAATTTCTGTCTATAGTAAGAATTATTAAATTGAAAGTAGGTTCTATCAGTGATGAGTTTTATTATTTGTATTAGTGTATCTGAGGAAAAAGGTAGGTCGGCTTTAATTTTGATTAAGTGCCTGTGGAGTAGATTAAGGCATTTTTTGACTGGAATATTGGTGTACAGGGAAATTATTGACGCACTCAAACAAGACCAATGATGAGGTGAGGTTATATCATGATTTATCCATTGCTTATGGCCTCTATAAGATTGTTCACGAACGCACCAGTGTCCCCGACAATGATGGCCAGCATGCGAGTCTCCTAGACCTTTTTTCTCACAACGTCCCCGGAACTCGGTTCAGTTTCCATTCTGTCTCCTGTTATGTCATCCGACCACTCAGTTGTATTAATTACGATGGAAATGAAAAGTAATAAGTCCTCAGACGTACCTCTCCATCGTACAGTATATCGATACGCTATGGCTGACTGGGATAGTTTCCGTACATTTATATCGGATCTTCCTCTGCGTTTAATGTTTAAAAAGTATGTATCATCTATTGTATCAGATCTGGTGGAGCGGTTACTTGTACATATATCCCATTTCATATCCTAGAAAAAGTTCCAGCAAAATCCGCACAACCAGTGACGATTTTCTCCAGAATGTGCTGCAGCTATTGCGCACAAAAATCACTTTTTCCACTGCTTCCAACGAAATAGATGTATGGAAACTAACGCTTCTTTCAGGACTGCCATCAGCCATTGTAAGAAAGTAATAAGGAATGCAAGGGAGTTATATGCTCAGTCCATCAATCCAAAGTAGCTGAACAGCGGCTTGGTTCTCATGAGTGTTGGCAAATAGCAAACAGAATCCTAGACAGAATCGTGTGCTCTATCCCAACTATGGACCTGAGTTAATCTCGTAAGCATCAGACAAAGCCAAACCCTTTGCCAAGTACTTTGTAGCTAATTCAACCTTTTTTACCAAGGCCGCCAACCCCAAATATTTCCTCCTTTATCAGAAAACACGCTATGTGATATACAAATATAACGTACGTCATGTTGCCAAGCTAATCAAAACCTTGACTCCAGTAAAGCACCCGACCCTGGCCGTATTACAATTATAGTGCTCAAAAAGTTCAACAAGAAATAGCGCCCATACTTTAAAAAAAACTATTTAACGGTCGTATTAAGGAGAATTGCTATCCATCACCCTGGAAAATCTCATCAGTATGCTCTCTATTTAAGAATTAAGGTGATCGTTCATCTTAGTACAGGTCAATAAGTCTCCTCTGCGGCATGGGTAAGTTGCTGGAATCTGTGTTAAATAGAGAAGTAATCAAACATCTCAGCAAAAATAACCCTCTAATTGGAACTCAATATGGTTTCCGTTCTGCTAGATCAACAGCAGATGTGCGTACAGTTATATCTCATAGGATTAGCGAACCTCTCGACAGAGGCAACCTTTCTAGGGCAACTGCTCTTTACATATCTAAAGCCTTTGATAGGGTAATGCATAAAGTTACTTCACTCAATCTCCAGCTGTGATATAGGTTGAAATGTCTTCTCAATTATTAAATCATTTCTCTCTGATAGATTCATGAGAGTAGTAGTTGATCGGCAAAAATCAGAAGCTCACAGTATTAATGGTGGAGTCCCTCAGGGGTCCATCCTGGGGCCAACTCTTTTCCTGATCTACATTAATGATCTTCCAAATCACATCCTTACATCATTCGAAGATATTTTTGCTGACGACACTACCATCTAGGGTAGCACATCTAAGACAGTGAACGATCAAGTTCTCTCCAATTCTCTCTCCTCTGATCTTGATCACGTTGTACAATGGGGAAAGGGGTGGCTGGTTTCTTTAAATGCATGAAAAACCAAGATTATATCTTTACATGATCAACGCTCTGACCCCATCTGGAATATTTTAAAATGAATGGATCTCGTATTGGGGAGGCCTCAAGTTTTGACAGGCTTCTAGGCTTGACCTTTAGTCCTGATCTTAAATGAAACACGTACATCAAATATGTTGCAAAGTTCGCCGAAAAAAATTGTGTGATCCTTCTATAAATCCTATAGATATCTCCTTCCGGATGCAAGGTTCTATCTATATAAGAACCAGCTACGTCCAAGGATGGAATACTGTTGACACATCTGGGCAGGGGCTGCTAGAAAAGACTTGTCCTGCCTTGATAGGGTTCAAAATAATCTTCTTGGCCTGGTGGGAGATTCCCTTTTCTCTTCGCTGCAACCTCTATCTCACAAAGAGATGTTGCGAGTTTGTCTCTACTTTATCGTTATTTTCATGGAAAGTGCATGGCTGAGCTTTAATTTATGGTCCCCCTCGCCAAACTTTCACAAAAAACACTCGTGTACTGTAAACACTATCAATAACCCCCCACTCTTTATCTGTGCCTAAACCTAAACATAGATACCATGAACAAATCTTCTTTCTTAGAACAGCACCCTGTGGAATTGTCTTCCGTTTTCCTGCTTTCCAGCTGTCTATAATATGGATGTCTTAACGTCCAACGTGAACAAGTTGCTGATGAGCCGTTCCACCTAAGTTAACAAATTTACCGAACTTCCATTACTATCGATTAATATATTGTCCTTTTGACTGCTGTGAATTTATTTAATCCTTTTCCTTGAGTGGCCTATATGTCTTGAAAAGCAGTGACGCCTATATATATATATATATATATATATATATATATATATATATATATATATATATATACATATATATATATATATAATGTTGCCCAAATGATGAAACATGAGTCTGGAACTTCCGGCTAATTGACTATGATTGCCATTGTGGGCTTCGATGTTGTTTGCCTGTGGAAGACAACATAGGTAAATTTTATAATTGGATTTCACCACGTTTTGCTTGAGCTGTGTTAGTTGATACACTTTCTTGTGTGTGGCGCTTATGTTCAGGTCGCAGAATGCTCGGCTCGTATGCCATAGGATCGGCCATCGAATCCCGAGTTCAGGTATGTCTTATTAACGAGCAAAAAGCAGGGCGAAAATCCATATTTGAACTTCCAGGTTGCTTGTTACTCTGGCTCTTGTAAGCTGCGAAGTTGTTTGGCTTTGGAAATTATTAAATAGTGTGTCACATTGTAAACATTCCGTTAGTAACTGCTCGCTAGTAAGGCATGTTGAGTGGCATCGTTTTAACGAGTATAACATTCCGACTTGTGCGACATCGGCTTAAGATATGACTTGGGTGGATGCCCCCACACTTTATTAGTTAAGAATTATGTTAATGCCATAGTCGGATTTCGCAGATGTTTTCTTTATCTGTGTAAGTTATTGGGCTTACTTGTGCGTGGCGCGTGTTCTCAGGATGAAATTGCTCGCCAAGCATAAAACAGGCTCGAGGTCCGAATCCCTACTGCTGATGTGTCAAACAAATAAGCCAAAATTATTGCGAAATTCGAGTCTTGATGTAAAATTTAAAAAAATGTATGTCTGTGCATATTTTCCTACACAATACCTCTGACTCGAAATTTTATATAGATGGTACTGAGATTTGGAAACATCATTGTAAACAGTTGTCACCGAGAGATTTGGCTCTAAAGTTGTAAATTTCAACGATATGACCTTTGAGAACACTACGGAACAACTCCGCCAATTTTGGGTCTAAACACTTGACATTTTAGATATAGATTCCTTGGGCATGGATCTAACTTATAACTTGATCGAGCCTAAAACAATAAATGTTAAGAGGTTATAATAGCGGTCAAACATTTTAAAAATTGGGCAACTGCTGTCTCTACCGATTTACTCAGACAATTTCTGGTCTAGACATTTGAAATTTTACATAAAGGGTATTCAGAGATAGAGCAAGACATGCACTCGGTTTGGGTCGAAAATTTCAGCTACAAATATATACATCTATGCATGTATGTTTGCATGTCTGAGTAAAACTTTCGAAAGATGCGACGGATTTTCACAATATATGCATCGGTTTCAAGCTCGACCCGTCAGACTACAAATACCGCAACATTGTCTAACAACATTGATTTCTTCACTCTCAACCAGGCACTTTTCTATAGGAAGGTTTCGCTTTATTTCGCCAGTATTTTTAAAAGCAATCCCACCTTTTTGTTTGTTTAGCCTTAATTTTAACCAAAGTCACTTCCGGTCTGGAAGTTGTACCAGAAAAGATGCCCCGTTTTTTTCACGTCCGTTTCATACTTCTTGGACAGGTTCGAGCCTGCATTCCTACTACTACTTGTGTTTTTTTCGCTCAATACACCACAAAACACTCGTGCAACGGCTGGCACACATGTTATTATATATATATATATATATAAATATATATATATATATATATATATATATATATATATACTGATATTTGTATACGTATTGTATATATTTAGTGCATGTTCAAATAATAAAATACATAACTATGTCCACTCTCCGAATCTATACCCTTCGAACCACACCTTTACCGAGCGCAACCAGTAAATGCCCACTTTAGAATGGACGATGATACCATCTTTGTTTAATGAAAACCGCTTCTTATTTTTTTTCTAAACGAACATATATTTTCCAGTTGTTCACAAATCCGACAAGTAAAATTATGTTCAATAAGTGAGCACATTACATCTAAGAAATCGGGTTGAATTCAACTCCAAAATGTACCAACATATGCTTATAAATATAATAATACATCTATAAACATAGATACCATGAACAAATCTTCTTTTTTGAACTGCACGCCTGTGGAATTGTCTTCCGTTTTTCTGCTTTCCAGCTGCCTATAATATGGTTGTCTTAAAGCCCAACGTGAACAAGTTGCTGATGTTAACAAATTTACCGAACTTCCATTACTCTAGATTACTATATTGTCCTTTTGACTGCTGTGCATTCTTTAATCCTTATACTTGAGTGGTCTATCGGTCTTGGAACTAGTGGAATAAGGTGGTATCTGGCAGAGTAAAACAGGACTAAACATATGTGCCAAGTGACCGAGGCAAACCTTCAGAAAAGTACTACGATTTGTACCATATTCTTCACTTTTGCTTTATCCTATGTTTTCTACATGTATATATATATATATATATATATATATATATATATATATATATATATATATTATATATATATACATATATGCATACACACACACTTTATATTTGATTAGAATCAATATATATATATATATATATATATATATATATATATATATATATATATATATATATATATATATATATACTATCCACTTATCAAGTGGTTCCTTATCAGATTAAATATGATTTTAACTCTTTTTCAAAGTGTTTTGTAATAGATTTTATTAAATGTTTGCTCTCTCTCTCACACACACACACACACACACACACACATATATATATATATCTATATATATATATATATATATATATATGAAAGCAAACATTTAATAAAACCTGTTACAAAACACTTTGAAAAAGAGTTAAAATCATATTTAATCTGAAAAGGAAACACGTGTTAAGTTGATAGTCCTTAGTATACGGAGTTTCAAAGAAATACTTTCCTTCTCCTCAGAGAGTAGGAATTAGCAACATGCGGAAAACACATTTTTTGATAAGTATATTTATACACTAGATGTGTGCTGGGTTTTATTAAGGACACTAATTTTTTTTATGGTGTAAAGGGAAGTTCATGTATCTTGTGGATGCTCTTTATCCATTTAGGAATTAATAAGGATAATTGGAATGAGAGGTATATATATATATATATATATATATATATATATATATATATATGTATATATATATATATATATATATATATATATATATATATATATATATATATATATATATATATATGTGCATGGTTATTTTAATAGCACACCCAAAATATTGCTTGTTTTCCTTGTAATCCTCCATTTTTCTTGTCGGACCATTTTCCGAACGTTTTTTTTTTTTCGAGTAAGAATTGCGAAAGTTTTCGACCTCCATTGGTCATCCTCAGGCGAGTAGTAAAATATAAAAAATATAAAAGTTAATTGAAAAATTAAAATAGCGAGATAGATAAAAACGATTAAAAGACGATTACAATCGCTTAAAATCACTAAAATACTAAAAAGCACTTGAGTGTAATTTAATTTTGAGTCTTGTTAATCGTCGGTTTATTAATGTGGATTAGCAATGCCTCACATATTGGGAAGCGCACCTCGCAACATGAGACAGTTAAAATGGCCGTGTGTTTAATTAATATGTCTCTCAATTCAGTTTAAGGGGCGTGGTGTGCTATAACGTGCTGATAAATTGAACGATTCAGGGGAAAACAGAGTACATGTTAAACGATAGAAGATGCTGGTTCGAGTCATTCCAATGAACGAATTATTTCTGGAGAAACATTCTCCTTTTTACCCAGGCCTACGGGGTTTCAAGTGGTTCAGCTTAAACCCGTTGTTTCCAAATTTTACATGAACAACATAGAAACCATTTTTTTTTTAATATAATCTCAAAACCATCCATCTACGTCAGGTACGTAGACGATATACTCTTATTAACGGAATACTTATATTGAATTAATAAACATTAAAACCGCTCTTAAAAATAATTCGATAATAAATTTCACACATGGACCACTTATAAACAATAGTCTTCCCTTCCTCTATATAGGAATAAATATATGTTAATTCATATCGATATATTTGGTTATTCAATATAGATATAACATTAATTAGGGGTGTAGGGTAAGTGTGCTTTTAATATTTGAACAATTTGGGACCCTTATTTTTTTCTGATCACAAGATAAAAGAAGTAACATATTACCGATTCGATGTCTAGCGATATCTACATAAGGAATCTAAGACTACGTTTGATAATTACTGGATGTATCTTTATTATTTAATCCTGAATTATTTACAGTATGGTATTCATACGATTTTACGATCTGCAACACCGGAAAACCTACTAGTGTATAAATAAATGTGAGAATAGCTTACACAATATATAGATAACAATTTTTGGTTAAACGATAGACTTTGAATTCACCCGCATATATAAACAGGAGCGACAAAGGAAGAAATTAGTTCTGAATCGCTATTAAAAAATAAATAAAAATTAAACAATCATATATATATATATATATATATATATATATGTATATATATATATATATATATATATATATATATATATATATATATAGTGAGTTATAAAATATATATGGCGATTAAGCTACACAGAATATTCCGCGTTTCATCCACGTTAGGATTCCTCAGGTTCAGGATGAAACGCGGAATATTATTTGTAGCTTAATCGCCATATATATTTTATCACTTACTACCTAGCTCTTCATGCGTATTGAGCACTGTTGAAGTAAATACTTAAAGTTTACGCATAAACTTATACTGTCGTATATTACTTTCTGTGAATATCCGTAGTAGTTTATATATATATATATATATATATATATATATATATAAATATAGGTTTGTGTGTGTATACACATATCTACATATATTTATATATACATATATATATATATAGAGAGAGAGAGAGAAAGAGAGAGAAATATAGTGCGTGCGTATTTCAATATTTACATAGAAATGGTTTGTACGAAATAATGCACGATTGTGATCGAATTCTAGAACTTTTATTTTCGCAGTTATTTTACAATTTTACCAATATACTATATTCTTCTAATCCATGTTCGCTTTAGCAATAATCTGAAAAATACACGTTCTGAAATTTATTATAGAATACATTTGTACAAAAAGCATAGGACTCTATTTTGTTAGTTTTATCGATTTTATCATCAAAATAAACATTACGTCTTTCGTACTTTTATTGAGAAGTGCACCAAACTAATCTAAACCATAAACTTTTTCTGCATTGGAAACCAAAATGTATTGTAAAGATTAGATGACCTCGATTCTGAGATTGGTTTCGTTTCAGACCCTGTCCTTCCAAAACCTATTATTCGCCAGTACCCTCTGCGCAGGCATTCATTTATTAACTGGCATCACGCCGGACTAATACTTGGCCCCTGTCAGGATCACTCTCGCCGCTTCTTTTACGTCTTCAATTTCGGCGACAGGGAAATTTCGGGTCACAAACCTCACCGTGTCTTCCATCGATTTGTTGACCGTCGCCAAATACGAACGAATATATTTGATTCCTCCTTTTATAGCGGTCCGTGATGCATTGTTAGATCTGTCGCAGACGAGTGTGGAATGTTGTACGTAAAATAAAAGCGAACGTTTTTTGATCTATAAAATCAGATGATGTTAACGTTTTGCAAGCCACACTAATATATTCCGAAACCAAAACCAATCTAATAACCGATAAGATTAGTAGAAGAGATTTTGGAAAAAATATCACATCAATATAAACGTATATTGGATATGCGCGTTTATTGCTTCATCTTTGAACACTTTATATGTGTTCACCAGCCAAAAAGAATGTTAAATATAAGTACTACTGCATCACAAAAACCAGTAAAATTAGTACTAAACAGGTGATGTAAATGAATAGTGATAAAAAGACCGGGTCTTATTTACATTATTACATAGAAATGAACGCATTCTGAAACAAATAAAATGGTTACGGATCACACCCAAGCTCAAATTCTATTTTTGTTAAAAAAAAATTGAAAAAAAATATGGCAAACACAAAAAATAGTTTCTTATTAATTCCGGTCGAAAAAATGGTTGCAAAAAAAAAACAAAAACAAAAAAAAAACACTTCTTTAACTTAAACATTGTGGAGTGAATCAAATAGAAATTGTTTCGTTGCGTTTTGTTTCTTTATTTGTTTTCTTTACATTTTTTGTTTTTTTTCTGATTTTATTAAATCTAAGTGTTTTTTTTTTCTGAATTTACCTCGTGTAGTCTTGTAATGATTTGATAAGCAGCAACACTTAAGGAAAGCCGGCCGTTGACGCCATATTTTAGCAAATCCTAGCGGTAACTTGGGTACGTCTTGTTCATATTCTACAAAAATACCCAAAGCCATGTCGGAGATAGATTTTTCTTCTTTTTTTTTTGTAACTAACTATTACATTCAATTACACATTATCCATGTTGAAAAACTTATTTGTAATATAATTTTACTGTATGATATCAAAATATTTTAGTTAGAAAGGTTTTCTTATATATCTCTCTATATATATGTGTGTGTATATATATATAGTATATATAGTATATATATATATATATATATATATATATATAGTAGAATAGTATATATATATATATATATATATATATATATACATATATATATATATATATATTTAAAGTGATGGTTGTGTAGTTCCCACGAGAGAAAAAATGTATATTTAAAAGAGTGTAGCCATCAACAATTGTGTGTTTTTTTAAAACGTTTTCATCATATTTTTATTTTAAAATATTTTTATAACGCGTTTCGAGCTTACGGTGTGCTCTCTTCAGATATTTTCGTAAAAAGTTTTTCTTTAAAATGGGAGTTTGTAGAATTACCTCCGCTTATATTAAATATGTTTTTCAGAGTGATGTTCAGACATTCTGTTGTTGATGGTGTTCAGACATTCTGTCTCCAACTGTAAGTGCTCACAGTGTCCGGTCAAAGTTATTTTCAAAGAGTGTTTTTTAGTTCATATGGTAAAGGTTTTTATGGTTTTTTACGGTTCTTTTTAAAGACTTTCTTTCCCCATGTATAGCATACACTCACACACAATCACACACGCATACATATACATTCATGTACATGTACACATGCACACGCACGCAGGCACACACACATACACACACGTGCATACATAGAAATATATGTAAGAGCATACATATATACATATATACATACCCACCTATACCCTCACACACGTACTCGCATACATCCACCGCTAACAATTATTTTTATATTTTTATTATATATATATATATATATATATATATATATATATATATATATATACTTTTTCCCCAACCAAAACACGCATGTATACATGCGCTTTATCATTCAGACATACGTACACGCACCCCCCCACACACACAAGTAAGATGGAGAATAGGTAGAAGATATATATACACACACATACACGCACACACCCATATATGTACACACATATATGTATGTGCACATACACTCACAAACATCCACATACTATGTGGCCACATACACATACACACACATGCACACACACAGACATATGCAGGGGCTCACACATACGCGTATATCCATATCCACACGAACACATTTACCCACTCATACATGTGCATACATATGTATATATACATATACACACATACATACGGATGTGTATACACTCATCCACCCATATATATATATATATATATATATATATATATATATATATATATATATATATATATATATATATACATGGGCACATGCACTCACAATCACAAACACATAGATATTCATACATCCCACCTTATGTATATATTGGTTGAAGTTTCCTTTCCAATCCAAGCACATATGCATACATGGATTCGGTCACCCAAACATAAGTGCACGTATACATACAAACAAGATGTAGCATAGATAACTGATTATATACACATACACACGCACGCATACATAATCATATGTGCACACCCACGCACACACACATATCCACACGCACACACGCGCGCACATACCCGTACATACGTTTAATTTCTAGTTGTTTGTTTACTTAAGATAAATGGTACTGTACTGGGTATGGGCGCGCGCACCCGCGAAAGTGTGCGTGTGCCTTATTGTGCTTTTTTTGTTGTTTCGTGTGTGAGGGTGCACACCTACCCTAGCATGCATGCGCGCAAGCGTATTTTGTGGTTTGCCTATTTATGTGTATAATTATGGAGAGATTTTCAAGGCGGGGTTAAACTTTGCTATGAAATTTTTTTCTTGTGTTAGTCAGTAGAAGGTGTTGTCAGTTTGGAAGATGGGCATTATCTCGATTCTGCCTCCACTGTATGCGTGTATATGCTGTGATACATGTAGGTGTCTATTTTCCACGATTTTGATGTTGGATCGGTGTAGGGCTACTCTATTACTAAGGTTTTTTTTGTAGCGCCTATGTAGGATTTATCGCATGCTGGGCATTTTATTACATAGATCACGTTTTTTGAGGTGCAATCTAGGTTTTTTTTTAATTTTGAATGTTTGTATGAGGTTCGTAAATGTATATGTGTTTCCCTCTAATATTATGTTGCAGACTCCACCTCGTTGTTTGTTGCATTTTGTGATACCTTTTGTTGCGTCTTGATTGAGTTTGGATGAGGTAAGAATGCGTTTTAGGTGTTTTTTTAATTATTTTTGTTGTTTTAAGGAAGTTGTTTAGTTTGCTGTTTTGGTGAAGTAGGACTAGGTTTTTCGTTATCTCTGTGAAAAGCTCTGGGTTGTTTGTGTTGTGTGTTGGGACGTATGTTAGGATTTGTTCTTTGTTTCGTTCTTTAGGGGTTCTCAAATCTTCTACTGGTATATTTGTCGCATGTTGGATCCCTTTGTCTATAAGTTGTGATGGGTATTTTCTTTTTCTGAAAGTTATTCGTAGTTCCTTAGTCGGATTTTTCGAAGGTTATTGTCCGTGATTATGGTGCAGATTCTACATGCTAGGGTGTAGGGAATTGATTTTATGCAGCTTTTAGGGTGGTGACTTTTAAAGTGTAGGTATTGCTGTGTGTCTGTAGGTTTGCGGTAAATGTCTGTGATGATGTTATTGTCTTTAATCTTTATCAGTATGTCTAGGATAGGTAATTCTGTAGAGCTTTGTTCTAGGGTGAATTTAATTTTTGGGTGTAGGTTCTGGAGTATAGTGTGTAACTCTGTGATGCCCCCCATGTGGGTTTCCATAGGATGAAGCAGTCATCTAAGTACCTTTTCCATGATTCTACAAACAGTATTTTGGTGATGTGGCCAAATTTTGTTCTATTTTTTTATATAAGGTTTCTTCTAGGTAGGCTAATGTAAGGGTTGCGTAAGTCGGTGCCATTTTCGTTCCCATTGCTGTACCTAGTGTTTGGATGTAATTGGTATTGTCGAATTCGAAGGAATTGTTATTTAGAATTATGTCTATACTATCGATAATAAATTGCTTTGTGAATCTGGGATGTAGTGTTTGTGCGTGTCTGTTGATCCAAAATAGTATTGCTTCTTTTCCTAATCCATGGGGTATATTACTATATAAACTGCTAACGTCAAATGTAACTAATAGTGTCCTGTTTTCTACTGTATGTGGTAAGGTAGTAGTATAGTTATATACCCCATGAATTAGGAAAAGAAGCAATACTATTTTGGATCAACAGACACGCACAAATACTACGTCCAAGATTCACAAAGCAATTCATCAAAACGTGATCTATGTAATAAAATGTCCAGCATGCGATAAATCCTACATAGGCGCTACAAAAAACCTTAGTAATAGAGTAGCCCTACACCAATCCAACATCAAAATCGCGGTACAATACCATTTCTCTTAACTAAACAGACAACTAGAAATTAAACGTATGTACGGGTATGTGCGCGCATGTGTGCGTGTGTATATGTGTGTGTGTGCATAGGTGTGCACATATGATTGTGTATGCGTGCGTGTGTGTGTGTATATCATCTGTTATCTATGCTACATCTTGTTTGTATGTATACGTGCACTTATGTTTGGGTGACCGAATCCATGTATGCATATGTGCTTGGATTGGAAAGGAAACTTCAACCAATATATACATAAGGTGGGATGTATGAATATCTATGTGTGTGTGATTGTGAGTGCATGTGCCCATATATATATATATATATATATATATATATATATATATATATATATATATATATATATATATGGGTGGATGAGTGTATACACATCCGTATGTATGTGTGTGTATATGTATATATACATATGTATGCACATGTATGAGTGGGTAAATGTGTTCGTGTGGATATGGATATACGCGTATGTGTGAGCCCCTGCATATGTCTGTGTGTGTGCATGTGTGTGTATGTGTATGTGCCCACATAGTATGTGGATGGTTGTGAGTGTATGTGCACATACATATATGTGTGTACATATATGTGTGTATGTGCGTGTATGTGTGTGTATATATATCTTCTACCTATTCTCCATCTTACTTGTGTGTGTGGAGTGCGTGTACGTATGTCTGAATGATTAAGTGCATGTATGCATGCGTGTTTTGGTTGGGAAAAAGTATATATATATATATATATATAAAATAAAAAAAATAAAAATAATTGTTAGCGGTGGATGTATGCGAGTACGTGTGTGAGTGTATAGGTGGGTATGTATATATGTATATATGTATGCTCCTACATATATTTCTATGTATGTACGTGTGTGTAAGTGTGTGTGTCTGCGTGCGTGTGCATGTGTACATGTACATGAATGTATATGTATGCGTATGTGATTGTGTGTGAGTGTATGCTATACATGGGGAAAGAAAGTCTTTAAATAGAACTCTAAAAAACCCATAAAAACCTTCACCATATGGACTAAAAAACACTCATTGAAAATAACTTTAGCCGGACACTGTGAGCACTTATAGTTGGAGACAGAATGTCTTAATACCACCAACAAAAGAATGTCTGAACATCACTCTGAAAAACATATTTAATATAAGCGGAGGTAATTCTACAAACTCCCATTTTAAAGAAAAACTTTTTACGAAAATATCTGAAGAGAGCACACCGTAAGCTCGAAACGCGTTATAAAAATATTTTAAAATAAAAATATGATGAAAACCTTTTAAAAAAAAACCACAATTGTTGATGGCTACACACTTTTCAATATATATATATATATATATATATATATATATATATATATATATATATATATATATATATATATATATATATATTAGAAGAGTCCTACAGTGGATTAAATGGTGAATATTGAGTGTAGCTTAATCGCCATATATATTTCATATCTTACTAACTAGCTCATCTGCGTATTGAGAACTTTTGAAGTAAATACTTAAAATAACGTTTACGCACAAATTTATACTTTCCTATATTAATTTTCTGTGAGTAAATGAAGTACTTATATATATATATATATATATATATATATATATATATATATTTATATATATATATATAAATTAGATAAAACACACCGAATAGACTCCTCCTGCTGGCAACCTTAAATCTGTAATCACAGACAATGTGACTTGCAAGAAATCAGTTCAAATAACAAGACCTGCTGCTATCAATAACAATGAACTAGTCTACATGAATAATCCAAACCAAAATACTAATCGTAATACCTTTAACCCACCCTGTCGCATCAGGAGAAAGAAATATAGCTGGTGTAATCCTCCATTTCGCGTAAATGTTAAAACTGATATACCTAAGGAGTTTTTTTAACATTGTACACACCTCTTTCAAATACCCACACATATATAGTTCTATTCTCAATAAAAACTCAATCAGGATTTATTATTTAACAATGCCTAATTTAGTACAAAGAATCTTAACATCTAATAACAAAAAAATTATATTCACCCAAAAACTCCGTTGACCTGTAATTGTTATAACACTCATCTTTGCCAACTCAATAATTATTGCGTGCATTAAGATGGTAAATATTTATGCATCATTACTGAGCTCCCACACAGATATTCTATAACTGGCAGTAATATTTCCTCTTCAAGTTATCCTACGTCCCACCCTCCATCTTTTATATTTACTAATCCAATATACCACCCGAATAGCCCCTCTGTCTACAATCATACAACTAGCAATAATAATAATAATAATAATAATAATAATAATAATAATTATAATAATAATAATAATAATAATAATAATAATAATAATATAAATGAGAATAAGAATATTTCTCCTTGCAGCCATAACACTTACAACACTCATTATCCCCTCCAAAACAGTCGTCGTACTATCATTGCCCCACCCTTTGTTGAACATAATGAACAAAAGTAAAACTATTTAACTCATACAAATTAGCAAATTAATATAAATATCCAACTTCGAGCATTTAATAAAGTATATACATATATCGGTCCTACTTCAACATTAATTAAGAAAGAATATCAAACCACATTTCTTATTTTAACAACCATAATTCTTATAATAACCAAGGAACTTCTCTAATCAGTTTAATAATACGCCCTTCCATGGACTATCATATAAAAGTTAAGTCTTATCCTCCAGAGTCGTAGTCATGTCGCCGATTCACAACCGAAGCTATAACTATACTTACTTCCCCTCAAAGTAACACTAGAATAAATTCTAGAAAGGAACTGATCTCTTTCTGTAACCATAATCCCCTTTTTAATTATGATAATTTTGAATTATATTATTATTATTTAACATTTCAGATATATATATATATATATATATATATATATATATAATTTTTCTTTAACATTATCGTTGTTTTCTACATACTTTCTTAATAATTAATAATTAAAAATACTTTTATTTTAATTCTTTATTTTTTATTTGCTTGGCCGGTTTTTTTTTATCTGCAATTTCCTTATTTGTCTTGAAATAGTCCTATCTATCAAATATATAAATCTACCTACACATTCACCTCCTGTATGTATATTTACTTATATTTTACTGTAGTCCTTTACCTATACACTTACGTGCATTATCCGAAATTTGCAGATACCGGCCATCACCTCCCCTTAAAATTGAATTTCATGTTTTATTTTTATTTCTTATTTTTTATATTTATTTTTCTTTATTCATGCTTTCAATTCAGTGTCTTTAAATAACTCTCGCTGACCTTTTCTTAAGTAATAACCTGTACATTTAAGTTGACCTAAATTTGCCCTATATTTTTTCGCACATATTAGCGTCATCTTGTCTGAGCCATTTTGACATTTTCTGTTCTTTTTCATGTTATAGCGGGGGATTGGGTACCCGGTTTTTCCAGGGTCTTTGGAGGTGTGTGTGCTCTGATGGGGTGGGGGTATTAATCAAAACATAAGAATAAGCGAAGTAAAAAAAGAATAAACTACATAAAAACAACAACAAGGAAAACGAACGTTAAATACACTTTAAAATATGAAAAATAAGCGAAAAAAAACAGAAAAAAAAACGTTACGTGAAAAATGTCTTAAATACCCCTGCTTTGATATTAACATTTACAAACTCGAAAAAAAATACATCTCACACCACGATTCAAACCTAACACCTTTAGATATTTACCCAGCGTACTAACCAACTGATGTAAGCCGACGTACACGAATGTAGGTAATTTTTTAAAATCTTTAAACTGAATCAGGTTACGACATCGTATGAGGCATGCGTCAAAGCGACCTAGTCATGAGAGGACGGTTTTTGCTGATCCCGCTGTAGAAAATTAACGTTTTGGGGCAATTTTTCGATATTTGCCGAAGGAAGAATATGGCTTCTATAGAAGACCAAATTTGTTACTTTTTGTTCTGTCTGTCGAAAGTTTTTAGCAGGCATACGAACATTCACACACACATACATACATTTTCGCTTATATATATATATATATATATATATATATATATGTATATATATATATATATATATACATATATATATATATAACCATTCAATCTTTTTCCGCTACTCCTTTATATTTGTCTCGCCAGCCGTGTTAAGCGCATACCTTATTTTTCTTTGTTAATATTCTTGGAAAGCTTTCCCCTTTTCCTGGTACATATTTGCGGATTATTCCACGAGTTTCGGCATTTTGGATTATTTTGGACCATCATCTGATTACGCGATTTCCTTAGATTTTCATTGTGCGTATGGAAGTTTAATGTGATAACAAATACATTTCTAAAACTATATTTTAAATCTCAGTAATTCATAAAAGGTTGTTATAAAAGGACGCCTTTATATATGCTTACATTTCTTCAAACCAAACGCAACAGATTTCTTTAAAAAATACATATTAATTGGTCTCTCTGGTGTTGAGTATGACTTAAGTGGCTTTAGGCTTAAATATGTTAAAACCATCGGTGTAGTATTCAGAGGAACATAAAAAAATAACATGACATATACATAAAATTTGTTGCCAATTTTTCTGCGATTAATATGCGTCAAAGTAAAAACATCAATGTAATAAATTAGGACAAATTGTCATTGCAATACCCAAAAATTATTGTTCATACATCTTATTTGTTTGTAGTGTTTCCACGTGAACATTGTTTTCCATTAATTCCTACATTCGTCAAGGTCACAGTCATGTCTCATCAATTATATTATATATCCTTGTACGAGAGCGGCTTGATAGGTTTCTGTAATCTACGTGTACTTCACGGTGTCTTCTATTACTTCAGCACAATAGATGTTCGTATCAATGCAAGCGTAACAAACCTGTTTACAGGTGCTCGTGTTCTGGAATATATAGATATACACACATATACATCCACATGCACACACATGTATATGTGTGTATACATATATATATATATAAATATATATATATATATATATAAAATATAGTCGAAAATAATAGAACGCTATCCCTCATAATACATCTTCTTTTCGATGCTTTCTCTCTCAGCGATTCACTGTTTGTAGTTTAACACCATAATAATACATTCTGAAGTACTGAAGGCAATAGCATTGTCTATGTACCGGTAAGAATATTCATAATTAATTACCATAATGAATGTTCCCTTTGGCACTCATTCTGCTACCAGGAAATCTACACCGATTACGTTTGTACTTTAACAGATATGTAGCTCTCAATAAATTATAACATTAAAAATTACTTATTTTTCTAGAATTGTTGTTCCTTTCCCTTTTCGTTAGATGAGAATTGAGAATGCGATGATAATCGCCCGCCCTCATGACACATATCTGAAAATATTTACTGATATATATATATATATATATATATATATATATATATATATATATATATATATATATATATATATATAAGTGAACGTGTCTGTGTGTCGGTCTGTCTGTTTTTCTGTGTGTATCTATACATTTCCCTACGCAATAACTCTGTAAATTTTAAGTCTACAGACTCGAAATTTTAGAGACCGTATACTGAGATTTGGGGAAATCGATGTGATCTGTTCTCGGCCAAATATTTGCATGTTAAGGGGTTAAAGTTCAACGATTTGACCATTTAGAACTATACGAAACTTTTCCGACATCTTGGGGTCAAAACACTTCAAATTTTAGATATAGATGCCTTGGATATAGATCTTACTAAATAACTTAATGGGAGCCTAAAACAATAAATGTTTAAGGGTCATAATAGGGTTCAAGTTAAAAAATAACCGTTTTTTTGCTCCTTTGCTCAGCCTACACCTCCAAACACCCGGGCAACGCCGGGCACCCATGCTAATATATCTATAAAAGTGAACGTGTATGTGTGTATGTATATATTTGTGTCTGTCTGTCTGTGTACATTTCTCTACGCTATATTTCTGTCAATGTTTTGTCTACAGGTTTGAAATTAGATATACAGTCTACTGAGATTTGTGAAAATCTTTGTGATCGGGGTTCGGCCAGAGATTTAGCTATTAAGGCGTCAATGTTCAAGGATTTGACTTTTGAGAACTCTGCCAACCTCCTCCCTCAAATTTGAGTTCACACACTTGAAATTTTAGATAGGGATTCATTGGGCAAGGATGTAACTTAATAACGTGATTAGATCCCAAAACTACAAATTTTAACGTGTCATGATAGGAGTCAAAGTATAAAAAAGTTTACCGCTTTTTTTTGCTCAACATACACCTCAAAATAACCGGGCAACGCCGGCCACTCATTCTAGTATATCAATAATAGTTAACATGTCTGTGTGTCTGTATGTGTGTTTGTCTGTCTGTGTGAGTGAATTTCACTACGCAATAAAGGTTAAACGATCATGATAGGGTTTACACTTTTTAAAAATTGACTGTTATTTTTATTTTTATTTTTATTGCTCAGCATACATCTCCAAACACCCGGGCAATGCCTGGTCCCCATACTAGTATATATATATATATATATATATATATATATATATATATATATATATATATATATATATATATATATATATATATATATATCCGAGTGAATAAATATAAACAGGTATAAATTAGCATGCATTTTCTCTTATTTTTATAGGCTTCAGACAATTAAGCAGTATGTATAGGTTTGTGCATGTGTCTGTGTGTGTGTGCTTGTCTGTAAGTGGAGTGACAAAGTGAGCAAAACATATATATAAAAAAAAGCCTGTTGTAGCGGATGGATATTGGAATAATTGATTTATCCGTTTTCTGTTTACAAGATTTTTGGTGGGATTGGTTAGAATAAATATATAGACACCTTTGAAAGTCATAAACGGCGCTGACTCATTTCGACACTGTCACAATTAATCAGATTAAATGTAAAGTTATATTTATCAACGCTATGAATACATTTCTCTAAGGATAGGCAAATTAAAAAAAAAACCTTCAGTGATAGACTGTGTGCATATCTATATATCTATAAAAAGTGAAAGTGTATGTGGGTCTGTATGTGTGTGTGTGTCTGTGTGTTTGTCTGTGCACATTTCCCTACGCGATAACGCTGTCATTTTTAGACTACCGACCCGAAATTTGATATAACTGGTACTGAGATTTGGAAGAATCTTTGTAATCCCTTTTTCGGCCAGAAATTTTACCTTTAAGAGGTCAAAGTTCAAGGACTTGCCCTTTGAGATATCTACTAAACTCCTTCGACAATTGGAATTTTAGATGTGGGACCCTTTGGCATGGATCTACTTAAATAACTTGATTCAAGCCTAAAACAATAAAGATTAAGGCGTCATAATAGAGGTCAAACTTTACAAAAATCGATCTCTGCGGTCTCTACCAAATTACTCAGACAGGGGCTGGTCTACATAAAGCGTATTCAGACACGATGAAAGCCTTGTGCTCGGTCTGGCTCGAAAAATTGAGTTACCAATATATAAATGTATGTACGTATGTTTGCATGTCTGCCTAACACTTTGGACAAAGGCGACAGATTTTCAGATCAGTACTTTTTTAGAGCTTAATCTTCCAGACGACACATACCGAAACATTGGCGTAAAACATTACATTTTCACCCGGAACTGAGCTCTTTCTAACAGGGAGGGGTCGCTTTTTTTCGCATATATTGTCGAAAGTCATCCCATCTTTTCGATTGTCTGGCCTTAATTTAAACCTACGTCAATTATAATTTGTCGGTGGTCGTAAGAGCAAAACGTCACGTAATTTTGCAATTCTATTCCTACTTCGCGGTACTGGTTCGAGGCAGTCTTCCTACTACCACATTTTTTTTTTTTTTGCAAAACACACACCTCCTAATACCCGAGCAATGCCGTCATGAAATGCTATAATACACACACACACCCACACCCACACACACACATATATATATATATATATATATATATATATATATATATATATATATATATATATATATATCTGGACGCACCTGATTGCCCATATTTTTTAATTTGTGTTGTATTATTATTACATTTATCCTCTATTGATTATTTTATAATGTGCGAATTAATGTGTCCGGTTTATTAATTCGAAAAACATAAATAAATAAATAAAGAAATAATAACGATCAATGTGTTAGTTATATTCTGATTGTGTTTACAATATCACGTCATTTAATATTTGAGGTTTTACGAGTAATGCCCTGGAAAGTTATTCTTCGTTAATGCTTTGTTTTTAAATATGCAAAAGAAGAAAACAATGTCGCCGTTTTAATCAATCATTAAATTGAATTTAGCCACATGAAAAAAAATAAAATGGTGACGTACACCGCGTTATTAACACAGGATCGTTCGATCATTAGTCGAATAATCTATTACTAAATAATATTACCAGATGACAAACATCGTGTGCTGTAAAAGAAATAGATGTCGCGATTATATTATCTCCATTGTTAATTGAACGTAAACTAATACGCGTATTGGTTTTTATTTAAGAAAAAATAATGTGTAAAGCAAGAGACTTTTTTACGAGTTTCGATACTGATCGGATGGGATGTTGTACAAAACCTATGACAACGCTGTAAGCATATAAATTACCTTTGAGTGTAAATTTCCAAAAGCTACGCTCAGCCGTTTGGGAACCTATAAAAAAGAACTGGCACGTACAACGTCGCTTAATATATATATATATATATATATATATATATATATATATATATATATATATATATATATATATATGTGTGTGTGTCTGTGTGTGTGTGCGCGTGCGTGTGCGCGTGTGTGTGTGTGTGTATAGGTAGATATTAATATATTATATGTAAAAGTTTTGCCTGTAAAAATGAATCCTATTTTAAAAAAGAAGTAAACTGCAATTATCTAGTGTATTATAGTAAACTGCACGAATTTTGTCGTGTTCTATAAATTGGCCGGTAAGTAAACTATATATATATATATATATATATATATATATATATATATATATATATATATATATATACGTATATATATATATATATATATATATATACATATAAAGCGAACGCGTGTGGGTGTGATTCTGTGTGTCTGTGTATCTGTGTACATGTACCTTCGGAATACCTGTCAATTTTTAATCTACATACTCGAAATTTGATATACAGGTTACTGAGATTTGGGAAAATCTATGTGATCGAGATTGAACAAGAAATGTTGCTGTCAAGTTATCAAAGTTTAACGATTTGACCTTTGAGAATACTACCAAACTCCTCTGACAATTTTGGGTCTAAACTGTTGAAATTTTAGATATAGTTTCCTTGGAAAGGGATCCAACTTAATATCTTGATAGGAGCACAAAACAATAAATGGTAAGGGGCGATAATAAGGGTAAGAATAAACCAAAACTTGACCTTTTTTTACCTCAGCATACACCTCCAAACACCCGGGCAACGCCAGGCACCCACTATCATATATATATATATATATATATATATATATATATATATATATATATATATATATATATATATATATATATAGTTATATAATTATATATATATGTGTGTGTGTGTGTGTGTGTGTGTGTGTGTGTCGGCCAATTGAAGGCCTACCACCGGACCAATTATGTGAAGCAATGAAAGATTATATTGACGACTGAACATATTTCTGTCACACCTGTAACTGAACTTACATTTGCTGGTTCTTATTGGAGGAAAATGAATCATACCGTAATTAATGTATTTTTAGTAGTTTTAATAAACGGTAGTGATACATCAGCGACTATAATGACAGCTTATCTAAAAAAACTAAAAGTAATATATTTGATAGCAAATATCCACGAAGGAAAAATAATAACAGTAGTAGTGGTAGCGTCAACAGCAGCAACTTAAAAAAAATATATGAAAAAAATAGTTATATCCGTTTAGAAGCCATTTTCTCTATCTTTTGATTGATCGATATTCTCGAATATATTAAATACATGAATATAATAAATTAAATACATTAATATAAAATATGTACACATATAATAATAATAATAATAATAATAATAATAATAATAATAATAATAATAACAATAATGATAATAATAATAATAATAATAATAATAATAATAATAATAATAATATAAACCCAAAAATCATAAAGGAGGTAAAAAAGAGGAAAAATTAAGCCATACCATGTATCAACTACAAAAATGCGTACTGCACGGGATTATAGAATACTTAAACATCTAAAAAATACCAAGCTTAATTATCATTATAATTTAAAATTCAATGAGAACATTGATTAAAATGATTTGGAAGATTTATTATATCCTTTTAATGTGGCAGGCTGTAGAACTTTCTATAGAATACACTACAACCGCTTATAATGCCACATCTATACCTGTTATTAAAGAGATGAATTCCAGATTTTTAATATTAAAAAACGTTGATCCACCGAAAATTAGTAATAGCACACGGTAGGCAATAACATCGTAAAAAACTACTGATTAAGAAACCGTTATATTATCCAGAAATTTAAAAATTGAAAGCATGGTAATTATTGTTTCTTCTGACTTGCCATTTTATTTTAAACGTTTACAATGCCCAATAAAAGCTGTGCGTTACTGAGCTTGTGTATGCCGTCTCGAAACGTAAAAAGCTTACACCCAAACATGTCGAATTGGCCTGCCAATTAATCAGGCCACCCGGTTGAAATCGATGAGTGAACTTGTTTATGACGTTGGTCACTGTGCCAGGTTTGTAGACTGTACACAACATTACGAGTTCAAAATCTGCTTGTGCAGATAGAAAAGCCTATTTCTACAACCGTAGCACTGAATAAATTATTTCAATACCTTGTTGACAACATCGATATTATTGAAGAAACGTTTGGATTTCATTGGAACTTTTAATGCTATACAAATGGGTGTATACCATAGAGCACATACCCAATATCCACAGCAGGACGTTCTTCTTCCTGGAAAATCTAAGTCATTGAAGGTTCCTCCGGATTGTCCCAAGCTGGAGGGCTTTACTGGCAGACCATCTCGCGAGAACCTAGCACTCACAGCTACAATAAACGAATCGTTGTTTACCTTAGATGAATAGGTATGCGACGAAGCTGCTGCAATAGATATATATTGGTTTCTATCTCGTGTCTACGGATCGAACCGTAATGGTGTTCCTGCGTGGACAGGGTTCAACACACTCACAAGAAAAGCATGAGCTCTGCACTATTGGTTATTTGCCTTTACTCAATGCACGAGCTCACCAAGAGAACATGCTGTGGACAGCTTGAAAATTTCTAGCATTATAAATCTTGATCAATCAATCTATTGTCATCACTTTTGACAACCAACTGTATTTTAAATACAGTGCGTCCCTAGTGAGGGAAGCAACACAATATTCTTGCGACATGGGGCTTCCACATTGCCAAGAACTTCATGCGCGGAAATAAATTTGAAGACACTGAACTACTTGAAGTTGGGGACGAAGGTGTATTGATCGATAAGAACATGAGTCAGAACTAGGTCATGCAGGTCAAATCGTACAACAGAGCTATTCGCGCACACAAGCTCACATTTGAAGCTGTTAGGAAAATCCTCTGGTCAACAGACATTGAATCGAAAATCCTCTGGTCAACGGACATTGAATCGAAAAAAGGACCACACAGACAAATATATACTCCATACATTATAACTCGACATTATCGGATATTTGGTTGCACATGGTGAGCGCAATGTGATCAGCAATAACGTCAAAGCTGTGGAGGATGAACTTGCCCAATCCATGCTCATCAGATTGTTGAAGGACTTCAAAGAAAAACATCCACCCACTACCAGATTTTTGGTGACGGACATCAAAATGGTTTCCATCTTACTGCAGATCCTGCGTGCAGAGAGAAACGGAAACATAAGCCTACATCAATCGCCCTTTACTAAAATATTACCAGATGCGCAATATGGGCATGCCAATTATACTCGTTAGGGAGCAGTGTAAATTTATAATTCAATGATCCTAGATACAAATGATGCCCACAAAGAGTTAACGAATAGAAACGTTTTTTAGTCTACAGAATAAACAACTCATTCAAACAGCTGTATACGGGTAAAACATTAAAGCTCGTCAACAAACTCGGAAAATTGCAAGTTGCCTTTTGGAAAGTACATAATTAGAAGGAGTAAAGATAAATGGTGGCTGATATTCAATGAGTTAAGAGGAATCGTCGATAAGACAATTAAAAAAATGCACACTGCAGATGAAGACGTCAGTCCTTCACATCTAAAGAAGCTGAACCCTCATGAATACAACAGTACACGCATGATGTTTAGAAAATTTTCGATAAAGGGAAAGGGTATGGCATACTTTAACACCAGACTCAAAGTTTTGTGAGCCTGGCCACTCGGGTTGTAGATTCTCATTCCAATTACAGGATCATTTCTGATAGCACATACACAAGGACAATAGGAATTGTGGGAATCAAGAAAAATGTTGGATTCATGAAACCCTTGAAAGTCGAAAACCAAACCCTGAAAAACATTTACTAAATCCAGACCAAAATCTGGTTCTGAAGCAAAAAGCGATCAGACAGACCGACACTTTTTTCTCCGCTTGCCTGTGTCTAATGAAGCTGGACGTAAGGTTGACTTGAGCGAAATAATTCAGCTATGGACGTTCACAATTTCCACTTCCAGTTGCCGAGATGTCCGTAGTGATACGATCTAAACACAAATCAGCTTTTGACCATATTCTCCTTACAAGCACAAGTGCAGGTGTATGCCACCAATGAAAGGGTCGAAGTCGGATACACATTCACGAATACAGATAAAATGCTGAAGACGCACATTAATGTAACTAGATTATTCTCCCAGTGAATCTAAATTGGATTCCGTATGGGAAGTTGTGCACTGCTAGTTATGAGAAATAATAAACCTGGAATCATGGCATATTGTTTAAAAATAATTAAAACAGTAGATGTGATAGGAAATGCCCTCTGTATCTTACATCAGTTATGTATATATAGGGTAACACAAAAAACTGGCCCCGTTTCATAGTTTTTTTTTTTTTTGTTTTTTTGCGAATGAAATGAAACTTTGGTCATAACTTGTTTATTATATTCAAAACATCAAATCAAACACTACGGTATTTGACCTTTTTTCTCCGTTCTACCCCATATGCTCCAGATGGCCTCCATTTAGCTTTTCTGTTTTTTTTTTAGATTACCTTGCATATATATATATATATATATATATATATATATATATATATATATATATATATATATATATATGTATATATATATATATATATAAATATATATATATATATACACACACGCAAAAGCACCCGTCGTTGACTGGGTTCGAAAACAGCCTACAGAAAATGGACTTTAATTTATGAAAGTATGGTAGGTTATGAAAAGAAATGGTTATAAAGAGATAGCTTCAAATTTGTTGGTATCAAAACCGAAGCAAAATATGATGAAAATTAAAAAATAGATAAAACCCATAATTTATTATACTATACCTGTCCACCCCAAAACGCTTATCACAATATTCTGTTGATGTAAATTAAAAAAAAAAAAAAACTTGTTAAACTTTGTGACATATGTCCATTCTATGTAGGTCAGCCGCGAACGAATACTCCATAATTTTATTATACCATATTTCTTAAAAGTGAAACATCATTATCTAAGTATACTTACGCAGATAGATATGTAAAGTTTTTATTAAAGGGTGTGCCTATTTTTATTCTATGGATGACAGGCGCGAACGCAGACCCCACAATTGTATTATACCATTATTACTTAAGTTAAAACATATTATAAAAGTATTATTATGTACCTCTATACCAAAAACACTTGTAAACATACTTTTTTTTATTTTTAACTGTTTTTATTTCCATACATTGGGGATCATGCGCGCATGCAGCCCCCAACAATTTTAATGAATCATCATTATGCCTGATCAAACATACACATTCCTGTGTCTCGATACATCTTCTATTATTATATGGTGTCAGTTTCCTATAATAGCCAACCATATATGAGCCTGTTCGTGACCAGACACACACAGAGACGTTCAGCTTTATATTAAGGCACCGGACTGTGGTAAACAGGGTCTGAGGTTCGATCACCACAAACAGTTGAACTACGCTGACTAGAGGTAATTACCTCGAAACACACGTGTACGTAGATTACTGTTTTTACAAATAATAATAATAATAATAATAATAATAATAATAATATATATATATATATATATATATATATATATATATATATATATATCGCCGTTACTAGTTTATGGGGCGTATTTATCTATTTAGTGTTATTGTCAAAGATTATTTAACCTGCATACCATTATACTTATAAATACGCGTATTTCTGGCTTTTAATATTCATAAGCACAAGTTAGGATCGAACTCATTTTTCATTGCTTAAAATTTTTATATATCTGCGTTTAGATATTTTTATCATTCAATAAACATACACACACATACGCACACACAAACGCATATATATATACACATACATATATATATGTATATATGTATATATATATATATACATTTACATACAATTCAATTAAATAACTGAAACCTTTAAATGCATATCAAGGAATATACCATACGAGAATAGAGAATTGAATGAACACCAATATTTGTACAGAAAAACTCGTAAAATGGATGACCTCTAGCGAAAAATATGACTTGCTTATCTAGCGTATGGAAAATCGAAAAACAAAACACTATACAAAAAGAATTAAGAGGACAAATTAAATACTATACCTAAGCAAGAGATACTAGACAAAATAAATATAAAATATAATTACGCCGTAGATAGATGAAACGAGAGTTTACGACATTACTTGTTACAAATGGATAATAATTTGCCGAAAAAAAAAACCCACAAATCACCGGCTTTGCAACGAAATAAAATTCCATGCAAACCAAAAGACTTACAAGGTAGTCACCACTTATCAAGGCCCGAAACCCACTTGGGAATATATATGAAATATAAGTAATAAGGAATTCACGATCTGATAGAGAGTTTCACAATAATTGCTCACCACTAATTTTTTCATTTATTATTACCTTCACAAACAGCGAAAAATAACGGATAAATCATTAATAATGCGTTTACTGTGTACATAAGAAAAACAGAAATGCTGAATTACTATAAAAAGATTATATAATATTTTAAAAGTAATGCTGTTAATTCATTTTACTTTCACTGACTTTAAAATGGACCTATTGACTGTATCGGTAGAGAGAGAATGTGTGATATCTATTTATTGTATTTTCGCCCCAAACAAGGCACATTGCGATTTTAATGTACTATCAGGGACATAATTAAGAGGGTTACTATGTGCGAGGTTGGGCAGCAAGCTATCGGTTCACCTTAAACTTAAACTTCTGCATGTTAGTATAGTTGGGGAAGCCGGAAACCGAAAGGAAATTCCAAAGTTTATCGGTTCTGGGGAGGAAATTACTGGAGTAGAAGCCTATCTTTCATCTAGAAATTTCTACTGTGAAGTGGTGTGATTTAGCTGATTGTATGGTGTGTCAGAGTATTTACATCGAGGGTGTTTGAGTGATTGAAGTTCGTCGAGGCATTCACCGTTAAAGTATTTGTAGAACATGCAAAGGGATGCTACATTTTGTCGATTGGACAGAGTCTGAAGATTAGATGACAGTTCAGGACCTATCAGGTTGGTGACCCTCTTTTTAACCTTGTCTATGAGCGAGAGACGAGTAGCAGTGACACCAGCCCAAATGTGACAACACTACTCTATAAATGGTTGAATGACGGACTTATAGATGTACAGGATACTTTCCGGCGTTAGCAGCTTTCTAACACAGCAGAGAGCATATATATATATATATATATATATATATATATATATATATATATATATATATACACACACATTCATAGCTATATTATTCAGAGCTATGATTTTGATAATATCATTAATATATTTCATTTAAAATTAGTATGTTTCTTTGAATCTTTTACGCAATATATCATTATGAACTATCTTCTATTAATAAATTTTAGACTTCTCCCTTGAGAAAGCGACATTATAGCCCCGAATACGATGAGGCCACGTAATCATTCAATATGACTCAGCTACTAATTATTACAAAATGTGACTTCTATGCTTACTACATGTAGTTTTCCTTTGTTATAAAAATATTCTTTTAATTTCCGTGGTATATATATATTTCATACATAATATTCGTTGTTTGTACCACGATAATTTTGCTCTCGTTATTTACTACTTTCTCACGCCTCTACAGATTAGGAACTTTATTGTTTACCTTATTTCTTACTACCGTGTTGTCATCGTTTTCTTATTTTACCAATATATATGTAATTAGTTTCTTCACTTTTTTCTAAATGCTATCACGTTTTCATAATTGTCTGGTCATCACTGTTTTCTGTCTTTTTGTGTTTATCAGTTTAAGCGGTTTTCAGTTAAAGGAATACCAGATCAGTACAACACTGAACAGCATACGGTCCTACATCGCACAAAATAAATAAATCTATATACAGAATTGCCATTATTATTACGCTCTTTTAAGTTAGGCTTGTAATGAATTCCGTCAACTAGTATCTACCAGTAAACGCGAATAATCGCCCCAAAATATCACTAACTTCCAGTAACCAACAGTGTTAATAATCACAATCAATTGTCATTGCTAATTTCCACTGCCTGGAATTTACAGACCATTATAGATACGGAATGCAAACTCTTTTTACTTGGGCAATAGCCTGCAGTTCACGTATTTATCTGGCCAGTAGTGATCTTTCACTAACACTAGCAGTTTAATAAAATTAATGGAGAATGACCATTTATCGAATCGGTTCTGTTATATTCACGTACATCTATAGGGCAGCACGTGTGCACGGGTTTTGTTAGTAAACTAAAAAATATCATATTTTCGAAAACCAAATACATTTACTTAGAAACATCATTTAACACTATAAAATAATCGGCCAGTTTGTAATTATCGGATACAGAACTACTTTTACGTGATCGATTGTAATTTATCCTACCCGATCGAATATTTAAATGCATTGGAAATAAAATTTGGCATACAGTAATTTGCGAGACGAAATGTTTATTCCTGTTGATTGAAATTGAATTATTAATGTCCTGTAAACTGAGAATATAGTATCTCTTTTTTTTACACAGTTATTACCACTTATCAAGGCCCGGAAGCAACTCAGGGATAAGGTTTATTGCAAGTACATTACGTTAGTGAGGATATTTGCTGAAGTGTTTAATTAAGGGGGCGGTTCACATCCATGTTGTAGTCCGGAGGGAAGCAGGCAGACGGAACAGAGTTCCACAGGCGTGCAGTTCTAAGAAAGAAGCTTTGTTCATGGAATCCACGTTTTGATTTAGGCACAAATATAGAGTGGTGGAAATTTTTGACAGTGGATTCAGCTAGACGGGTGTTTTTCGTGAAAGATTGGCTAGGGGGGACCAGAGATTGGAGTTAAGACGAGCCTCTGCCATGGAAATAACGATAAAACAAGGACAGGCTCGCAACGTCTCTTCTGTGGGAGAGAGGTTGCAGGGTAGAGAAAAGGGCATATCCCACTAAGCCACGAAGTCTATTTTATACTCTGCCAAGGCAGGATAGGCTGTTTTTTGAAGTTCCTGCCCAGATATGGCAACAGTATTCCATCCTTGGACGTACTTGGCTTTTATATAGATAAAGAATTGCATCAGTAGTGAGATATCTTCTGGAGCGGTAGAAGGATCCCACCATCTTTCCAGCGACCTTGGCAACAGACTTGATGTACGTGCTCCATTTCAGATCAGTAAAGGTCAAACCCAGAAGCTCGTCAACACACGGGGCCTCACGCAGACGAGAACCATCCATCACAATTGATGTCAGTGGGGATCAGAGCTTTGATGATGTAAGGATAGTAGTTTGGTTTTGGATGCATTAAAGGTAACCAGCCACATCTTCCCTCACTGAACCACGCGCTCGAGATCAGAGGAGAGAGAATCAGAGATTATTTTGTCATTTACAGCCCTTGATGTGTTGCCGTAGATGGTCGTATCATCAGCATAGATGTCAACGAATGATTTAAGTATGTGTTTAGGGAGGTAATTGATGTAGATCAGGAAGACAGTTGGCCCCAGGATTGACCCCTGAGGGACTCCAGCATTTATATTGCAGGCCTCCGATTTTTGTCCATCTATCACTACTCTTATGAACCGATCGGAGAGAAATGATTTAATGATTGAGAAAACATTTCCAGTTATACCGTAGCTGGAAATCTTGTGAAGTAGACCTTTATGCCATACCTTGTAGAAGGCCTTTGATATGTCAGGAGCAATTGCCCTAGAAAGGAAACCTTTGTCAAGAGATTCACTAATCCTGTGGGATATAACCGTCATCACATCTGCGGTAGCTCTTGCAGAGCGGAAACCATATTGTGTGTCACTAAGAAGCTTATTTCTGCTGAGGTGGTTGACTATTTCTCTATTTAATATGGATTCCAGCAACTTACTCATAACACACAGGAGACTTATAGGTCTGTACTGAGAGGGAGATGACTTATCACCTGAATTCTTAAATGTACGTCAAACGTATGAGGTCTTCCATGGAGTCGGAAAGCACTTCTCCTTAAGGCAGCGCTTTAATAGTTTCGTAAGTATGGGTGCAAGTTCTGGTTGAAGCTTTTTTAACACTTTAATTGGGATGCCGTCAGGGCCGGTTGCTTTACTGGAACCTAGGTTCTTTATTAGCTTGGTGACCTCATGCACGGATACTTGTATGTTACCTAGCTTGTTCTGTGTTATAGGAGAACATATGGGGAGTTGATGGCCTTCGTCGCATAGGGTAGAATTAGCTGCAAAGTTCTTTGCAAACAGTTTGGCCTTGTCTGACGCTGACGAGATGACCTCTGGTCCATTGATAATGGTTGGGATAGAACGCACACTTCTGTTCAGGATCCTATTTGTTATTTGCCAAAACTGGTTGGATCCAAGACGCTGATCAGCTACCTTGGATTTAACAGACTGGGCATATAGCTCTCTTGCATTTTTTATTACTCTTTTACAGTGGTTGCTGGCAGACCTCGATGCAGCTTTCCTTCATATGTTTATAAATCTTAGTATTATAAGTTTATCTAAGTTCTATTTTAACTATTTCCCTATATTTTCGTTGTCTTTACAAGGGCCATCGGTTTTCGTCTACCATTTCAATTATACTTTCATGGAAAATATGGTTTTATTATTGTGTTCTTTCATTTTCGCATCGTTTTCTACTTTGATTCTCACTTGAGCGATAATCAGAATCTAACTCTCTTTTCCAGGCTTTCTGATAATATATTATACCAGGATGCAGTTTATTTTTTGCCTTTAACTGATCATCTTCATTTCACGGCCAAAAGAATATCCATTACACTTCATTTATGGTCGAATATTTCTGCATTCAGAAAACATTTGATGCGTGTTTCACAATATCAGCACTCAAACTTTAAAGGAAGCCGGAAAAAAGACGTAGCGAAGAGAAGACTCTCTTTAGTGATCTTACCATTTGTGATAATTGAGGAGCGTTGAGATATGCACAAAAATAATCGCAATGAAAGAAAATTATGCTATTCATGCTAATCCTTTCCGATTCACTCTGAAAGCAAATTATTATGCATATTAGAAAAAAGCATAGAAAGGGACACAAGACATCTTACGTATATCATAAATAATAAAAACATAAACGGAAAAATATGGAAATGATAACACTTTTTCTATCTCATTTATAACGAATGACAAAACAACATGAAAAATATTATACTGTATTGAGAGGGAAGCATATTTTGTAACACAGAAACACTGCATTTCTACACGTATATAAATATGTAAAACGTGGTTTTCCTCTCACGGTTTTGATGTTGATATCATTTGACGTTGAACCTACTGTGTGTAAGCTATTATCAAATTAGTATTGTTTTTTGTATTTCTGTAATATAAGAGTTCCATAAAAAGACATATACAGAGTAAGATACGTCAATGTATCAAATTAAAGTTACACAAAAGGTAGACATCACGGAAATGTACGCCTTAATTTGGGAGAAAGCATGATAATACATTTACAAAAATATATATAAGAATTATAACTGCATGGAGACTGGACGTAAGATAGAAACAAATATAAACATACCATTATGTTTCAAATTTCATATATTTAAATTTATGGTAAACTTGGCACTCACAATAACATTTTAACCAGAATTAATTAATTTTTATTATTTCCCAAGTAACGGTTAAACATTTTCAATCCAGAAGTCAAAACCACCTGGAATATATTCTAAATAATTGCACCTTGTTGAAGCCGTATGCTAATTATAAAGAAAGTGATACATACGACAAAGAAAATAAATTTCAGCTATAAGTATATACAACATAATCACATTGATGGTCTTGTTGATGAACAATAAAATTAGCAGCATGTTTTACATGTGTTATCACGATAATCTTTTATTTCGTAGCGTCGGCACACAAACACAAATTCACAAAAAATATATTAAAATATAAAAATAGTATAATTGGCTTGTGTATTTTGAGATAATGTTTCTCTATCGTGCATTTCAGCAAATATAACACTCTGCCTAAAAAAGTTTTCAAATGAGTACAGCATTTAAAAACAATATAATATTACTTGTTTTTATGATGAGATTTAATTACAATAAATGCACTTTAAATTTTCTTTGTAATAAACTGTACCATCGTACAAAACTTACCCGTACAGCTTAGAAATATCATTGATTAATTCTGTAAAATAGGTATTGAATCACTACACAATTGTTCACTGATTGGATGAAACCATAACACTTATATATATATATATATATATATATATATATATATATTCACAAATAATTGCGCATCGTATTTTATAAGGAAAACCTAGTATTGTTTAATTAAAGAAAGTGGAAGATATTCTAGTAAATATATACTACTTTTATAACTTAAAATATTGCAACATATCGAATTTATTAAATAATATAAAAAATTAATTTAAAAAGTCTTAATGCTGCAATAGTTTATCTATGAATTAATTATATTTTTTACTCGAATATCCTGTTTTTTTTATTTCACATTTAAACAACTAGTCTTTAACTTTTTACTGTTTGAGCTTATCTCTATTCCTTTTCAGGCTCGTATTTTTTATTGTAATTCATGTTTTTCGGCCTTCTAACAAATTCATTTCTTTGTATAATTTCAGTCTTATTTTTTGCCTCCATAAACATATATGCAATACCAATGTACGACACTGGTATGCTTTAAATACCGTTCCATTAATTGTCTTCCTTTTAGGATTTCATTGTGTCTGTTTAACTTGTTACTTCTCTTCTCGCGACAGCATTGAATTATTAGCAACAGTAGTCGCTTAAGCGATGCGTGTGCTACTGACACCAGCCATAAAAAAGTCCCGCTCCCATCCTTACATATTTTTACCATTTCAAACACAACAAAAACATTCACCATGAGTTTTGTTTTACTGAATGATTTTTTTTTTTACGATATAGCTTGGAATGTGATCTCTAAGCTGTACTATTTTTTTATGTTGGTCGAAAATTAGTGCGCGGTGAAGATTTAAAGCATTCTTACATTATTAAATCTACTACATAACAATATATTCAAATACTAAACTATTTGAATAATATTTATGTATATATATATATATATATATATATATATATATATATATGGGGGGTGCGCGTGTGTGTGTGCATATATATATATATATATATATATATATATATATATATATATTTTGTAGAACATGTTTCATGTAATATGTTTATATGTTCTAACTTGCATCCTGTGGACAGGTTGAATGTCTTTGATACAGTATTTAATGAGGTATACTCTTCATCAGGCATGTATTTAACCTTGAAATGTGTTTGTTAAGCTTAGTGTATATTGCAATCTTCTGCAGTATTTTATTATATTAGTATGAAATTTGTCAGCTCTCAATATTATTTACAGTTCATCCCCTTTATAATTATCCTTCAGTTTTTGTCTATGTATATTTTAATACTCATTTTGTTTGTTTTATTCATTTGTTTTTTCTTCCTACTTTATTTTTAATGAGTTCTAATTTAAAAAAAAACAAACAAATTAATTGTATAAAAAACCTTAAAAGAAAACTGACAACTTATCTAATGTTATCCATAACTTTTGGCAAGTTATTTAAATATATTTTGTAAAACAATGATTATTTACTAAATGAACGTGCCATTTATTTCATTTTAAAAGAAAAACATGTATTGAAAAATTTAAATCAATAAATTGTCAATACATTTTGTCATAAAACATAATGATGATGGAATTCATTTTAATTGGCAAATAAACTACCCAATTCCCAATTAGCCAATTATTAATAAATGTTGTAATTATCAATTTTATCATTAAACATAATTTATTCATGTATATTCGACATAATTTATGTATACTATTTAATTTTAATGAAATAAAACATTTGTGTCATTATCATTATGAAAATAAACAATAATCGTTTGTATGACAATATATTGATAATTCGATCAAATGGTTTATGCTGTACCTACAGATTCATTACTCTCCCTCTCTCTCTCTCTCTCTCTCTTTCTCTCTCTCTCTCTCACACACACCCACTAACACTGTCTGGATAAATTAATGTGAAAGTGATGAGAAAATATAAACCGATTAAAATAAGTATGTGAAAGAGTGACATCAATAATTCTAGAAAGTGGTCAGTCGGATGTTGTTACAAATAAAATTAGTTGTAATAGTAATAGTTCAAGGGAATAGTCATTTAATATTATGTTATGTAAGTTTGAATAGTTGGTCAGTTCGTAAGAATCGATTTTGGAAAAAAAGAGGTTTTGAAATCGACATTATATCAAACTATCTCAAATAATATCTGAAATGAAAAGAAGAATAGGGAGAGTATTTTTATGACTATTGTAAACGAATTCAATAAATATTTGGCGAGGAATTTAAAAATCTGATTTTGTAGTCTTGCCGTACTTACGGATTCATTACCCAATAATCTGCAATTAATATTCTGTTTTGCCGAGCAGTTACTTGTTTGACTTATTCCTTTTATTATGGTGCTGTATGGGTTTTCATATTACTATAAAACATATATTTATTTATATACGGTCGGTGTGTAATTAAGGTATCTGTATTAGTTGTGGGTTTATTTCTTTTTTGCAAGTGCTTCCTTATTTATTTAACTTCTTTCGGTGTTAATTTAATGTCGTTCTATTATTTAGTTTATTATTTACATATATGTGTTTTCTTTTTAGTTTTTCCATATTTTTATTTATGTAATACTTTTTTTTTATTTTGCGACATCTTTGTTTTGAAGTGTCATGTTAGTGTTTTTAGGCAAGAAGTGTGGATTCTTATTCGTATAAGTGATATGTTCTGGGATGGAGTTCTTTTATAAAAGCTGTATTTTGTTTCGAAGATATCCAACATTTCTTTCAGTTGAAAAGATACCAACTTTGAAAACTGTGTTCATGATAGTGCAAGCGCGTATATGCTCTGATATAAAGAAATGTGTGATTACATATGCTCTTTCATTCGGATGTGCAAAACGCTCAGAATACTGCAAAAAGTTAGTTTTATTGCTATTGATATTACTATTATGAATACATAAATTGTTGGGGTGCCTGACGATTGCGTAGGAATGCATACCGCCAACCCCCAATATTTCGTCCTGTATCGGAAAACACGCTATGTGATATACGTATATCTGTACGTGATGTTGCGAAGCTAATCAAAAACCTTGATTCGAGTAAAGCAACTGGCCCTGATGGTATTCCAATTATAGTACTCAAAAAACGTCAACCTGAATTAGCGCCCATACTTACAAAACTGTTTAAACGTTGTCTTAAGGAGAATAGTTTCCCATCTCCCTGGAAAATCTCATCAGTATGCCCTGTATTTAAGAATTCAGGTGATCGCTCATCCCCCTCTCAGTACAGGCCAATAAGTCTCCTGTGCGTCATGAGTAAGTTGCTAGAATCTGTGTTAAATACAGAAGTAATCAAACATCTCAACAAAAATAACCTTCTTAGTGACACTCAATATGGTTTCCGTTCTGCTAGATCTATAGCAGATGTCCTTACAGTTATATCGCAAATCCCTCGACGGTGGCAATCCTTCTAGGGCAATTACTCTTGACATATCTAAAGCCTTTGATAGGGTATGGCATAAAGGTTTACTTCATAAGATCGCTAGCTATGGTATAGCTGGAAAAGTCTTCTCAATTATTAAATCATTTCTTTCTGATAGGTTCATAAGAGTAGTAGTTGAGGGGCAAAAATCAGAAGCTCACAGTATTAATGCCGGTGTCCCTCAGGGATCCATCCTGGGCCCAACTCTTTTCCTGATCTACATTAATGATCTTCCAAATCATATCCTTACATCATTTGTAGACATTTATGCTGACGACACTACCATTTATGGTACCACATCTAAGACAGTACACGACCAAGTTCTCTCCAATTCTCTCTCCTCTGATCTTGAGCACGTAGTACAATGGGGAAAGGAGTGGCTGGTTACTTTTAATGCATCTAAAACCAAGCTTCTCTCTTTACATCATCAACATTGTAATTCACATTTGTCATCAATTGAAATGAATGGCTCTCGTCTTCAGGAGGCCTCAAGTTTTGACAAGCTTCTGGGCTTGACCATTACTCCTGATCTTAAATGGAACACGTATATCAAATCTGTTGCCAAGGCCGCTGGAAAAATGGTGGGATCTTTCTATCGATCCAGTAGATATCTCACTGCTGATGCTATTCTCTACCTATATAAGAGCCAGGTACGTCCAAGGATGGAATACTGTTGCCACATCTGGGCAGGAACTGCTAGAAAGGACTTGTCCTGCCTTGATAGAGTTCAAAATAGACTTCGTAGCCTCGTAGGAGATGCCCTTTACTCCTCCTTGCAACCTCTATCTCACAGAAGAGATGTTGCGAGTTTGTCTCTGATGTATCGTTATTTTCATGGAAAGTGTTCAACTGAGTTTCACTCTATGGTCCCCCCTCGCCAAACTTTCACAAGAAACACTCGTCTAGCTGTAAACACTATCAATAATTTCCCCCACTCTTTATCTGTGCCTACACCTAAACGTAGATTCCATGAACAAAGCTTTGTTCTTAGAACTGCACGCCTGTGGAATTGTCTTCCGTTTTCCTTCTTTCCGGCTGACTACAATATGGTTGTGTTCAAGTCTAAAGTAAATAAGTTCTTGATGAGCCGTTCCATATAAGTTATTACATTTACCAAATTTTCATTACTAATGATTACTATATTGACCAATTTCTACTGTACACTCTTTAACCCTTATCCTTGAGTGGCCTCTGGGCCTTGATAATGTGGTGATGCCTTTGTAAAAAAAAAAAAAAAAAAAAAAAAAAAAGTGCGTTGCGTTTTTCCCGTGCTGGCCTTGTACATCCGTGGGTGAATTAATTCTATGGCTGAAGACTTTAATATATATATATATATATTCTTTTGCGGATAGCAATTATTCTCCAGTAATTGAAATATTGCAGCTCTATTACGCAGGTGTTTAATAGAGAGTGAGGTAAGTTATATACAGAATAGATTATCCGTGCATCTCTAGTATATAGAAGCTTCTGTTGCTGCAGGTTGCATTACCTGTGCTGCATGTATTGAATATTCGTGTCAACTCATTATTTGCATAGCCTATTTTACATGCGGGTTGTTTGTAGGATTAAGATCTTTTTGCCTTCATCTGAGAATGTCAGTCTGTGTCTGTTAGATAGTCAGCTATCCAAACTATCGATGTTGAGCGTACGCCGTTTTAGTTTGTCCATAAATGTGATGGAATCGATACACGAGAATCGTGTTGTTAGTTTGTATGAGTTGTTTTTTTAATGTAAATATGTGTTATCAATTATTACTGGAAGAATTTTTGCAGAATAGGTGTGTCTTACATAATGGAAGTGAAAAATTTGCTAAAAAAGCAGATAATAATTTAATAAATGACATAAATAAAAATATTAGTAAAGAATACAAAAGTAAATAATGAACACAAGATATTAATAATATACAACTGTAAATTATATTGAATTGTAACATATTTTACACAAACAAAACTGTTTCTGAATTTAACGGAATAATGCGATCTACGGAAAATCAACGTCGCGAGTTTGAAAGTAAATCATCTGGTTGGTGAAGGAGACGCACCCAACAATATAGCATCACGGATATGCAAAAAGACTACCTTACGCAAGTAAGAACATAATGACACAATACATGTAGAATGTCATAGAAAAAACATACGTGTATATATACATATATATGTATATACATATATATATATACATATATATATTCGTGTGTGTGTGCGTAGTCATCCATATACAGTAATGTTTTGTTGTTTCACAGCTCATCAGTGCGGCTAGACAGGAAACTACCTCAAGCCATGATTGAAACCCTACTGGTTGAACGACAGTAACGGTTCTTAACTATTACGCTCGTCGGCGGTTGCTGCTCAAGTCGTTAATAAACGATGTTTTGACATCGTCGGACATACTTAAGTCCGATTTGTTTACACAAATAGCAGCGTTTTATACGCGAATGGTAATTCGTGTATCACTTCTCAATATGCTCAACTGAAGATAAGGAGCATCATATATATATATATATATATATATATATATATATATATATATATATATATATATATATATATATATATACACACACATACATATATATATATTATTGTACATATGTACACATATACTTATTTCATAATGCAACACAATAAAGTAACCGGGATGGGCGTTTCCACTTTAAGTTTATTTTTTATTGTTGTTTTTTTTTTAATTTTTGCTTTGAAGATTGCAATGGTGGGTATGGCGCAGCAAAACTATCTGAAGACATTCCCTTCTTTTTTATTAAAACCAAACGAGAGCTCTTTTTAATATCATTGAGGTTCAAGTGCAGTTTCTTGGGTCTCTATTTCACTTGGTTTAGCAGAAATATTAGATAAATGGGAATTCTTCATAAACTCCTGACACCTATAATAACTGATCCGCTTAGGATTCTATTTTATTTTCATATCATATATGAAACGCTGATATTTTTTCTGTTTCTCCCTTTCCGCTCTTAAGTGTGAGTATCAGTTGTATTTCTCAATTTTAAACCTATTTGTAAACAGTGATTTAAGCAAAGTAAGTATATATATTATTGTACATATGTACACATATACTTATTTCATAATGCAACACAATAAAGTAACCGGGATGGGCGTTTCCACTTTAAGTTTATTTTTTGTTGTTGTTTTTTTTTTAATTTTTGCTTTGAAGATTGCAATGGTGGGTATGGCGCAGCAAAACTATCTGAAGACATTCCCTTCTTTTTTATTAAAACCAAACGAGAGCTCTTTTTAATATCATTGAGGTTCAAGTGCAGTTTCTTGGGTCTCTATTTCACTTGGTTTAGCAGAAATATTAGATAAATGGGAATTCTTCATAAACTCCTGACACCTATAATAACTGATCCGCTTAGGATTCTATTTTATTTTCATATCATATATGAAACGCTGATATTTTTTCTGTTTCTCCCTTTCCGCTCTTAAGTGTGAGTATCAGTTGTATTTCTCAATTTTAAACCTATTTGTAAACAGTGATTTAAGCAAAGTAAGTAAACTCACATTTATAATTTAAAGCATCCCAATCTAAAGATCAAGATAAAGAAACAAAGTTTAAAATAGGCTGACCGGTGAAGTTTATAATTTCTGAAATGTTAGACACGTTTAACTAAGTACAAATTGTGCACCTCTAGTGTGATATTTTAATTAGTCTATACATAGCCACATGGAAGAGCGTGAGTGTACGAGTGGGAAAAGGTGCGGCATGTTCATCCAAACTTTTTGGGGAGCGGGTTTACAAAATATTGAAAATATATATACAACTATTAAGATTATCACATTTTCCTAAACATTTAAGAGCATATTTAAACGGATTTATCAGACGTATATATAAATCGAAGTTGATAGGCGAGTTAAAGACATTAAAATAAAAACATCGTATTACACTAGCAAATCAGTAAATACGTTTGTCATAAACTTTTGACTATCCATTGACATTTTTGTTATAATTTACTCCAGTGTTCCATTAATGAAAAATCTATAAATTGGTAAGCATTTCCATGAGTTCCCGTATGGACTTGCTTAAAATATAATGAATAAAGAAACATAATAATCTGGTAAAGGATATTTTCAAACAGATTCTATATTTTACTAGGATTTGTTTATTCTACGTTTCTAGTGTGTTTTTTTTTTAATTTCAAATGATTATTTAAAAATAGTTTAGCTTTAATACTTTTAAGTTATATTTCATTAAAAATACCGTTGATATACAGTTGCGTACTTTTTTCAGAACGTTAAAGATAAAATGGTAAAAAAGCAAAAAAGCAAATTCGCATAATTTGCTCATTCTAAATAAAGCTAGTTCGAAACCCTGAAGAAACTGCTCGCCATAACAAACAAAGAAGGTTTTAGCTAAAAAAAAAACAGTAGTGAACGCAATGCACAATGGTGGTTCATATTTTTTTTCGTAGTAGCAACCTGACCCTTAAGGATCATCAGCGTAGTGCTCCGCTATCAGATGTTTAAGATAAATTGAGCCTTATTCGAAGCTAATTCGTGTACCCATTTTCGAGAACTTGCTTCCAAATAAGACGTTACTTATGCGACTATTTACAACTACTTTAGATAGATTAGAAAAAAATAAGTATGAGAAACGGATGCCTCAGAAATTAAACGACAACAAAAACAAGCGCTGTCATAAAGTGTCATCCACACTTCGTTTACGCAACGAAAACGATTAGTTTGATTGTAACGTGAATTAGGTTCTTTACTACAAGCGTTGCCGCTCCACTCAGTGGCTATTCGACGACGAAGTTTCATGAAACTTCTCGATGCCATAGTTGCAAGCACGAAGTTTATTCTGAGAGTGTGTTTTTTTTTTTCTGGGATCAATATACTAGATTACGGTGTTTGCTGTTGTTTTACTGTAGATTAAACCATTACGCAAACATCCATACACATCTGTAAACACATGGTTGAAATGTCTCAGAAACTGAAGAAAATATCAGCAGAAAATACTAATTCAACTTACAAGACAATGTCCGACCGCATCTTGTTAAGTCCACTTCGCAGAGGTTGAACGAGTTCTGCTACGAAACTCTTCCTTGTGCCCCACATTTTAAGTCAGAAGTCTCAGGTTCCGACTACTACTTTTTTCAAGCATATAGAAACGCTCTGTATCAGAAATGCTTTAAATACCTAAGCGATATAAAAAAGAACACACACATTTCCCACGATTTTGTCGCAACTAACACGTAAGATTATTACGGTTTTGGCATAATCCACTTCTTTTACTTTAGAAAGGTGCATTGATTTTAGTGAATTTTATTTCGATAAATATTTTTTTGTTTGAGCCGAGATATGTTGATCTAACTTTTAAAGTTGAAACCGCAAGAACAGTCTTTACAACCTTATAGATAACTTTCAAATAACGTAAAACATATACATGTGCATTAGTAATTAAGGATATAATATTGTACAGCCATGTTTTACAGATAAAGATGTATTACACTAAAAGTTATATTAAATATTTACGTTAAATTCTTTTAATGTATATGCCTACAATTCCTATTTAAATTTATTACCCACTGACATATCTATAAAAATCAAGTTGTTTATTTTTTAACTATACATTATTTTCAAGCTATGTCTGTATACAGTCAATAACCTTTGTCTATATACGATTCATGTAAAAACAGATAAGCATCACGTTTTAATTCGCTGCGTAAATGGGCTGTACATATTTAATCAGAATTCAATTTATTACTACAATTCGATATCTTTCATTCACGAGAACATCATGTGCTATTCAAATCACTCGGCATTCGTATGTATAGATAATGAGTAGGAGTCTCATAACCAAAATTTTGATTTGTTATCTAGAATCGGAGAGTTTCGAACATGAACTTTGTTAGGGCGTTGTATCGGAAACACGTATTCAATGTTGGGACGTGTTTTTTTTTCTTATATATTTTGTCGCAATTAAATTATTTGCTACTGTGCATGCCTTATATAAATAGAAATTATCTTATTGTCTGAATAATTGGCGGAAACAGTAAAGGCGTTTCCTTCTTAAAATGCAAAAAATATAATATGAGGAATTTTTTAACCAGATTTGCAAAAAAATACGACTCTCCACTACCCTAAAAATGTGTTGTAGTTGATCTGGTGGCACTATTCAGTGGTCATGTAAAATATCTATATAGATTTGGTATGCCATAAAACTTTATTATTTAATTCCTGGCATTTTTATTAAGCTAACTACGGTCATTTTCACATAATTATTTTCAACCGTTGAAATTCCTTATCAATTTAAACATTTACATCGGTAAGACTGTCTCACTTCTCAAAATTAAATTAATTGACTAAACCTTAATCCTGACATCTGGTTGTGTATTTATACCAGGGTCTTAACCGTGATTCTTCTCAGACTAAAATTAGGTAGACATAGTGTCATTCATTGTAAAAGTTGCTTATTATTATATTATTATTATTAATTTAATATAGGTGGATTAACTTAATATATATTTTTATAATAGTCTGATTTATTTTCATTTTTTCGTATGCAAAACATTTCTTTTATGGGTTGGGGTAGACGTTGCAATGCTTAACAAATTGTACTTTCTGTTGGAGTATGTTTAGTGGCGAGTAGTTGTGCGTTTATTTTTATTTAAATAGAAGAGGCGCCATCTGATGAAATGAATGAAAATATTATAATGATGCTCCATCCTATGTTTTACACATAAGAATTTATAAAAAAATACATTTTATCATTTGAAAGGCATCTAAAATAAATGGTTATGTTGATATTCTTGACATTTTGTTGATTAGTCCAAATTTCAATCATGAGAACAGGGTATAGTGGCACATAAAATTATGACTATATACTTTCTATCATATATCTTATCATCTAGCTATAAACTTTAATTTTAAAAGAATATTTGCAAGGTATTAAACATTGATAAATATCAATGAGATTAAATCTCCGTCAATGCTGTACAAGCTCATGCATTCATCACATCCAAAAACACAAATTTACAGCCGTATTGTCGCTAAGCATGCTGAAAAAATGTATGCCCCGAAGACAAAGAGGCAATCGCAGAATAACAGAAGATAACATTGCTACAGGTTTAGGGGAAGTTCAGAGAAACTATCCAAATAAAGCAGTTAGAGATATCCACAGCACGCATACTTCCAGATCAATATTCTGAGCCTGTTCTTATGAATAGTTGTCCCAACATATCCTACTCCCCGGGCATTTACATTACTTTCTTTCAACCCAGCTTTAAAGTTGCTATTAATTGTAAAATCCTGTTCAGAGTTTACAGCTTTGATTTATGAAGTTACGCCGAAGTTGCTAGATAAACTAGTGTGCGCCACACACAAAAAAATCACTCCCTTGTATAAACAATGAACATGTGTTACACTTAGTGATTATCTGGGAAAATAATAATAGCCGTGCAATGTTTCATGATACATTGATTGAATGTGAGCAAAAAACATTGCATATCGTAATACACTCGTGTCTATTTTTCGCTGATTATATATACATATAACGCAAAAAAAGGTGATTGACTGATGGAAATATCTATTGTTTTACTATTCATAAAATTCTCCTTGATTTCAATTTATTAAATTTTGGAAATTAATCATGAAGAATAATAACATTGAATAACGTAGCAAGTTGTATGATTATTTTATTAAAGTCAAGGGTCGGCGGGATTGTTTTGTAAGATATAACCCAAGTCACTACACTATTCGAAACAATTTGCGTCGATTTTAACACTAAGGAGCGTACTTGATCTTCGGCGAGATGGTAACCCTCCAGATGGCATCACAAATTAAAATTAAAAAAGAGTGCAAGAGGACGTGTAACTGCATCCCGAAACATCGATTAGACGAAGTTTTACACGGGATATGTCGAAGTGTACTACACAATATTCTGCATAGTTTTAAACTATTTCATTATAAAGTGCAGCGTGTTGACTCTGCAGTTTAAATGTAAGAAAGTGCCCGAAATGACCCTGATTTTCTGAAAAATTGATTATGACACAAAAAGCCGGTTTCCATTTGAATGGATTCGATAACAATCAAAATTACGAATTTTTGGCTTTTAAAAATCCAAGTGTAATAGATCAAACGCACTGCATAATGTGCAGCAATGAGGGGGGAAATATTCAACCTTATTTATTACTGAAGAAATATAACGGACTATTATTACATACTTTACTAGCTCTAACATTTTTCTTTTGCGAATAATTAAAGGAAGAGTCTATGTTAACAAACCCTGGACCAAGAACCCCGCAGGAATTGAAGAAAAACACCATGAATCATATAAGTGAATTAAATCCATAGATTCTGCAATCTTTCATGAATAATGTTTTTGAAAGAGCAAATAAGCGTAAAGTTGAACATTGACAATGTATATAAAAACATTTTCTGTCAAAAATAAAGATTGTTTAACGTTTCCCTTTTTTAATTGCTTAAGTTTTAAGCCAGAAAATGTTAAAATTCCAGTTACACATCAGTAAAGAGAAAGAAGATCAAACCCCTCCAGTTTCTTATTGGACATCCTGTACTTTAGTTAATTCATCATAGTTCTAATAACTTTATTTTGTATTTAATTATAACCATTATATTTTCTTGTATTTAAACTAATTCTTTAATATTTAATGATGTATACTAGGTTTTATCTTACAACAACAATAAACGTAATCGTTCACAAAATATTTCTATCAGCATCATGAGAATGCATTTATTTTTTTAGAATAAAATGTCGGGCAATACGCAGTATGTATATAGAGTTTATATGTGCTGTTATTGATGAGAAAACAATATAGTAAAATATATCCGTTTGTTCGTTTTTTAACCTCTTTATATGAGAGAGTTTTATAATAATACGCATAAACATAGTAATGAAAATAAGTTAATTTTAGAATTTATTGCGGATATAAGGACACGTTTTTTGGATTAAAGATGTATAAACTTGTGTCTTATTAATTACGTACATAAAAATGTTCTTTGATAAAACATGCTTGATATACAAATTATGAGCCATACACGTGTACGAATATGCTTACTACAGTTTGACCAACGTGTATATTCTCTGATTAAAAGATATTTAGAGCAACATTCTCCAATGTATGGTCGTCATTTGTCCTTTTATGGGTTGCAACTATTGTCCTACAGCTTACACAGTTTTTGTAGTAGAAGATGATAGAAATGTAATATATGTATATATATATATATGTGGGTGTGTGTATATATATATATGTATATATGTATATATATATACGTCAAATTTTATATAATAGATTTATAGATTCATCATTAAGATATTATGTGACAATAAGTGTTATTGCTACTAACAAAATCAAAGTTACGATAAATTTAAACACAGCAAAATATCAAAATAATTAACCGTTTTGATCTCCCATACATGTAAAAATCGATAGTTTCTATTTATTATCATTGCAATAATTCTAGAAAACTAAGTAATAGGATATGTTAAAAATCCCTCTACATTAAATTTATCTAACAATTACTCATTATTTAACGAATAATTACGGTTGCCACGATGAAATTTAATAAGACAATATTACCTTCCTTGTAAAATATGTTTTAATATAGTCTCAACTTTTTCCAAGATGTGTGAAATTGGAATATGCTGTGTTCACTTAGATGCAATACAATGATTGATCGTACATATGAATAACAATAAAATATATATATCGCGTGAACGAACTAATTGCTGTAAAATGATTGATGATACAGTTGCATGTATTCGCCCATCTCAATGTTATAATGCGGATGAGCAATGACGCCTGTCTTTAGTACACACTTAAAACAAAATTGGTCAAAAAGTTTTTTAAAAAAACACATGCACATAATAAAGCAGAAATCGCTAAAGACACGTATATTGGGAATATGTATATTTTCTTAACAGAAAAGTTATTACAGAACGAATGTATTTTGAAATATACAAAGAAAAATCAAACAAAACGTTAACTTTCTATGACGAATACCCATTCATGAAGACTTTGATTCAATACTGTAAAAAAACCCACACTATTTGTAGAAACTATCACAAACAAGGCCATATAATCTATATTACTGTTAGGTTATTGCAAAAATAATACCATTGTTTTTTACTTGGAGTTGAACGGCAAAATACGGGTCTATTCTAACACCCAAGAAATGAAACAACCAGTTAGAAAATGTAAATGCACTTTAGCATCGACCTATACTTAAAAATATCAGATGAATGAACTAGGTTGAGTGTGGACTCTGTGCCCGTTAATTATGCATAGCTGGGCGTTTCACAATCGTGTGGCTTTGCAAAAGCATTAATTAAGAAAACAATGAAATATATTACATGAGAAAAAATAGAAAATTAAGAAATATATTGTAAGAAAACTGGGGAAATGAATGATTACTAATTACAAGTTTATACAAGGCGATAATAGGTCTTAAAGTCTCCCTGAAAGCATATTGATACTAGCAAACTGTAAGAGTTATCCCACACCATAGAAAATATATTTCAACAGGTTTTGTTTCCCTTTGGGTACGTTTCCTGAATATTCCTACACCTCTTTCATACGTTACAGACACCATGCTTTCGTTGACTGGTTTATGCCACTAAAACTGGTTTCCAGTTAATGCAAGATGGTTCAAAAGCAATCTCAAAAAGTCCATATAAATACCTGTGACATTTTTGCAAGTTTAAAACAGAATGATATTGCATACACTTCGTTTTAAATATCCTTTAATCCAATTGTTTTTTTTTTTGAAAATTCACCAGCTGTGAGACTAAGTCTTTAAAGGGTGTATTTCGATACTTGCTGTAGCGGTTCAATTGAATCTGAAATAATGGCACTTGGTCATTCAATTCATAAAATGTATATATATATATATATATATATATATATATATATATACATATATATGTATGTATGTGTGTGTGTGTGTGTGTGTGGCATCCGTCAGTCGAAACGATTATGGATCAGCGCCGTATTAAGATGTTGCCTGTATGCATCCTTTTGTGTGACTGTAGAGACCAATTCTTGATTTGCATAGTCTACCACATCCTTGACATACGAAGGTTGTGATGCAATTTGCCGCTTCGTCCAGCTGTTCCGCCGGTACACTCGCTCTTCTCCTACCTCTCTTTGCAGCATTTTCAACATGGAGGGTCCTCTCGCTGATGATGATCCCCTGGAGTATCATTTTCCTCCAGGCAGTTCTGTCAGCTGTAGAGGCTTCCCATGTATTCCTGTCCACCAAGAAAGCCTTCATGTCACGCAGATTGTTCACCCCCTCTTCTTGAGCCTGAGGCAAGCTCGCCATAGAGAAGGTCTTTAGGGATGCGCCCATAATCCATCCTGCGTACATGGTCCAGCCAGCGAACACGTCGCTCACGCAATAGGGAGTAAATGGATGGGATGCCCGCTCTCTGCAGAACATCAGTATTACTCATTCTGTCCTGCCATGTGATACCAAGTATCCTATGTATACATCTGATATGGAAGACCTGCAGTTTCCTCTCTTGTGTTGAGTATGTAGTCCAGGAGTCACTCCCATACAGTAGAACACTGAGGATGCACGCTCTGTAGACGGTCATCTTGGTGGAAGCGGTAAGGTGCCTGTTTTCCCAGACTCTTTTAGTTAGTTTAGAGAGGGTTGTGGATACCTTTCCAATCTTTTGTTTAGCTCCCCGTCCAATGAGAGGGTGTGTGAAACAGTGGAGCCTAGATATTGAAACTGGCGTACGACCTCTAGTGGTGTGCCTTGGATTGTGACGCTGGGTGGGGAGGTGGTTGCTTGTCCCATGACTTGGGTTGTCTTCTGGCTGACGGTGAGACCGAACAGGCTGCAAGCTTTAGCAAACCTATCCATCAGTCTTTGAAGACCATCTTCCTGATGCGATGATATAGCTGCATCATCGGCAAACAGCATGCCTCTTATCCGAACTGTCCTGGTCTTTGTCCTGGAGCGGAGTCTGGCGATGTTGAAGAGACCACCATCTGACCTGGAGTGGAAACAGATACCATCTGTTGTGTTCTTGGAAGCATGCTTCAGGAGTAGGGATAAGAAGATGCCGAAGAGTGTTGAGGCCAACACACAACCCTGTTTGACACCATTCCTCACCCAGAACTCAGCAGACATGCCACCGTTAAATTGCACAGTGCTCCTGATGCCATCATGAAAGGATCTTATGATGCTTAGGAGTTTCGGTGGGCATCCGATCAGTGGGAGAATTTTGAATAGTCCATCTCTGCTCACGAAATCGAATGCCTTGGTCAGGTCTATGAAGGCAACATACAGAGGCTGGTTTTGTTCTCTGCACTTCTCTTGCAGTTGGCATAGGGAGAAGATCATATCGATTGTTGATCTCTCTGAACGAAAGCCGCATTGAAATTCTGGGTAGATTCTGTCGGAAAGAACGTGTAGTCGCAGTAATACTATACGTGCGAATAGCTTGCCAACGAAACTCAACAGTGAGATACCGCGGTAGTTGTTGCAGTCACCGCGGTCCCCTTTGTGTTTGTAGAGAGTGATGATATTTGCGTCTCTCATGCCCTGAGGCACTGAGCCTTCTCTCCAACACTATATCAGAAGACTATGGAGGGGCTCAAGTAGGCTAGCCTTTCCACTTTTTAAGACCTCTGCTGGAATATAGTCCTTTCCTGAGGCTTTTCCTGATGGCAATCTGTCTATTGCCCAGGATAGTTATTCTATGGAAAGTTCCTCATCGAATCATGAATCAGCGGTAGACGATCAATGGCATCCAGGGTGGACTGATGTACCATGTATTCCCTGGAGTAAAGCTCGGAGTAGTGTTCAGCCCATCTGTCTAGCTGTTTAACTTTGTCTAGTATGGGTTCACCCGATTTAGACTTCAGTGAAGCAGTTTTGTTAATTATGGGTCCTGTAGCTTTCCTGATTCCATTATACATATTTTTTTATATTTCCTGTATCAACTGCATGCTTGATAGACTTGGAGAGCTCCATCCAGTACTTGTTTGCAGCTTCTCTTACAGCCTTTGAACTGCCCTTTTTGAAAGTCTCAGTGCAGCCAGCGATGTAGGATATGGGTTGGCCTTGTATGAGAGCACTGACAAACGCTTTGCCTCAATCAGAGGGTCGAGGGTAGCAGAGTTGGCATCAGAGCAGTCATTGCGTTTGCAACCTGTCCTCCTCCCAAAGACTTTGAGAGCTGTAGAGCGGATGGCATTTTTCAGTGTTTCCCACTGTTCAGTTGCAGTCCGGGTGTTATCTCCTTTGAAGGTGGAGGTTAACATCTCGTTGAATTTCGCATTGCGATCTGAGTATGTGGTCTTACTAACATTAATACGGGCAACACCCTCCTGTTTAGTGTGGTAGAAATCTTTGGGTTGAAGTTTGACTCTACTGCATATTAGGGAATGATCTGTATCACAATCAACACTGTGGTAGGCTCTAGACATCAGAAAATTTTTGAGGTACCTTCGTCTAGTAATGATTAGATCGAGCTGGTGCCAACGCCCTGAACTGGGATGTCTCCAGGACACTCTGTGATGCGGTCTGGCAGCAAAGAATGTGTTGGTAATGCAGAGGTCCTGGTAGGCACAGAATTCTAGAAGGCGCTGTCCGTTACCATTGCATTTGCTCACTCCAAAGTTACCAAGGCAGCTCGGTCATGCATCGTTGTCGCCACCCACACGTGCATTAAAGTCCCCAAGTATAATCAGGTCTTAATTTTGTGGAAATGTCTTGATGGTGCTATCCAGTTGTGTGTAGAAGTGATCCTTGATGTCGTCAGGCGCTGCGAGTGTTGGGGCGTACACACATAATAGATTAATTGTTCAATCTGTGGTGTTCAATCGTAGTGAGATTAGGCGCTCAGTAGCTGAATCAGAGAGTTGTACGTTCTGAAGCAGTGAGTTTCTAACTGCGAATCCAACACCGTTTTCCCGGACCTCCTCTTCCTGTTTTCCTTGCCAGAAGAAGCTATAGTCCGATTCCTTTAGGCATCCGGTGTCAGCTAAGCGTGTTTCTTGGAGTGCAGCGATGTCTACTTTGAGTCTCGATAGCTCGTTGTGGATGATGGCAGTTTTTCGAATATCGGAGATGTTGCGTATGTCGGTAGATAGGTCAATCGTCATAGTACGAACATTCCAGCACCCTAGCCTGAGTGTTGGGTTCTTTGTGCTGATTTTGGTTTTGTTTGGTGCAATAGTTACTGGTCATATGTTGGAATCATCCTATACCATACGCACCCAGTAGGGTAGGTGGCCAGTGGCGGGATAGCACCTTAGTGACTGAGGGCTGCTCATCTTTGTGGCGGGCGGTAGCTGTCCAATGAAATTAAATAACTTCTCCCACCGTTAGGATCGACCCCTAGCGCCCAGATGTACGCCAATTGAGCTGTAGGCTAATAACCGGTGACTGTCGCTCCCCTGTTTAGTCCTATACAGATGCATAGCTGAAGTTTTCTCTCCAGGGCGCTGGCCAGGGCAGATCTGTGGAGAGACTGGGTTGCCCAATCGTCAGAATCCCCCTCTTGGTCTTGCTGATGTTGCCCAGAGGATTGGAAGTACCATTACCTCCGGCACCAGGTTGACTGCAGTAGCTACCAGAGCAAGGTTGAGTACAGCACTTGTCTGCCTGTGGGGCTACACTCCAGATTTTCTGTTAGGGTTTACTCCCTTAGCCTTTATCGAACCAACGAATATCCACAAGGCAGTGGTACTATTTACTCATAGCTGGGAGCCTGTTCATGGGCGTCAGGGCTTGTTCATACAACGATGGGCCTGGCATGTCGCATGTCTGGGGGCAGACCACCTCCGAGTCTCCTGTAGTTCTGCTCGAGTCCGAAAGGTACTCAATTTACATGTGTCGCCACGGGGAGGTACTACATGGAGCTTTCCTATGGAGAGGCTATGCACTGGCAGGGAAGACTTACGCACTTTGCTTCCTTTTTGCCTAGGCTAGCCAGCGGTAGGGACTGGAAGAGGAAGGTGACAAGCACTCAATGCCCAACACTTGACGCATCAATAGGCCATTTGACACACACACACACACACATATATATATATATGCATATATATATGTGTGTATATATATGTGTGTGTATATATATATATATATATATATATATATATATAAACATAGGTAAACATATTTAAATAGTTAAAGACCCCTCCCGAGTATTATCACATGTACATCACCAATTTTACACATTGTGTTTTACCGTATTCATTGCGTGCTTATACATGTTCTTGTACGGAAACTTAAATACAATATATGTAACAGGTATTATATTGCAAACTTACCTTTTAGCTGTTATATGTGTGCATGTGCCCGTCTATATCATGACGCATATATCGTAAACTTCCCCAAATTCTACTTACTTTAAGCCCATCTACACAATAAAGTATAACATATAATTACATAGCATAGCAATACTAAATCATGCCACGCAGTTTATAGGCTCTCTATCATTTTTTTAACATTATAGTACTTCGTTATTTAAGAGCATTGCAATAATGTTACTTATTTTTTACAGACTATTCTGAGAACACAAAAATAAAAAATAAAAACAACTAATTCAAATATTGAGGAATGCGTTATATTCGCAAAGAATTTGTTCCAAATATGTTGTTTCTGAAAAAATAAAATAAAATTTTATTGGTTTTATTACGAATTTCTTCTGTCCACCAAAGAAATACATATTTAAGAATTTATATGAATGAATTTGTAGCAGACCAAATGGTTTCGACAGTAAAAAAAATCATATTTATCAAAATTCAACTTCCAAATTCCTGTTATACAAAATACTTTAGTAGAAAATCAACGTAGATTTCTTGCGCGCCAGTTCATAGAATCAGTGGAAGTCCGTTTTCTGTTTTAAAATAGCCTTTTCAAATGTCGGAACGGTACCTTGGTCACACAGAATTCATGTTATAATATTTAATAATGTGCTGTTTTTGCTTCAAACGGATCTAACATGTATTTCTGTTATTCAACCTCAAATAGCGTTTCCATGAAGGAACACAACCCTAACATAAATGCCACGTGACGAACGCACCGTTCCGATGTTTGAAAAGACTAACCTGTAAACAGCACAAATACTTCTACTGATGTTGTGCTCCAACCACAACACGGCAAAGAAAAAAGAAGAAAAAAAACAAGTAAAGAAAGACATACGGATGATGAAGAGTATCTCCGAAATTTATTCATAAATTTCTTTATAAATTTCAAACAAAATAAATATTAGTGTGTTTTGTTATAATGCGTTGTTTTTACTTCAAACATATCTAATACATATTTATTTTATCAAACTCAACCATAGCTTCTCTGAATGGAGAACATCTATAAAGTTCATTCCGCGTGATCAACGCACCGTTCCGACATTTGAAAAGACTGATGTGAAAACAGCAAACGGATTCTACTGATTCTCTGCCTTAACAACGGCATGGACAAAGACAAAAAGAAAAACAAAAACAACAGGCATATCTATGATGAAGTGTACCCTCGAAATATATTCATAAATTTCAATATAAATTTCAAACAAAATAAATACATATTTATTTCGTAATAATGCGTTGCTTGGACTTCAAACGTATCTAACACGTATTTATTTTACGCAGACAATGTTTCGTTATTTATTATTTTAATTAATTTAACGCGTTTCTATTGAATACGATCTTAAAATAACCCGTTACTATTCAAACAATTATGAGCGCATTGTTAATGGCAGACGTTATTATTACAACACATCCCACTGCTACAGTTGTTTCCTGGTAATATTTTTCTAAACCAGATAATATGCACTAATTAAAAAATCATATGAGCACTAAGTTAACTCGTAATTATAAATTGTAATGTGTCTTATGCATATATCTTGCTACCGTAATCTTCTTTTAACACAAAGAAGCATTCGTAAGTATATCTGTTCAATACATTCTAATTATTACTTTTAAAACATGAATATCAATCGATGGTTTATCTGGATTTGCAAAGGAAACACGTTTAAGCACTAGTCTATAAGATACATGAATAAAATTTATAATGTACACATTTACTTATATTAGGTAGATTATAAGATCCATACTCTTTTGACCTATCAGGTTTTTCTAGTAATAAGGATATGTATATATATATATATGCATATATATATATATATATATATATATATATATATATATATATATATATATACATGTGAATGTGTCTGAGTGCGTCTGTGTCTGGGTCTGTGTCCATTTCTCTACGCAATAACCCTTTCAATTAAAGTCTACAGACTCGAAATTTTATATAGAGGAATCTGATATTTGGAAAAATAGATCTGATCGGTTTTCGTCCAGAAATGTTGTTGTTAAGGGGTGAAAGTTCAACGATTTGAGCTTTGAGAACTCTACCAAACTTCTCTGACAATTTAGGGTCTAAACACTTGAAATTCTAGATAAAGTTAGCTGTGAAATAGATCTAACTTAATTACTTGATTTGAACCCTAAACAATAAATGTTAAGGGGTAATAATAGAGGTCAAGCTTTAAAAAAATTACCGTTTTATTTTTTTGCTCATTATACACCTCCAAGTACCCGGGCAACGCCAGGCTTAAGCGCTAATATATGATAAAAGCGGTTACTTTTTTGCTTCTTCATCAGAAAATATAAATATGTTTTTGTCACAAAAAAAAGAAACACTTTATTAAATCACGCATGTTTTCATATTAAAAAAAAATACTGGCTAGCTTGGTGGATTTAGTCATATCATTGTTATCGGAAAGCGTTGTGGTTTCCAATATTCTGGTAATATGTTACACAATTAAGCGATACATCAAATATTTTTTCTTCTCACAGACAGTTAAACAATGCATTAAATGTATTTACAATGTCTATAGATACAGAAAAATTATTCCCTATGCCATAAATCTCTGTTATGAAAGAAGTATATGCGTTTTTTTTTCCTATATGGAATTAATCCGTTTTAATAAATTGCACAAATCAATGTATGTTGGATGATCTCTCTTTTTTAATATCACTACTTATCTATTCACCGTCCTTTCTTACCTGTAGGAAAGAATGCATTCTTGGAGAAAATGTATGAAACTCAATAGATAATATTAGTACACAAATGTGTCAACCCTAATGTTGCTACACATGTAATGGGTTTACAAAAATTACGACATACAAAAATGCTGTTTATATAGTTCTGAGTAACAACTGTTATTTTTATTCGAGTCGATTATATATCACATTTTTTTCATAATCAGTTTTAGAAATATCATTATTTGTTCATGGCGTGGCATTGAGCTTTGAATAACGACAAAATTTAATTGGAACAGTAGATATGTTATTTCATTTTTTTTACCTTGAATAAGTGCCATCTGACATGATTTGGGTATATGTCACGTACTCTATTATATTTGAAATACAAAATTGTCAACAAACATAACGCAATAATCACTTTGTTCCATTAGGTATTCTCGATGGTTATTTTATAAAGGTAAAACCGATCAGTAATTATTTTTTACTAGATCTACTTCGTACATGTTTGCCGTAAATGATCATACGCTAACGTGTAAACAGGTTTTAAAAAGTGAGAGTATATCAGGCTATTAACTTCTAGGAGAATTAATACTTGCTTTTTCTGTCTCGATTATCCGTACAGATTTTTGTTATCGTGTCAGGAGGTGATTTTTTGTAAAGTTATACGAACTATAAGTAAATAGAATAAACATATCGACACATAAGATTGGGATATATGTATTGTATTAAACATGGATATATTTAAACACACAATGCAGTATATACCTCCGTCTTTGAGATGGCGTTCGTTCTCCCTCTTAGAGATGGCCTTATAAATTTGTACTCCTTAATTCCGTAAAAGAAAATTGTTATTCTACGATAATACCAACACACACAACACATACACACGCTTCCCCCACACATATATATATATATATATATATATATATATATATATATATATATATATATATACCCACATGCACATGAACACACACATATATATATTAGTGATTTACGTCGATATATATATATTAATATATATATATATATTAATATATATATATATATATATGTATATATATATATATATATATATATATATATATATATATATATATATATATATATATATATATATATATATATATATATATAGTAATTTATAAAATATATATGGCGATTAAGCTACACCGAATATTCAGCGTTTCATCCACTCTAGGATTCCTCAAGCTTATACGCGAATTCTGCGGTTGTTTATCGTTTTTATATGGCCCTCTGCTATTGAGGATTTAGTTATCCAGTCAGTTTTCTAGTATCCACCAAGCCCCTCCTATCAGACAATGGAATGCATTTTATCGGACAAAGGATTTGTTGTAAAACTAGGTTAATGTTTTTTTTTATTATAAGTTTATATATAAATAAATGTATGTGTACATACATATATGCATATATATATATATATATATATATATATATATATATACATATACATACATATATATGTGATTGTTTATGCATATTCATGTTTATTTAATTTATTGTTTTGTTTATTTTCTATTGTTTTTGTTAGTTTTAAAACTATATTTTATATCGCAATCCTAGACATAATTTTATTTTGTGAACACAGTTATTTGTTATTTCTATTCTACAGTTTAATAGATATGGGGGTTCTTTACAGTACAGGATAGCAAATTTTTCATGAAGGCATAATCTACATAGGTCGTCTAGAGTCCTACACGTCGTAATTTGAGTTATTATTTTCCATTCGACTACCGGCGAATGCCCGCATTCTTTGAGTGGCCAGTATTTATTCGCTAGTGCTGTTTTTATACAGTGTTTGTTTTATTGTTGAATGCAATTTTGTGGTCATAGTATCGGGTTTTGAAATCTAAGGAAGTCATGCCTACATAATATTTTTTGTTATTCGTGTTTTCTTTCGCAAATATTGTTGCCTGATAAACTACGCTTTTAGTTAGACATTTAATTTAAACTGGGCAAAGTGTGTGGTGTCTACAGTTGCATTTATCTTGTTCGTTATTAGTATTTTTATTTATAGTATGGTTGTTCTTGTCCGGGGTTTATTATTATTATTATTATTATTATTATTATTATTATTATTATTATTATTATTATTATTATTATTAATGTTATTATTATTATTATTATTATTATTATTATTATTTTTATTATTATTTCTGCTTCTGTTAGTTTTATTTTTGACATGGCGTTTACATTTTTTTGTTTATTTTGTTGTTGTTCACATTGTGTTTATTTAAAATTTTGTTATTATGTGTTTTAATTATCATCTCTAAAGTTTCGCAACAACTGTAGGATAACTTTAAGGTATCTTTATTGAAGATTTTTTGTAAGGGCTTAGTTGCGGGAAAGTGTTCTTTCAATAAGATCTTGACATTTCTTGCCAAATTTTGTTTTTAACATTTGATTGTATGTGGCCGTAAACCAAATTATAGTTCTTTTTCTTCTATTTTTAATTTTCTTCTATTTATTGTTGTTTTTTGCTTATATTTGATATCGATATGTTTGTATCTACTGTTTTTTAGGGCTGTTTCGTAAAAAAAAAACAAAAAAAAACAAAAAAAAAACAAAAAACACTTACCTATTTTAAAACAGATTCTTTGTCCAATAAAATGGATGCGCATTGGCTGATAGTGAGCGGCGGTGTAGATACTAGAAAGCTGATTGGCTAACTAAATCATCACTGAAAGAGGACCATATAAAACGATAAACAACCACAGAATTCGCGCATAAGCCTGAGGAATCCTAGAGTGGATGAAACGCCGAATATTCAGTGTAGCTTAATCGCCATATATATTTTATAAATTACTGACAAGATCTACCTACGCACTGAGCTCTTTTGAAGTAATTACTTAAATATTACGCATAAATCTATACTTTCGTATATTGATTTATGTGAGAAAATGAAGTATATATATATATATATATGTATTTTATATATATATATATATATATATATATATATATATATATATATATATACATACATATGACAATTAAAGCCCCCTTCTAAGATTTTAGCAATTTGTAAATATATTTACACCCGACGCTTAGTACAGCGATAAAGCGGAACCCACTAATAATTTGTTTCTGAATAAGCTGATGGTTTCAGCACTGTTGCGACGGGCGGATGTGGATTGACTCTACACACGAGGAGAAATATTTACGGCCCTGGTTCGTCGTCCGATGGTGAGAGCTGCCGACTGCCAATTCGCTGATTGTATGTTCGATCCACAACTGAGGAGAATTGTGTGTCTTGCCACTCTGATTACTTGTGATACAACGATAGAGTAATCGATGAGGATGAAAGGTATGTATATACATATATACATATATATACATTTATATATGTATATACACACACCCACACGCGCGCACACCCACACGCGTACACACACACGCGCACCCCCCCACACACATATATATATATATACACATATATATATATATACACACATATATATATATATATATATATATATATATATATATAAGTGTAGGCAGTAGTTTCTTTGAATCCACTTTTGTCTTTTGAAAAAGAGAGGTCCCGCGAAATTAATCAAAGTTCCATACCACCCAGTACGTTACATACACCGAAAATACAAACAACTTGGTTATAAATAATTATACATGGAGTTGAGGAAAGATAGACGAATATAAGCTAGACACTCCTCTACTCAAGCATACATGTCTACATTTGTTTGTTTTTCTTTCTTTACTTTCATAATTCCGGTTTTTTTCTCTGCGTTGTTTTGGCTTTTAAAAGAATATATATATATATATATATATATATATATATATATATATATATATATATATATATATATATATATATATATATATATATATATATAAAATGCAAGTGCTTATACATACATGTTCGTCCATGTTGAACATACATATGAGATGTTTATCAGATACCAAAATATTTAGCAATTTTAGAGATGAGTTTCCTACATAGCTGTCGATACACTATATTAATTAGTACAGGGTTTTTAGCATCAAGTATAGTCTACCACTTTGAATGTGTTAACACATTTGTATAGCAGATCTTCCGAAATTGAAATATACACATTTTATAAGTAACTATATTTGTTACCAAACAAGGTCGTCTCAACAGGCTTGAATCGTAATCGGTTCCGATGAGCCTGGGGGAATTTAAATAGGATACCCTTATTGTATTTGTTTAGATGATAGTATGTTTCCATATACTATGTATCTATAATATAATAGTGAATGTCTCTGTTTGTGTTTGATCACAAATCGGCCGCTATATGGTTGATTTTTTACAATGAAACTGATTACATATAATGATAGAAGATGCATCGAGCCACAGGAATTGGTATGTTTGATCCTGCAGAACAGTGGTTCACGAAGATTGTGGGGTCTTCGTTCGCGCCTTGTCCACAAAATATGGAAATAAAAAAGTGTACAAGTGTGTTTGATATAGATGTACATGAGAATACTTTTATGAGTAGTTTTTAACATGAATAAGAATGGTATAACAAAATGGTGGTGTGTGCGTTCGCGCCTCGCCTCCATAGAATGGAAATAGGCACACATTTTCATAAATACTTTTCATATGTATCTGCGTACGTATACTGTGTTAATTATGTTTCAGTTTGAAGAAATATGGTATAATAAAATTAGAAGTGTTCGTTCGCGCCTGACCTCCATAGAATGGCAATATGTCACAAAGTTAAACACGGTGTTTTTAATATTGATCCGCAGAATATTGTGATAATGTTTCAGTGTAAAGAGGTATAGTATAATAAATTATGGGTGTTATCTATGTTTACTTTCATCATATTTTGCTTTTGTTTTGATACCCCAGATTTCGAAAGTATCTGCATAAACCCTTCCCTTTAATAACCTATCATCCTTTAATAAATCAGAGTCCATTTCCTGTAGGCTGCTTTTGAACCCAGTCAACGACGGGTACTTATGCTAGTATATATATATATATATATATATATATATACATATATATATATATATAAATATATATAAACACACAGAGAAAAGTAAATAAAATCAGCACAGAAAATAGTTAAAGGCAATCCAAATCTGGCTCACCTAAACTGTAATTGTAACGGACTAGATAGCTGCCGAGTGGAGAATGGCTGTATACATCCAGATAGAATATACTCATGCACAGTAACTGAACTTCCATCAACTACGACAGAGAGTAATTTGACCGTCCCAGCCCAGAGAATCAGTAATACGAGCGCGAATACGCATAAATCAATAAACAATAGCACCCTCACCGAAGAACTGATCACGCAACCGATAGAAATAGACGGTAATAAGCCGCCCATTGAACAACGCCCGGAATATCTAAACTCAATTAATCTGCAAATAAACGAAGCCGCCCTTAATACACCACAGACAAACATAAAAAAGATACGAACGTACATAGGAGTATCTTCTTTCCCCATAAAAGCTAGAAGGTCGAACCACTTACAATCGTTCTCCAGAGAGACACATAAGAGAAAAACAACCCTACTAAACTTAGTAAGAAATCCGATACAAAACTAGATTAACTTTTCATTAAAATGGAAAATATTAGGTAAATCTTAATCATACATCCCAGGCCCTTATTAATCTCTTCATGGCAACGCTGAGGTGACCAAGATTATTACAGCACCTAATAAATTATACATGATCGACTCTAACCAGACAATGTGCAGTTTCAGCCACAAGAGAAAATACAAATACGGTACTACAAATAACCTCGCGTAAACACCGGCAGACAAGCACTAATATCTTATATTTCCAAAGCTTACCATGGAGAAACCAACCTCCTCCCATGATGTTGCTTGTCCCTAGCAAACGGCTAACACCCCAACGTTTCTCTTTTTCCTGATGTCATCGCGACAAAGATTGTAATCTTTTAATATGCACTATCGGCACATTCTCTGAATATATAACGCTTCTAAAACTTAATACAACCCCCACGTTGAATCACTACCCCTCTGACAAGATCAATATAACGCTACAAGTTTCTTTATTCATAGTTTTTCAGGCAATTGTCTTAAACCTATTCTCATTTTGCAAAGTCTATCACTTAACACCACAGAAGTCAATCAGCAATTAGAGATAGTTATACAAGACTCTGCCCTCATCAATCTAAAGCCAAATCTCAATGAAAAGTAATTTCTCATCACCGGGGTTCAAACCTCAAAACAAAAATAAGAACCTTAAAATATCTCCCTTCGTCCCTCCGCCCGCGAACCCATTCAACAAATTGAGCTAATCCATACTATATAATTAACACATATGATCTTATGCAATTAGAATAAATAAACTTACCCAGTCCATCCAGAAATATATATATTTAAATTGACTAAAAAGTTTACACGATAATTACCACTGACTTAAACCAATCCCATACGCTTATCCCCATACTCCCATTACCTTTCTAAACCTCCTAACTATCCGTTTACATCCATATAACCACCAACACATGCTTAGATAGCGCATTCTCTGAACATCGTTCCACTCAACTTTTCTGTCGCTACTACTTACACTCTGACCTTCATTCGAGTTGAAAGCAGCTGAACGCACCCCCAACTGACCGTGGCGATACAATTATTGAACCCGGCCCGATTCTACTACTTCAGACCTGCACTCCCCATACGCAAAGGACGAAAAAAGAATACAATTTTTCAACCCTAAAAAAGGAAACCCACGAAGTCATATAACAAGGCATATACAAGAGAAACGCGGAAATGCCAACACCAAACTTGAAAATAACTAAATCCCAATCATCTTATCATCAACTTTTAGTACAGCGGTAATGTCTCCTTCCTCTACATCTCTTGATAAAACAAACTTTCGTTGTTGAATTTAAAAACGTTCCTCACTACGAGTAATAACACAATTTACCGAAACACAGGAAGAAACCTTTCCTCGTTTTTAAACGAGTATATATGTATTCTGTTGTTTATATCTGGTTTGTCTAAAAATAACTTGTACCACTGCACTTGCAGTCGGGAAATTCAGGACTATATTATTGACTTCTACAGACATCTTCCTGTCCTAAAGATTTGTATCCTCCTGAATATTGCCTGCCAACCTCTCTACTCTGCTGACTAAATGCATAATATACATTATTCTTTTGTCTCATTTTGAATGTATGTACGCTAGTTTTCAACTATGTACTAATTTAACCAAATGTCAGTAATTGATTTTTCCATTTCTTCATTTTCTGTTTTTACTGTTTATTCTATATCTTTAATTTTATTTCATTTGCCATTTTTAATTTTATTTTATTGTTTATCTCTTAATTTTGCTTCTCGCTATTATTATTATTATTATTATTATTACTAATATAATTATTATTATTATTATTATTATTATTATTATTATTAGTATTATTATTATTTTATTTTTATCATTATTATGCGAAGTATATTGCCCCCCCCTATGATCCCACCACGCCGAACGTCTACAACGGGATTCTTTTTGGTCTTTTTTATCCACTTACATGAACTTTGCTAACCTATCCTTATTCATCTACCTTATACCCCATTCCCTTCCCTATACCTCTAAGAATAAGTGGGTCCTAGGATTATTACTTCATATTATCTAATATATGATTGCATTGTGAAATTTGTTATTGTTGCCTTACAACTACCCACCAATAACCTATCAATAACCTTTAATTCATTTCCGGACACTTCCTCGCCTAACTAAATTTAAAGCCTGCTGCACGACGCCTCATACAATCTTTTTTGATCAACACTGCTTAGAATATATCGTTTCGCCTTTAATAATCATTATAATATTCCTCCTGAAATTTATACACTGCCTCAAAGTGCTGATGTTTCGGTTCCATCTGTCAATAAAATATCTCAGCATAAATAATATGCATCTTACATAGCAATAAAATAAAACCACCATTCATCCCTTCTATACCCCCACCTAAGCCTTAAGACGTATACTACATACATTAAATATTACAATAGAGACCCTCTCCACTTTTTTACATTACAGTCTACATAATACGATGCTCGTTTATCTTAGACGTCAATAAAACCTCCCTCAACATAATCTATAATTTTACAGGTTGATTTCGTTCCTGATGAACCCCACGCTATACGTCGCATCTCCATTATGTTATCTAGCATATTCTCTACTCTTCGGATCAGAAACAGCAGACTTTTAAATGCCTTGGAATAAACAGTCGCCTCTAGCCAAAAACTACATTGTTATATACCTTTATTTAATAAATGAACCAGTCAATATTTACCAATATATGGTTTATGTGTTCTTCATTTTATTCCTACTGTGCTCCTATATCAGCTCCAATGAAACCTGTTGAGCTTTATATTATCCCGAGAAGCTTCCTGTTATAGAAGTTAACTCACTCTTCTCTTTTTACTCGCTAAGATATATATATATATATATATATATATATATATATATATATAGATATAGAGAGAGAGAGAGAGAGAGAGAGAGAGAGAGAGATCGGAAAAAATTCCAGGGCATTACTTGCTTATTCAGTGAGTGTTAATTTTAACATTTTCATGTAAATATTTAACACTTTAATTCCTTAAGAAGGTTGCAGCGAGAAGATAGCGAAGTAAGAAAAAAAAAATATATATATATGCAGCTTATATATATTTATATAAGATTAATGCACGATTATCGCTTTTCTTCTCAAGTTCAGAAGTAACAATAATTAAAATATGTTTTCGGATTTAAGAAAATTCAAGTTTAAATAAAAATAACAACCAAAATAGGAATTAATATAATGCGCCTTATTAATGAGAAAACTCAAGCGCAGAACGCTAATCAGCATCTTGTTGTATGTCAATATAAATACGTGACTAAAAATAAATTTTAAGCCACCTGTTCAGAAACTGTGTCGTTAGTTAATAATAAGTTCTACTTGATGTTCTTATGTATATTTTTAGAGAAAGAGTGTTTCATACATACGTAAATAGATAGAAAGCTAGATACAGTCAAGACCATTTATCGGTATTACCTGTAAGATATATTTACAAAACATGACCAGGATACATTCTCGAAAAGAAAATGAATTACAGTCGTTAGTAGTGGCCACTTCAGACCCTTAAAAATGGTCATCGGAATCATTGTCGCAATCAAATTATCTTGTTTCTGCTCTCTGGCAATATATGGCAGTAACAGTTAAGAGGGGCCAACTACTGTGATTATCTCCGTTGTTGATTACTGGTGTTTATATCGATTCTATGCGTTTTCTGGTAGACACTGAATGCTTTTAACTCAATGGTTTTCAGGATTAGTGTAAGTCTCTATTGCAAATAAATTATGGTCACTGACAATGTGTGCGTATCGATATGCTTATTGCTACGCATTCACTGTTTTTAAAACTATCAGTGTCGGCTTTCTGGTTTTATCGTGAGCAGCGATGTGCTATTTCCATCTTACTTATACTGCTCTGAAATCAAATGGGCAGAAAGATTTACATTTTAGGGTTGGTACGGCATTTGTCTGCACATATTGATGATGACAAGTGTCGGTCATTATTGAATATCTCTGAAATGAAATCGACTGTTGTTCATTGTGTTAAGAAAGGAGGGGGTAACGATTGCTCCAAAGAGGGAGATCGGTGTGCATTTATCTTGCTTACTAACAAAAATAGAGTGTATTGCGTTCTCTGCCTTTTTAAAGTTATTTTTCTACCGGACAGGTTACAGTTAATCGCATGTCCTTTTGGTTATTTAAAAAAAAGATTCTGGCGAGTTGTTACGTTATTTTTTTTTAGATTTATTTGTGGCTGGTCCCGGAAAACTTCTCTTTGTTTAACTCAGCTTAGCTGGTTAGAGATTGTTAACAGAGTGTCACATCGCGAAAGGGGGCAATTTATCCGCAACAAGGCTTAAGAATATTTTTTTTTTTTTTTTTTTTTTTTTTTTTATTACATTTTCACCCCAAACAAGGCAAATTGCCACTTTGGTGTAGGGGGCTACTATCAGGGGCAACAACTACTGGGGTACTATGTAGGGAGTTGGGCAGCAAGGTGTCGGTTCACGTTACACTTGAACTTCTGCACGTCAGTACTGTTGGGGAAGCAGGGACCTGGAATGGAATTCCAGAGTCTTGCGGTTCTGGGGAAGAAACTATTGGAGTAAAAAGATCTTTTACATCTAGGGACCTCTACAGTGTGGGGGTGGGATCTAGTAGCCTGTCGGGTTTGTCGAGGGTGCTCGCGTCGTGGGGGCACAAGTGATTGCAGTTCATCAGAGCATTCACCACTAAAATACTTGTAGAACAGGCAGAGGGATGCAACATTTCGTCGATGGGACAGAGGCTGAAGCTTAGATGCCAGTTCAGGGCCTATCAGATTTGCGACTCTCTTTTGAACCTTGTCAAGGAGCGAGAGACTAGTAGCAGATGCACCAGCCCAGATGTGGCAGCAATACTCCATACATGGGCGAATGGTGGCCTTATAGAGGTACAGGATACTTTCGGGTGTTAGTAGTTTTCTAGCACGGTAGAGAGAGCCCACCTTTCTTGCAGCGGCCCTGGCAATGCCTTCAATGTAATTGTTCCAACTCATGTTTCCTGTGAACGTTAGGCCAAGGAGTTTGAAAGATGGACTCTCAGATAAAGAGTCGTTGGCCATTGCTATTGGTGGTAGAGAGGGTTTCTTGTAATTATTGAATGAAACTAGTTTAGTCTTGGCAGCATTGAACGCGACCAACCACTTTTGTCCCCATTCCACTACAGATTGGAGGTCTTCCTCTAGTGTTTCTGCCATTTCTTTAGAAATGTGTTCATTCGTCTTCCTGTCGTGTCTGCCATAGAGTGTAGTGTCATCAGCATATATACCCATCTCAGAGGCAATGTTGTCGGGGAGGTCATTTATGAATATCAGGAACAATAGAGGTCCAAGGATAGAACCCTGGGGCACTCCCGCATTTATATCATATTGTTTAGATGTGCGACCGTCGAGGACTACCTGGATTTTTCTCTTATCTAAGAAGGAATTAATTATGTTAAGTATTCTACCAGTGATACCGTTTGATCTGATTTTACTGAGGAGACCCTCATGCCATACCCTGTCAAAAGCCTTAGATATATCTAGAGCTACCGCTCTGCCTTCCCCCGCTTTGTCCAGTGATTGGTATATACGTTCAGAGATCACGGTGAGGATGTCTGCTGTGGAACGGGCTTGTCTAAATCCATATTGTTTGTCAGTCAGTAGTTTAGCATCTGTAAGATGATGGATTAGAGCGTGGTTAATTATGGTCTCAAATATTTTGGCAAAAAGTGGAAGGAGGCTAATGGGGCGATAATTTGATGGGTCTGTCCTTTCACCAGAATTCTTGAATACTGGTACAACAGAAGCAGTTTTCCAACAGCCCGGAAAGCAAGCTTCATTAAGACATTTGTTGTAGAGTTTGGAGAGAACTGGAGCTACTTCGGCTGAGCACTTTTTTAATAGCACAGCTGGGATAAGATCGGGTCCACATGCTTTTGAGGTGTCAAGGTTTTTTATGATAGCATGCACCTGAGCAGGGGTGGTTTTCAGATCGTCTAGTGTGGCGTCTGTCCGCATAGGAAAGTCAGGTAGGGGGTGGTTGGAAGGGTCCAGTGTGGAGTTTGAGGCAAACCGACTGGCAAGCATGTTAGCCTTGTCGGTTGCTGAGGAGACAACCTCGTGATTGTTGGTTAGTGGGGGAATTGTCGATTGCCCATTATTTACTACACTGTTGTAGATTTTCCAGAAGTCTCGAGTTCCTAGTTTTTGTGCTTCGATGCGCTTTTTAGTGGTTTCCGTAAATTCTCTCTTAGCTGTCGCTATTTCTTTCTTAATATACAGCAGATGAGCGTTGAATTAGAAGTCATACTCAGCTTGTATCCCTCATTTCCGTAGATTTAACGGCAGAGAACCCCACCGATTGTATCGCAAGTGGAATGACGCTGAAAAGGTCATGACCTGCTTCCAATTTTGGTGTTAAAGTCCAGGTTGGTTGAGTAGCGGCACCACTTCATGGGCTACTCAAGTCTTGCCATGCTTAAACAAACGCAACCAAGTCATAGCTCGTGCAACTTGGAATTGGGTGATCCTCCGTGGAGAGCCATCACCTAGAGTTCTGTCCCTGAAAAGGTTGTCTTCATTTCATAAACTCTTATGAGTGACTTCCTTAGTCCTGAAATTTATCAATCGCTTGCGTCGGTTATAAGTTGACAGTGAAAAGCTAGCAGCAGTTTGGTTATGAAGACGATGCAACGCAAGGCATATGCTGAGTAACTATATTTTTTTAATAGATCCCTCGGGCAAGACAGTACCTGGGTTGGTGTGGGACTTTGCTTATTGATGATGAAGGCATAATCAGGTCAGGTGACAGAATTGGTAGATCTCTTCCCTTTAGCAGGGAGGGTAAACATCCTATTCTGTTGGCAAAGACTCACCCAATTACCAAGCTTATCATAATGGATTCGCATGCTAGGTGCCAGCACTAAGCGATTGCGTCCACTTTAGCGGAACTGAGACGTTGTGGGTGCTGGGTGCCAAAAGGCAGTAAGGCAGTGAAGACGATCCTTACTTCGTGCGCACTGTGCCAAAAGTATGAGGCAAGACAGGTCTTGTCACCCAATGTGTCTAACCTGCCCACATCCCTTATTTAGCTAGAAATCCCCTTCAAGCATACATCAGTGGATTTGATCGGTCACCTGAGCAGGTGAAAATGTATCTACTGATCTTCACGTGTCTTCAGTGTCAATGCTATACACATCGAAGTGGTATCTGACATGAGTGGGTTGGCCTTTCTGCAGGTATTGGTGCAGTTCTCGAACAGGTATGGCATCCCGTCTACCATTTACAGTGATAATGCTAAATATTTCCTAGGAGGCGGTCGATTGTTTGAAAGGTAGATGCTAAACCATGATTACAAACAAAAGTTCGGCTCCTGTTCTATACAGTTCTGCCCCATTCCACTTTACTCACCTTGAGTGGGAGGTGTTTGGCAGAAGAGTATCCAGAAAATTAAGAATTATCTTTACAATGATGTTGGTAGAGATGAGATGGATTATTTTTCTTTACTTACCATCGCATATGATATGCAAAGAGCTAGCAATAACCGCCCTCCGACATATCGAGAATCTAGAGAGAATGGGTTAGAGGCAGTAACTCCTAACATATTTTTGCAGTCTAATAAGAGTCATGGGTTACTTTTAGATCTTAACGATGAGGATTTTACTTCACACCTCCAACCCAGCCGACAAAGGCAGCTCAGAACCATGCAGTTTCGGGGGAAGTGTCGTGGTATAAGGAGTACCTGTTGAGCCTCCGGGAGAAACCACAGAGGTGGTCTAGCGTGCCCTTCCAACACAGATTAAAGGTTGGAGATGTGGTATTGCTGAGGAGCCCACATAATTCTAGGCCGTTTTGGGTATTGGGATCATTTTTGAAATGTTTTACGGAAAGGATGGGGCAGTCAGGTCAGCAAGAATAAAAGAGGAGGGGGTGCGGTGTTGATATATTCGTTAAAAAACCTACCCCCCTTGAATTATCCTTTAGTGGAGAGGATCAAGATGGATCCATACCGACATATCTTGATTGGACTTAGGATGGGATTAACGGTATTCCTCCTCAATCAACGCCCGCCAACGAAGTAATTTGGCTTTGTCCTATATGCGATTCTCCACAGGAAAATCAGGATATGATTACTTGCGACGGACGTGATCGCTGGTGTCACTTCCAGTGTATGGGAATCGAGTCAAATATCCTGCCAGACCGAAATGGTATTGTACAGGTTGTGCACCCCGGAGACCGCGGCGAGTTAGACCTAGCCTTCTTCGTGAGTAATTAGTAACCCTCCCAAAAAAATAATCAAAATATTGTACCAAACGGTTAACTTCCTTGAGTAAATGCATGCCTTATATTTTTTGTTTTCCTGCATTGGTGTGTAAAAAAGGGAGGGGGCTAATGATTGCTCAAGAGAGGAAAGCGCGTGCACTTACCTTGCTTACTAAAAAAAAAGACTGCCTTACCTTCTCAGCCTTTCAAAGATGTTTCCCAGGTCAGATCACGGTTAATCACGTGACCTTTTGGTTATTTAAAAGAAGATACTACCCAATGGTCAAGTCTTTTTAGCTGTATTTTGGCTTGTGCGAGAAAGCCACTCTTTTATTACCTCATCCTTGCTTGCTAGAGATTGTTAACAGACTGTCACGTCGCGGAAGGAGGCAATTCTTCCGCAACTTAAGGTAGGGGCACATTGCTTTCTTTTCTACTCTGAGCAGGCATTGGGTTTTAAGGGAATTTTTTTTTTACACTTGCACTTTCTTGCACTGCTTAGCATGTGCGAGGAATGATGGCTAAATAATATGGCTTAAAATGTAAGGCACGTTCATCCAGTGCAGGAAGTGCCATTCGTGGCCGCTATTCCTATATTTAGGTGGTTACTAATGCTTAATTGCAAACGCAAGCCTGGTGGACACGAGTGCACTGCGCTGCGATGTTTCAAGGAGATGTAACTGTAAAGAACAATAATAAAATAATAATTTGAAAATATAGATTAGTCCTAGATAACATATTCATGTTCATATTCTAGAGAAGCAATTTTTTAATAATGTGTATATGAGTGTATTTCTTTATTTTCAAAAAATAATAAACTATAGTATTTTTTTTTTAGTTTAAAGGTCTTTGGAAGCAGAAACTGAATGCAGAGGTCTAAACTGAACTATTAGCCTGATGTAAAAATATGCGATTATTTACAACGCGTTCATGTGAACCGAAATTAAGAAATGTAATTGTTGTATTACATTTTTCTTGTGAGGGAACCCCCTCCAAATGGATTAATCCACCCCCTAATAAACTATAACACAGAGAGATCCCTGGAGAGAGAGATCTAATTCCAGAGTGACCATCGCACGCTCGGTGAATCACCAACACTTGGCATTTGTAAACTTTTTGTTGTTTTCATGTAATACATGTTTTAACTATTATCATTTGTTCTGTTTTTTGTAGGTATTTGCGAGCCATATCACTGCTCATATTTGATTCTAGAAACGTCTAAACCTCTGTTTCCCAAAACCGTGACAACATTGGATTAGAAAAATATCCTCACGTCTCAAACATTTTCCCAAAAATGACTGAAGATTTTTTGATTCGAGGAACATACGTTTAAAATGGTGTTCTGAACGCACTATTGACGTCAGACTCAAATGTTTATTTCGCCTCAGAAATTATCCGGAAAAACACTTCTCGGAAATTAAAAAAAAAATCTAATTAACATTTGTGTTAATTGAAATGAAAAAAAAAATCAGATAAATACGTTGAAAACTGAATTAGAAAAAAAGAAAATAGTTCATCGCTTTTAAATGCGTCAATTTTTACTTGGCAAACAACAAAGTTCGTCGATGTTTTTTCTCTATTAAAGGTATATCGTAGCTTTATATTTTACAAAGGAAACATACTCTTCATTTTTATGTTGGACGATGAAATGTTTCCCTTGATTAATATTTTTGGCTTGTTTTATTGCCCTAAGAGAAATACATCCGAACAGACGACAAACGTTTTTCCAACCAGAAAACGAGGGTATTTAAATTGCCAAAGTTAACCAAACAAAATATACGAATAAATATTAGTGTTAGCAGATCTTACAGAGCTGCAAATAGAAGTGGCCGTACGCTAACAACGTACAGAGGACCAACAAAATAAATTTTAAAACAGTCGGCCGAAGCTCAAAAACAGTTGACAGAACACCATTAACGTACATAGGACCAGCAGACGGAATTACAAATACAGTCTGCCGTATTACAAAAACAGTTGGCCGAAGTTCACAAACGGTTGGCGGAACGTCAATTACGACCGGAATAACTACTTGCAGATATCGTCAAGAATAACGCGCAACCAGAAAAAAAGTAAGCTTTTTTTCTCAAAATACAATATGGTTCGCCATATATAATTTTAAGTTCGAAGAAAATGAAAAAGTATTCGAAGCTTATTTCAGAAGTTATGATGGATTTTTTTTTTAATATTGACTGCGGTAACTGGTCTGACCAGAATACCAGACTGCTGCTAAGGAAACTTGACACAGCTAGACATGACAAATTCGTAGACTACATCTTGTCACAGAAAGCGGCGCATTTATCATTTAATGAGACGGTAAGTCTGTTAATAGATATTTCCTCTCCTAAAAATTCTCATTTTTATAAGCGATGGTAATGTTTGTAATAGGAAAATTACGACTTTTGCACCTATGCAGCAATAGAAGACACGCTTTGTAATGACTTCAAGTATTCTGACTTAACAGCAGAAAATTTAAAAGGCCTTGTATTTGCACAAGGTTTAACTTCGGGAAAAGATACGAACATCCGCCACATAGTTCTTAGGAATTTGGAAAACGAACAGAACTTATCACTGCAACACTTGATTTTGGATTGTCAAACAGTGGACACAATAATAAAATGCGATTAATATCGAAGCAGACATCGCAAATATATAAAAAAAAACTAAGGAAATCACTGCGACGTGCAGAGAAAATCCCCCCTTAATGTCCGGAAAAAGAACAAAAGCACCGATCACATCAAACAATAACTAGAGAAACGGTAGATGAAAACCTACAAAAATATGTAAAAATCAATATTCTCGTCAGAGATATTAACTTTCAGTTAGACAGTGAGATGGATCTTACAAACGTCGAAGCAATTACGAAAACCGACTATGCTAAGAACCAATAGAACTTCGACGACCATCAATGAAATAAAAATTAATTTTGAGGTTGAAATAATCACAAACGTCCCCTTGCTGGGGAAAAACGAAACCACTCTAAATGTATGTATTTTACTAGAGATTCAGTTCAGGTAATGGATGCTGAACAAGTGGGTATGCAGAATACCAAACATGCCACAAAAACGATCAGTTGTCCTGCCATCTACTACGATTGTGGCCTCGGGATAGCTCACCGGGGATGAGTGCAGGGCCCTTTCCATGCGCGACATGGCACTATAAACATCCCGATATTATACGACTGGTAATGGAGCAGCCGCTCTAAGCACTACCAGAGAGTTACACCTCCTCTACTACAAGTCGGGAACTGCAGCAAGGAACTGTCTATCCGGTACCCTCAACCCATCTCAATGATGGTAATCCCAATCTACTTGTAATGGTATTATGAGATTCAATCACTCCCAAGTGCCCAGTAGGGGGGTCGGAGTGGGGATATTAGTAGCAATCCAGCAAGGGTTCTTGTACCGTGATGAGAAAAAACATTAGTACATAGTGCGTCGGGATTAATTAAATGCAGTCAGTTTGGTCAAGCACAAAGCATTGTGTATCTATTCAGTAATAATCATAACGACGTAGCTAATGTCACTGTATTTTAGTTTCAAATATAATTGAAAGACTAATTATATTAGATCTGTTGATCCTAACTTCATCTATTGTAATATTGAAAATTCCCGACTTTTTTATCACAAGATTACTTTAATAAAGCATGTGTAAGCAGTGGTTTGCCTGTTCGGATAGAGTCGGGGGGTCGAATCTCATCTTAAAGGTTTTGCAAGACAGGAAAAGTAAAGACAGATAAGTAAATAAGTAAATATGCATAAATAAACCAAAAAGCAAATTTAAACATGGCAACAGGAAATACATTTGTTTGGATGTCAGATGAAATTTAAAATTAGCACGTGACGTCTGTTTGACAATAGTTCGGCGTCCGTTTCTTTTTGGCAGGCTGGAATATTGATGTGTCCTTCTAGAGCGGAGGAATATTTTTTCTATTTCCGGATAACTTGAGCACACGTGTCACCCATTTTATAGAATAAGTTGTTACGCTCAAATGTGCAAATGTTTATTTTATTTTAATTTTTTTTTGTTGTGAATACGTCCTCACTTCATCTAGTGTAATAGAGAAAAGTCCCGGCTTTTCTTTTTTAACACTAGCATGTGTGAGCAGTGTTTTGCCTGTTCGGATAGTAGCCGTGAGGGCCGAATCTTATCTTAAAAGATTTGCAAGGCAGGAAAAGTACTAACAGATTAATAATTATACATAAATAAAACAAGAGAAACAAATTTAAACATGGCAACATGAAATACATTTCTTAGGAGTAAAGATGAAATTTAAAATTAGCACTTAACGTAAAAAAGTAACAGCATGCCCGGTTCAGACAGCATGAAGCAGTTTCATCTGTTGGATCCTGCAATATCCAGATTTTTTCAACAAAAAATAAAAATAGAAACTCTTCAACCAGAAACTGAGAAAAATTTTACTAGTTTTAAAATTATTCTAAATGTATTTTCTCCTGGCCTTGCGAGATGCAAAAATGTAACCTTGGAGTTTAAGCTGAAATCAGATACACAACCGGTGTTAAAAAATGTACTGCCCCGTTCTCATCCCGTGATCAAGATAAACCAGGAACTGGATAGATTGAAAAGATTGGTATAATTGCTAAAATTGAATAAAGTGAGTGGGCTGCTCAAGCAGATTACGTAAAAAAGGTCTGGGGAAATCCGCGTTTGCGCTGACTTCTCGAACGGACCCGACGGGTCGTTAGAAGATCTTCACTATTCATTAACCAGCCCAAATTGCATTGCTGCAGATTTTTCTCTAATATCGACTTGAGCGACGCGTTAGTTACAACTTCCTGTAAACGACAAAAGCGCTAACCTCCTCTGTATTAATATCCATCAGGGTTCGTACAGCTACGAACATCTCGCGTCTGATGTATCAAGATGTCATCAGTAAACGTGAAAAAGGAGGAGGAACAGGCAAACCATATCAGGCACGTTTCAGTCGAATACAAAATTATGGGTTTCAGGCCAAAGAAGATAATTGTAAATTCTTTTTACGAAACACGAAGTACCTCGGACAAGTCACTGATAAACAGTGCAAACGTCCGGACACAAACATGGCGACCGTTATTAGAGAAGTACCGGCACCGGGAAACAAAGCTGAATTAAAAAGCTTTTTAGATTTGGAATGTTATTATCAAGGCTTTATACCCCGCATACACACATAGCGTGCATCACTTAATCAATTAAAAAAGAAGGCGACACCTTTGGAGTGGACATCGGATTTCCAGATAAAATTCCAAGAAATAAAAACAAATGGTTACTTTAAAACTGTTCCTAGCCCATTTTACCCAGAAGTTGGATAAAATAGTGGTTAGGGACGCGAGCCAATATGGCGTTGGTGCCTGCATTTTCATAGGATGACAGATGGCTAAAAATATCCAATACAATTTCGGAGGCGGGCCCTGCTTCCAGCAATGAAATAATTATACTCCGATCAGATAAACAATTGTAAACTATTTCTAATAGAATTAACAATGTGCTTAATTTTTAACAGTGCATTTTCCATTATTATCTTAAAGAATCCCCTACAGGGTTCAATTCCAGCCTAAACCTAATAACATTTCTACTTATTTAGTATGTCTTCTTACTTTCATGGGAAGAGGCAGTCCTTCTATATAACAACTCTCTCTTCAGAAGAAATGTTGAAAGTCTGCCTTTGTTTTATCACTATTTCTATGGCTGGTCCTCCTCTAAGCTCCAATCGATCGTCCCCCACTCGCCAATCTTTCACGAGAAACACGCGTCTGGCTGAACCTACTTTCAATAATTGTCCCCACTCTATATCTGTGCCTTAATCCAAACGTAGATTCAATGAGCAAATCTTCTGTCTAAGAACAGCACGGCAGTGCAACTCTCTGCCGTTTGTCTGCTTCCTACCTGACTACAACTTGGACTTTAACAAACTCCTGACAAACCGCCCCCTTAAGTAAAACACTTTATCAAAACCTCCAATACTAATGACTACTACAATACTATCTGATTGATTTCTGTACATGAAGTAACCCTTATCACTGAGTGGCCTTCGGGGCTTGATAAGTGGTGCCCATGTAAAAAAGAAGTTATGAAAATGCAGGACGTGCTGCGATAGTTGTAAGCTATAATGCGGCATGATCTTGCACATTCAGGAGATTCAATATATAAACGATGTTGATTGGAACTGACGAATCAAATACCTTCAGGTATGGTAACAGCAAACAATAAACTAATATCGCTCCATAAAAATTAAAATTTTCTGTAGCCACTATGCATATGTTTTCTTCGTGTCGAAACGGATGAATATTTCGATCTGTTAGTTCCAACTCAAGAACTGTATACTGAGAAGCAGTCATATCCAAGCCTTGCATAGAACATCTTACTATGAGAAACTGGACAAAAACTTAACATGTCTTACAATTCTAGAATTATAAATAAAATGTTATGTGCTTATTGACGATTTTATTGAAAAAGGAATTGTTTATCAGTGTTTTTCACGTTGTTTAGTTGTTACATATTATAGGTTTGATTCTATATCGTATGAACGATGAATATTTTTTTTTATGAGGGCAGTTTTATATTTTTATGACATTTGTTGCAGTAATTAAAGTATATTGCAGTAGTGTTTGTAGTTTATTTGTGATAAGGGTTCGTGATATTGCGGGAATCTACTAACATGTCGAGAAATGTTATTTTCTTATTCATGTTTAGTTGGTTTATGAATTTGAGGAGAAAGTGTGTCTAGGTTTTTAATGACTTGCACCGATTCAAATACAATACATCGATATATAAGGCATTACCATTGTTTTTTTTTATGATCCGCAAAGATTATATGTATATACATATGCACATGTATATGCTATGAGAATATTATACATATATACATATATTTACATACATATATATATATATATATATATATATATATATATATATATATATATATATATATATATATATATACAGTGATGATCATATTTATTGGCACGGTAAAATAAAAGTTGAATTTTGTCTAATAAATTCTAAAAAAGGGATTAAATTAAAGAAAATAACAAAGTATATTATGTATTTTTAACTGGCCTTTCCGATGCAGCAATCGGATTTTAGAAAAAAATAAATAACAAAGGAACAACAAACATAATTGCAAAAAACCCTTGTTCAAAATTATTGGCACGGCTTTGTTTTTCTTTTAGTATCAGTATAATATCAATCAATTTCCGGTTTACGTGCTTTCTGAACTTTTTTATAGCCATATTATGCTTGTTTAACGCTAATTCAGCGAATAATTTTTTTCAGATAATTTTTAGATAGCGATTTATTTAAACTATTATAAGTGACTAAATTATAATTTTCAATCGCCATGGTTAAAACTAAGGAACACAGCAAAGACGCCAGGAAGCTTGTTGTAGCATGCCATACCAATGGGGAGGGCTATGATAAGATTTCAAAGAAGCTAAACCTTCCAAATCCACTGTTAGAGCCATAATAAACAAGTTCAAATCGCAAGGCCACGTTATGAGTTTAGAGGGTAGAGGGAGAAAAAGGATTCTTTCCCCAAGAGATGAACGGAAAATTGGTCGACAAGTAAAACAAAACCCAAGGATCTCTGTTGGGGAGATTGTTGATGAACAGAGCACCTCTGGAGTGAATGTATCTCGACATACAGTTGGTAGAGTTTTGAAGAGAGCTGGTTTAAAAGCATGTCGTCCGAGAAAGACTCCCTTATTGAAGCCTATGCACCTGAAAGCAAGGCTAGCCTTTGCAAAACGTCATATTGATAAAGATGTTGCATTCTGGAAACGTGTTCTATGGACTGACGAAACGAAAATAGAGTTATTTGGCCATAATAAAGTGTCTTATATTTACAGAAAATCTGGCGAAGCTTTCCTGCCTAAGAACACCATACCCACAGTGAAGCACGGTGAAGGCAGTTTGATGTTTTGGGAATCCTTTGCTGCCTCTGGACCAGGGCGACTTGTTAAGGTCACAGGTAGCATAAAAAAGGAAGATTATGTTAAAATATTGGATGAAAACCTGAAAGACTCTGCTAAAGAGCTCTCACTTGGTCGGCGTTGGTGGTTCATGCAAGATAATGACCCAAAGCATTCGGCTAAACTGACTAAGAAATGGCTTGAGGACAATCATATTAATGTTTTGGAGTGGCCATCACAAAGCCCAGACCTTAATCCAATTGAAAATTTATGGAGAACATTAAAATTGAGGGTAATGCAAAGGAAACCTAAGAATCTTATTCAATTGGAGGATTATTGTCAGGAAGAGTGGGCTAAAATTACTACTGAAGAGTGCAACAACTTGGTTGTAAACTATGAAAAGCGACTGAGGAAGGTAATCAAGGCCAAAGGCTATACAATTGATTATTAAATAAATCGTGCCAATAATTTTGAACAAGGGTTTTTTGCAATTATGTTTGTTGTTCCTTTGTTATTTTTTTTTTCTACAAACCGATTGCTGCATCGGAAAGGCCAGTTAAAAATACATAATATACTTTGTTATTTTCTTTAATTTAATCCCTTTTTTAGAATTTATTAGACAAAATTTTACTTTTATTTTACCGTGCCAATAAATATGATCATCACTGTATATATATATATATATATATATACATATATATATATATATATATATATATATATATATATATATATGTATATATATATATATATATATATACATTTATATGGCAAATCCCCGTTTAATCTTGGTTAGAATTCATTTTTTCAATTATTTTTTTTATTTGTATTATGAGTGATGTTAAACATTCATTTACTATTAATATTATTTCTTATTTTTACGTGTGTGCCTCTGTGTTATTTTTATTTTTGTCATATTGTGAACTTTTATATTGTATTGTTTCGTATTTTTAATTGTTTTTTTTTCGATATTGTTTTGTTATTATCGTTTTTCATTGAACATAGTGGTTATTGTTTTTTATGTTATTGCTTTGTTACTATCGTTTTTGTTACTCTTATTCAATAATTTGTGAAGACGTGCTAAATACAAATCTGTAAATTTTCGTAGTAGCTCTAGGATTAATTGATAGTATTTTTTTAAAGATTTTATGTAGTAGATTAGTAAGAGCGAAGTGTTTTTCAACGAAGTTTGTAAATTTCAAGCCAACATTAGTTTTCAGCAATTAATTACACAGCGATGTGTATTATATTTTTCTCCTATTTTCAATTTCATGAAAACTGTTGGCGTTTTGTTGCCAGTATGAAATATCAATATTTTACCCGTTAAATTTATACACGGTTTCGTAGATCGGGATTGAACTGTTAAATGCATTTTCATAACTTAAGTTATTGCCGAGTGTACTTATGAACAAAAATGGCAGAAGTAATAAAATCGGCGAATAAACAACGCAGTCACGATCTAGAGTGTTGAATAATTTATAAAAATGAAGTCGTCGATGAATCAATATATTCACGATATTGAGTGTTGAATAAATAATATTAACACATAGAGCCGTGAAGAATCAATGTAGACAACATTCTTTTGTTTCAAGACTTAAAACAAATATTCGATCATTTCATAAATATTTCGGAGTATTTATATTAGGGGATTATTTAAACCGTAATAATAAATACGATCCTCGAAATCATTGAGGTCATAGCTTCATTAATAATGGTGGGATAAGTCTCTCTCGGTTTCTTTGAGAGTGTGTAGATTACTCGTCAAGGATCCATTCTTGACGCTCGGCGCGACAATTGCGGGGCCGGGAATCGTTCCTAAACCAGCAAGACTGAACTTCTCATGGTGTTTTATAACTGAGAAGATCTTCCCTCCCAGGGTTTTGGCAACCGAGCTTTTAGGTGATGCAAGTTTATTGCTTATCGCTTTCGGAACTATGGTCGGGGAATGCTGAGAGAGGGGTGAGGGGTTCATGGAATTTTTTGTGGAGGAAAATGTGTTCTTTATTTAGGGACCTTACCTGTATCTCACCTTCCCGACTTATGTCACATAATGCTCTGATGGGAAACAATTGAATATCTACCATCATTAACAATCAAAACAAGTATTACCTCCCACTTTTCTGATATATTGTAACAGTCCTCTCGAACTCAATTAAGTTTTATAGATTTCAAAATTTATAAAATAATAAAAAAAGGCTTTTCTTCATTATTTTTATTTTTTTTAGTAAATTATATTTTATCCCATTCGTGTCTAATATCAAACAATTGTTATGTGCGTCGAAACAAGCATTTTTCAATCGAATTGCTTAAGGTTTTTTGTTTCATTTGAGTTATTTTTAATACAGATAAAATACAGGAATACACATTTTTCATATATATTATTATTATTATTATTATTATTATTATTATTATTATTATTATTACATTTGATGTTTATTTTATTTATTTATTTTTTGTGGTTTCAATATCTCATTTTGGGTTCCTGAAAATAGGTTTATTCATGAAATACTTTAAAAGAGTTCAGCAGATATATGATATAAGCGCAACTGGAAGCGGGACTTTAAAATGGAAATCGCAAAATGCCTTGTGACAGTAATATACATTAAGATTTTCCTATCCAAGCACTAACACTGGATGGCATAATTGTAAGCAAGATCAAATAGGCCGATTGCAAAAAAAAAGAAACTATATATATTTTCAAAGTGTCGTCTCCTGTCGTCATTCTTTACAATAAAAAGAAACATTAGGAAATCATCAACATATAATGAACTATTGTATAAACCTTCAAAATATTATGTGTCTCCACCATCATCATAAGTGAAGTATCTTCTCTATATTCGCATCACAACTGTTGCATCATACATCACCCAGCCCGTATTAATATGAAACCTCACAGAATTGTCACAGTCGTCGTCATGATGTAATATATATATATATATATATATAAATATATATATATATATATATATATATTAATGTCTTCCAATCCGAATTGCCATCATAACATGGTTTGTGTTTTATATGTACCCCGTTATTCATGTCCCGATATTCCCCCAATATGAGCTCCCTGTTACATAACATATACGTTGATTTATTTAGTTCAATCGGCCGACCGGTGACGTCAGGAATTCCAACTTGGATCTGCATGGTCTAATTTTCCAGCGTTTGCCTCTAGGGGATTCTCAACTCAACTGACACTCTTTTCTACACACTGTCTTTAAAATCTGGCCCACAGGGCTCGCTTCCAACTTTACCATCATAACATTTTCAATAATCAAGTATGTCTTCTATTTTATATGATAAGGGTACAACCCTTTCCTGTAAGACTAATAATAATAATAATAATAATAATAATAATGAGTCGTAAGGGAATAAATCCGAACTTCTAGTCATGGCTTGAAAAATGTTCATCTAACTACCAAGTTGATCTTAAGGATAGCATACTCTACTATTTTATATTTCTTTCAGACCCCGCCCCTCAATGTCTGTTCTTTTTTTATTTTATGTTGAATTTACTTATAACGGCATTAGTTGAATTTCAAATGATCCCCCACTCGCTGTTATCTTGTATCGCAATTTCTTAAAAGTCACTTGCAAAAATTCAGAAAGCGATCACGTTTTTGTTTTAACGGTTAATTTAAAAAAAGTCTTTTGGGACGCTGATATTAAAGCTAAAAGTCTTCTCAAATCAGTTTGCACTCTGGAGTCGAATGCGTGATCGAGATAAGTGTATTTTAATTTTTATGTTTAATTTCTAATATTTATAACTACATTCTATTTCAGTACTTCATTTATATTTTTATCTCCTGATTGTTTTATTTAATGATAGCGTTTTCTCGTCATAAATGTTAATTATATCTACCATGTTGATTGCATGAACAGATTAGGAAAATGTAATCATTGTTAATTGGTGAGAGGTTAATCTTTTACCATACGTCCCCTTAAAAAACAATCCAGTTGGACTTTTATTAAGTACAACACTTAATAGATTTTTTTTTTTTAGGAGAGTAGAGAACATTTTTGGAAGCGTTGTCGGCAGCTCCCGTTACTTTCGCTTCTCTTTATTTGTCACTCAGTCCTCATTTTTTAATGAGTGATTTTTCTGACAAAGGGAGAAGAAAAAGCTGCATTCTAGGTTTGCAGTATTTTGTGTGAACAGTCGACAGAGACGGCGGAAATTTTCTGTTCTATGTCTATCCTTGTAGCCATGTCACTAGTAAGGGTGCTGGAGGTAAACGATATATCTGGGCTGACGTTATCCGCCTGATAGTCAGGGACCCGAACCTTGAATTAACCACTAAGGAGGCTGTCCTATCAGCAGGAGCTAAGTACTGAGGCTGCTGTATTGCCATTTGGTGAATGAATTCTGGGCAATACAGTAGTCTCATGTGGGGTCTCTTGATGCAATACTAGTGGGTAATTGTTACGGCTTTAACTTATCATGTGCTACAAAAAAATCTTCTTTCTATTTGTTTCCCCTCTCTGTCCTGCTCTAAGCAAGTCTGACGACTTTGTCCACAAACTCCAAAATTCTATCATAACAAGTTTCAATAAAAAATACACGATTAAACCCGGATCTGAAACTTCCAACGTAAACCCCCACTACGATGTCTCCTTCTCCAACATCAGGGGTCTAGGTTCTAACCTTCCAGAGATTTAAGCCCAATTACAGGAGACTAAACCAGACCTTTTATGTTTAAGAGAAACTGGAATTGGACAGACTATTTCCCTAAATGAGTTCGTAATTAAAGGATACTCTAACCTAACTTCAAAATCTGACCCCCAAGATCGCCATGGGCTTGGAATATGTGCCTATATAAAAGATGACTTTCCATGCGGTAAGGAACATCCCCAGAGAAGATCCTACCTTACCTTGTGTGTGCTTCCAAGTAGCACTAACTCACACTACGGCATTTTTTTTTACTCTCTATCGCCCCAATAACAGCGGAGTTACTATATTTAAAAGAATATCTGAGAGAATTGACCAAGTTCTATCAGCATATCCTTCAGCAAACATTCACGTACGTGGAGACTTAAATGTTCACAATGTGCAATGGTTGACCCATGCAAACAAGATCGATGATGAGAGGAGATTCTGTCATGATTTCTCCATTGCTTATGACCTCACTAAGATTGTCTACGAATCACCCGTGTGCCCGACAATGACGGCCATTATGCAAGTTTCATAGATATTTTTCTCACACCTTGCGCTGATCTATCTTCAGTTGACGTTCTGTCTCCTATTGGATCTTCCGACCAATCAGTTGTATCAATTAAGATAAAAATATAATGTAATAAGTCCTCAGACGTACCTCACCAATCGTACATTATATCGATACACTATGGCTGAGTGAGATAGTTTCAGTACATTTATATCGGATCTACCTCGGCGTTCCATGTTTAAAAAGGATGCGTCGTCTATAGTATGAGACCTAACAGAATAGTTAATTGTAGGTATAGAGAAATTTATACCCTCGAACAAGTTCCAGCAAAACCCTAACAGCCAGCCATGGTGTTCTCCAGAATGTGCTGCTGCTATTGCGCACAGATATCACTTTTTCCACTGCTTCCAACGTAATAGGTGTATGGAAACTAAATCCGCTTTCAGGACTGCCAGCAACCATTGTAAGAAAGTAATAAAGAACGCAAGAGAGTTGTATGCTACGTCCGTCAAGTCAGAAGTAGCTGAGCAGCGGCTTGATTCACACCAGTTTTAGCAAATTGCAGACAGAATCCTGAACAAAAGCGTGTACTCTATCCAAACTATCATCAATGGACCTCGTTAATCTCGTCAGCATAAGACAAAACCAAACTCTTTGCCAAGAACTTTGCAGCCAATTCTACCCTTTGCAGCCAAAGGCCGCCAACCCCCAATATGTCCTCCTTTATCAAAAAACACACTGTGATACACAAATATCTGTATTCGATGTTGCAAAGTTAATCAAATACCTTGATTCCAGTAAAGCAACCGACCCTGACGGTATTCCAATTATAGTACTCAAAACACTTCAACCAGAACTAGCACCCATACTTACAAAACTGTTTAAACGTTGTCTTAAGGAAAATTGCTTCCCATCAACCTGGAAAATCCCATCAGTATGGCCTGTATTTAAGAATTCAGGTGATCTTCATCCCCCTCTCAGTACAGGCCAATAAGTCTTCTGTGCGTCATGAGTAAGTTGCTGGAATCTGTGTTAAATAGAGAAGTAATCAACCATCTCAGCAAAAATAACCTTCTTAGTGACACACAATATGGTTTCCGTTCTGCTAGATCTACAGCAGATGTGCTTACAGCTATATCCAAAGGATTAGCGAATCTCTCGACAGAGGAAACCTTTCTAGGGCAATTGTTCTTGACATATCAAAGGCCTTTGGCAGGGTATGTCATAAAGGTTTACTTCACAAGATCACCAGCTATGGTATAGCTGGAAATGTCTTCTCAATTATTAAATCATTTCTCTCTGATAGGTTCATAAGAGTAGTAGTTGATGGGCAAAAATCAGAAGCTCACAGTATAAATGCTGGAGTCCCTCAGGGGTCCATCCTGGGCCCAACACTTTTCCTGATCTATATTAATGATCTACCAAATCACATTCTTAAACCATTCGTAGACATTTTTGCTGACGACACTGCCATCTATGGTAGTTCATCTCAGACACTTATCGTCCAAGTTCTCTCTGATTCTCTCTTCTCTGATCTTGATCACGTTGTACAATGGGGAAAGGAGTGGCTGGTTACTTTTAATGCATCTAAAACCAAGCTTCTATCTTTATATCATCAACGTTCTTATTTCCATCTGGCAGGTATTTAAATGAATGGCTCCCGTCTTGGAGAGGCCTCAAGTTTTTACAGGTTTCTGGTCCTGATATTTACTCCTGATCTTAAATGGAATACGTACATCAAATCTGTTGCCAAAGCCGCTAGAAAAATGGTCGGATCCTTTTATCGATCCAGTAGATATCTCACTGCTGATGCAATTCCTATCTATATAAGAGCCAGATACGTCCAAGGAGCTGCTAGAAATGACTTGTCCTGCCTTGATAGTGTTCAAAATAGACTTCGTGGTCTGGTGGGAGATGTAACAATTCGATTAATGTATACAAAAGGCTACTTTACGTTTTATTTTGAGAGTGTATTATTCTTGCAAAATATACAATACAGAGTTCACTTACTTGCTACACTGCGCGAAGGAAAATCTAATTAATAAATAACGGTGTGTATGTTTATATTTCCAGCGAAAACTTTATTTAAGTGTTTATTAATAAAACTGTTATTTAATAAACTTTGAATAGCAATTACATTGATAATTTCTCCACCGTACTATATATCGATACTCTTCGGCTGACTGGGATAGCTTTCGTACACTTATATCTGATCTACACCTGGACTCTGTGTTTAAAAATGATGTGTCCTCCATAGTATCAAACCTGACCGATGGGCATCTTGTGTGCTTAAAACGATTCATACCATACAAAATATTTCAACAAAAAACTAACAGCCAGCCATGAGATGTCGGAAATTCTTCTGTCTCTGCCTGTCCTTGTGGCCATGCCACTAGTAAGGGTGCTGGAGGTAAACGTTTTGTCTGGGCTGACGTTATCCGCCTGATAGTCAGGGACCCGAACCTTGGATTAACCACTAAGGAGGCTGTCCTATCAGCAGGCGCAAAGTACTGGGACTGCTGTATTGCCATTTGGTGATTTGATCTAGACCATGCAGTAGTCTCTGGTGGGGCCTCTCGATGCCATACTAGTGGGTAATTGTTACGACTTTACCTTTTCGTGTGCTACAAATAAAATTTTTTTCCTGTCTTTTTCTCTCTTACTTTCCCTCTCTGTATTGCTCTAACCAAGTATGCCGACCTATACCCAAATCCCAAAACCTCAACATGAAATATCTCCAGAATAAAAACTCGATTAAACCTAGAACCCCATCTTCCAGCGTAGAACCCTACTACCAGGTCTCCTTCTCCAATATCAGGGGTCTACGTTCCAACCTTCCAGAGGTGTAAACCCAATTACAGGAGACGAAACCGGACATATTATTTCTAAGTGAAACTGGAATAGGGCCGACCACTTCGCTAGATGAGTTCATAATTAATGGATACTCTAACTTAACAGCTAAATCTGACCCCCAAGATCGCCATGGGCATGGAATATGTGCCTACATTAAGGATGGCTTCCCATGTGGCAGGGATATCTCTAGAGAAGATCCTTATTTACCCTATATGTGCTTCAGGGTTGCACTTGCTAACACCACTGCATTTATATTTGCCCTCTATAGGCCCCACAACAGCGGAGTTACTATCTTTAAGAGCATATCTGAGAAAACATACCACATACTGTCTTCACATCCCTCGGCTAACATCCACATCTGTGGTGACTTCAACGTCCATAACGTGAAATGACTGACCCATTCAAATAAGACAGATGATGAGGGGGAGGTTTTGTCGTGATTTTGCCATTGTTATGACCTCACTCAGATTGTTCGCGAACCCACCCGTGTGCCTGATACACCCAATCAATATGCAATCCTCTTAGATCTTTTTCTCTCAACTTCCCCTGAGCTATGTTCATGTACCGTTCATTCTCCTCTAGGATCCTCCGACCACTCCGTCGTAACAGTTAAGATAATACCTAAACTTCGTAACAGTTAAGATAATACCTAAACTTCAACTCCCATCACCCATACAGTATCAAACATGGAATCGCACGCTGCTTACAACATCGAGCAGAGACAATAAGTAGCGACACCATTACATACCACCAAGAAATAGTCAGGTTGAAGAATACCCTCCGTCGTAACAACTACCCTGATAGCATACTATCCACCAGACGTGTTAATAGTATAAGAGAGGAGAATGAAACCCAAAAACCTCCAACGGTCTGCCTACCATACATACAAGGCATCTCCGAGAAGATTCAGAGAATATGTGTCCCCTACAACATCAGGACGGTATTCAAAAGCGAGTCAACACTCAGACGACACCTGGTACGAGTGAAGCTTCGCATGGATGAGAACATGGCCAAAAACTGCATATACTCCATCCCATGCAGTTGCAGAAAGGTTTACAAGGGTGAAACATGCCGCCCCCTTAAAGTAAGGGTGGAAGAACACCGAAAAGCGATAACAAAAGGGGAGACGGAAAAATCGGGTATAGCCAACCATGTCTGGATGGAGAGGGGGGATCATCGCCCCCTATGGGATGAAGTAAAAATAATAAACAGAGAGACCCACTGGAAAGTGAGAAAAATTAAAGAAACAGCTCACATGCTCGGACATAACAACCTACTGAGCAAACCAAGCATAGAGCTGAATGAATTTTGGCCACCTCTGATAAGAGAGAAAACCTTGAATAACAACATAGGTTTAACATTAACAAACACCGACTAAGAATTGTCCTAGTGACATATGGCCGAGTCGTCCTAGACGTTGTATCAAAGTTTACAGTTACCCAAAAGTGCTGAGTTCAATCCTGAACGAAGGCAGTGAAAAAGTAACATTGAAAAACAGAGAATCAGCAACTATGTCCCAACGCCTAGCTGGAGTCCGAACACGGTACCCCCGTAATAATAATAAAAGGTTGGGTTCGAGACTTCTAACAAACCGTTCACCTGACGAAGGCCGGAGGGCAAAACGGCCGAAACGTTGTGATAATAACAACTAAGATGAGGAAGTCAGTCCGAAAAACTCAATCAATGAAAACAACTCATATCAAAAATACAGACAATTACTATTCCGCTGTTTAGCGAAAATAATTTTTGGGATTTTCTTAATTATTCGAACAAAAACAAACCCTTACAAATAAACTGAACTAATTTAATTTGGTGTTATTATTCTTTAAACGGTCATACAACATCTTTGACGGCTTGAATTCAAACTTAAATTATTCTTTCACAACCCCACAAAAATCCCCCCTCAAAAAAAGCAAATCAAACGAATACAACAAAAACAACAAATCGAAAACTTTCTTTATTTACAAAACGTATAGGCAGTGAAAAGGTGCCTTCACTAACAAAAAACTAAACGAACATACCGCACTCGTTAATATTTATAAACGTTTTCTTTCTGGGAATAAAATCATTAGTGAATTCAGAACAGTGGAAGACAGTCTCTTAATAACCTTTTCCCTTTATCCAGGAGTCAGTTTCGAGCCTTCCGCCTCGACAACGTTTTTCGGTTAATCGGCACTCGGTGCTATTTTCTTGAAGCAACATTGTTTAAGCTTATTTTTTTATTATTTTGTTGGGGCGTTTTCTTTCTAGTACACGGGATTCAGAAAGGGCTCAACATCCGGAAAATAGTTTCTTCTTTTTGTTTCCCAGTACACCTCCAAGGATGGCATGTGGATGCTGCCAAAGACATTTCACCAGATGCAATCGAACGTGTGGGAGCTTCAATCGCCCAAGCCCTTTTTAGCTCCAGTCAATAAAAATATCAATTATATAAGATAATGAGTGTACTATGAAACACTATTGAGTTTTTTGTTCTTTATTGTTGTTGTTCTCATTTTACAATTTCCTAGAATAATCAATGTTTCGATTATCTTTTAGCACTTTAAATTATTTTAATATATGTAAGCATATAAAGTTGGCATGCTAAAAACTGCAAATCATCAAAATGGATTGCAGTTTTTTATTATTATTACTGTGCAGATCAGCTTAAAATTTTCGATCTGCGCTTGTGTTAGTGTTGCCATACAACGTGTAAATTGCAGAAAATTTCATTGAAAACTCTCGAAGTTAGAACAAAACTATTGATTTGCATATAATTCCGGCAGGGGTGTAGATATATAGATCTGGTTCGCGGAAGATGGCCGCGAACGGTGATAATTGTATATTTTAAGTGGTTCGCAACATTAAAGGCAATATAATACTAAGTTATTTATTAAAAATATTAATTCAAGCATGACTGGATAAATACAGACCTTGCATTAATAATAGCGCTTTTTATTACAAATATGAATATTAAATGGAGAGTTTACTTAAAATATATTAAGTACTTTCACCTAAGAAATAATTAGATTGGTGCAAAAATAATGATAGTTTTTGATGTTCAAATTCGAATAATTCAAAATGCTTTCATAATAAACATTATTAATCGAAATAAGTACCATAGATGACAAAGTTTATTAATCCCATTTGCATAGAAGGCCGTAGTTCTGTAACCGATGTAGTCTTTGCAGCCTAATTTTTGTTTGGGGCATTTTCCACACAATAAATTTTCGAGATGCTTGGAAAAGCGATAATTGGTGGGCAAGAAGTCCGGTAAACACAATAGATGAAGTAATGTCTCGTAAGCTCAATAAGTGCAGGTTCTGCAGTAGCAGTTTAGCAATATGCGGGTAGGCGTGGTCATGGAAAAGAATTAGTCGCTTCATATTGAAAAAAAAAAACCCTAGCCCATGAGTGTGAACTTCTCGTGAATTCCCCGGCAGTACTTCTCCAACGTAATCGTTTCCTCAGGATTCAAGAAGCTGTGATGGATGAGACCGGCCTCAGACAACTAAACATTCACCGTTAACTTCTTTGATTAAATTTCGCCTTCGAGAAATGTTGTGAAGGTTCTCCGGCATCCAACCATAGTGCCGAACGCCGTTGGTTGTCGTAGAGGATCGAGTTCTCATCATACGTCACAATTCGCTCGAGAAATAGGTGGTTTTTGTTGCGCAGATTTTTTTTTCATCGTTCAAATTATACGGCATCCAATCATCAACATTTTGGGACGTCCTTATTTGCTTTTTATGTTTAACAGCAACTTCTGAAATGTCAATGATCTGCTTTAATAAAGTCTTCCGAAGATCGGCTTCAATTAAGGCTTTCAAATGTTAGTTGTTAACCGTTTTCTCATTGAGGCTCTCGTCTGAAGTTCGAAATTTAATGAACAACATTTTTTGCCACACGTTCGTTAGAGGTTCTTGGACCAAACACATCTCTCATTTCTCGAGAGGTCTCGGCAGTTCTCGGCCTGGTTGAACTGCAAACAAGAATACCGTATGTATTTGAATTTTTTCCATGGTGTTGAAAAGTAAGGAAAAATGAATGATAAAGTGGCAACGGTAATGAATAACACGATTCGATAAAGACAAAAACAACTCACTTTAAAATGAATTAAAACCTGGCTATATAAAGCAATGAACTAATTTAGGAGTCATATATAAAATAACATATGTGCGAAACCGATATTGGTATGCATACTTCTATCAATAAGCAAAATTACTGTAAAAAAGAATTTAATTTAAAACTAATATGTTTCAATGAAAAAACAGTCAATATTTATTTAACTTGAACAAATAGAATAGACTCTATCCTGTACAGTTCTACAAAAAATAATGTGACTAATGGATGTTACTCTACCGCTACACAATCAAAACGTACACTGGCGGAAAGTTAACCAAATTACATATCTTGCATATGAATCGCACCCCTGTAGCTGGTAAATATATTTTGTTTAATACATTGTTATATCAAAATACATGAATAGTTTAAAAAAATATTTTCGTAAAAATACATAATCTATACTTGTATAAATTCGTTTGTAAATCGTGGGTATTGATAATCATATTAAAACCTTCTGTTACATTTATTTTAAAAGAAAATACAATTTTATCATATATGGGTTGTGGAATTGCATTAACTAGCAAAAGATCTAGCTAATTTGCATATTCTTTTAAACATTAATTTTAATTCATTCCCTATTAATCTTTACGGTTTTCTTATGGGCTGGCAATCTTTAGTTAAATTTTAAGTTGAATTATATTCATGCAGATAGTATACATGATTTATATTTGCATAATATATGCGTAAAAAGATTACAGTAAACACAAACTTGTTTCCATATATATTTATGTATACGAACATATTTTTGTTTAATCAATATATATATATATGTATATATATATATATATATATATATATATATATATATAAATGCACGTGTATCTGTGTCAGTGTGTGTACATTTTCCTACGCAATAACTCTGCTAATTTTTAGTCTACAGACTCGAAATTTGATCTACAGGTTACTGATATTTGGGGCAATCTATGCGATAGGCTTTCGGTCAGAAATTTGTGTGTTAAAGGGTCAAATTTCGATGATTTGACCTTTGAGATGTTACAAAATCTCTCCGATAATTTGGTGTATAAGCACTTGATATTTTAGATATAGGCTCCTTGGAGATGGATCGACCTTAATTACTTGATTAGAGCCCAAACCAATAAATGTTACGGGGTGATAATAGGGGTACAAAGATTAAAAAATTTAAAAAAATGACCGTTTTTTTGCTCAGCATACATCTCCAAACACTCGGGTAACGCCCGGAGCCCATGCTAGTATATTTATAAAAGTGAACGTGTCTGTGTATCTTTGTATCTGTGTATCTGTATCTGTATCTGTATGTCTGTGTGTGTACATCCTACCAAATAACTATGTCAATTTTAAGTCAACAGCCACGGAATTTGATATACAGAGCACTGACGTTTGGGGACATCTAAGTAATTCGTTTCCGACCAGAAATTTGGCTGTTAAGGTGTCAAACTTCAGCGATTTGACCTTGGAGAACTCTACCACACTCCTCCGCCAATTTTGGGTGCAACTGCTTGAAATTTTATATATGGGCTCCTTGGACATGGATATAACTTAATAATGTAATTTGAGCCCAAAAGAATATATATTAAGGGGACATACTAGGTGCCAAATTTAAAAAAAATGACCTCTACGGTGTTAACCAAATTACTCATACAATTTCTGGTCTAAACATTTGATATTAGAAATAAAAGGTATTCAGAGATAAGGCAATCTTCTTAATCGGTTCTGGCCGAAAATGTATAGTTACCAATAAATAAATATATTTATGTGTGTATGTATGCATGTCTGCCTGAAAATGTCGACAGAAGCGATGCATTTTCCAAAGTCAGTACCGTTTTGAAGTTCGGCCTATCAGACAATAAATATTGAAAAATTGTCTAAAAACATAAATATCTTAAACTTAAACAGACCACATTGCTAGAGAGGGCTCGTCTTTTTGCCGATATTTTGAAAGTCATCTTCCCCTTTGGATGGTCTAGTCATACTTTAATCATGAGTAACTACCGGTTTGGGTGTGTTCGTAACGACACAGGCATCAGGTTTTCTACCGGTTCTTTTCCTCCTCCGCGGTAAGGGTTCTAACCTTCCTTCCTGCTTCCACTATTTTTTGTTTGCTACACATACACATCCAAAACCCCCGAGCAACGCCAGCATGAAATGCTAGTTTATTCATAGTTTTAAGTAGTTTGTTTTTCATAAAGCCATGGAAAAAGCCCACTGAACAATCTTGCGTGAAGATGATATAAAAGAATATGATATATTTTTCTGGCCATAAGGGAAGTTACCGTAGAAAATCATTCCGTGTTTATTTAGAAACCCATTGTTATGATAGGGAAAGGCGGGATTACTGTAATTATTCTGTACTTGTACCTAATATTTTACTAAACAATACTTCCATTAAAAAGTGAAGTCAAACTTTAAATACACTCAATAATGCAACACGGCACCGACTGTATATGACCGATTGTTATAAAAAGTGTAATTATTGTCAGTAATCTAATGTAATTTTAAAGGGCGTATTTTAGCAATGAAAAATTGCACATAATTCATGAATACTAATATTGGACTTGAATAAAATGCATATTAGCTTTCATTGTGAAATATTTTCGTAATGGTCTTGACCTATCTCGACGGGAATTGTTCGGTGAGTAAGAATAATTATATTTGCAGTTGAAAAAGTAGCTGCCTGAGCTATTCGTTATTTGAATGTGTATTTTGTACTTATTGTACTATGTGACACAATGTGCCGCCCAACGTTTTACGAATGTCGGCAATCCTAAAGAGAAAAAAATCGTTTACATTTTCGCAGCCGGAATAGGATATAAATAGTACAAATCCTACAGGAATAAATATGCACATATAAACGTCTTCTTGTTCTGGATATTGGCGGAAATGATTGTTTGTAAAGATGGTTCCTATAATTTGTACCTTATGTACGGATAAACTGACTAGTTAGTATAGGACATCGCAATGAAAGTGTAATATTTGTTGTGTGCATATGATTAGCGATAATGGTGTTGTATTGGTTATTCCGTCGGGGCATACAAGGAAGTGACGCAGTAGTTTATGTAGCTTTCTTGGAGTAATATCAGTATGCATTATATCAATCAATCTGCGAAACTTATTATTTATTTCGGAAACATGTACGTATCTACGACTTTTAAAAGCCTCACTAATTTTTTGTTCCGTAGGAATACTGTGTTTAAAAATAGCAATACGTTTTCCACAAACCTAGTCGATTTACCTATCTGAGAGGGAGTCGAAAAGGACAACTTTTAATATTATTTAACTATGACGAGTTGTGCTTATTCTTGAGAAAATGCAATATTAACTGGAATCAGTGAGTGCGAAGAGAGTTAATAGGAATTGCTTCTTTGTAGTTCTTTTATGTCAATATTAGGATTGAACATCTTTCGATTTTAATAAGAGCTACGTGTATTAAGATTTCATTAATTACTATAGATTAGAACTTTAACCATTATAATATTATGGTATTTTATCTACTACATCCAATATATCAAAGTCACATATTTTCGATAACACACTGCAAGAATCGAAATCGCATGATAAATGGTTGATTGATCGCATGAACGGATTCGTTTAATTAAATTTTGAAGGAATTTATTTAAGAAAACGAACCTTGCAATAGTAAATTGGATTTTGGAATGATGATATATATATATAAAGAAAATATAAACACGAAAGAAAAAGGAAAAAAAAATGCGTTGTGTAGATATTCGAATATCGGCACATGTGTGTAGACGTATATTAGGTGTCGAGGTCGTACCAAGAAAACTCTGATCCGATCTGCGTTGAAATTAACTTATTTCGCGCGTGAGATGGGGGTTTCCAATTACGAAGACGTCTTGTCAACGGTGATGAACACAAACTTATGTGGTCGGTTCGACGTATTATACGTATCGTATTCCAAACGATGTTCGCGTCCGGCAAGATAAGGGAATGAGGGACACAAATAATTGATCTTGCCAATGGACATGTGTCTTCTATCTCCTTGGCAACTGCGAAATGATTGTCAATATAAATCCGCGTGCCGCTGTCCGCTAACAGTAGGCTGATTATGTGAGAATTACAGCCGAGGTCGGTGGGTCCTGACTTTATTCTGGCGCGGTCAAACGGAAATTAGAACTTTGTTAGTTGTACGAAATTACTTTACTCTTAAAAATAGTGTGTTTATATATATATATATATATATATATATATATATATATATATATATATATATATATTAATTTATAAAATATATATGGCGATTAAGCTACACTTAACATTCCGCGTGTCATCCACTCTATGACTCTTCAGGCGCATAAGCCTGAAGAGTCTTGAGTGGACGAGGCCCCGAATATTCAGTGTAGCTTAATCGCCATATATATTTTATAAATTACTAACTAGCTCTACCTACGTATTGAGCATTTTGAAGTAAATACTTAAAGTTTACGCATAAATCTATACTTTGTATATTCATTTATGTGAGTAAATTAAGTAGTTCAACATTCTGGTTCACAGAGATGGTATGTGTGTAAGAAAATAATACGCTACCTTATATTAGGAAAAATAAGAGTGTGCCGCTTATATGTAAAACTAGCTTTGGTTAAGGCGTGCGTTGAACAAAAATGTGTTCATATGCAAGACGGCGCGAACCCGCACCGGGAAGGATGAAAAATCACATGAAAAAAAAACAAAAAACAAAACAGTGATGTATTTTCCGTTGTGCCAATCGCGAACCGGAAGTGGCGAAGGATTTAAAGTACGGCTAGACAATCGAATGACGTAAAAAATATTGGCTAAACAAAATACTTCTTCATGTTTGAAAATACCCAGTTGAGGATGAAGAAATTATTTTTTTTTAGCCAATTCTTCGATATTTGTAATCCAAAAGGTCGAGCTTAAAGAAAATACCGTCTCATGAAAATCCATCACTCCCATGGAAAGTTTAAGGCCGACATACAACATACACACATTCAAACAGAGAAGTAAGATTTATAAAATTGGCTAGCCTGGCTGCCTGGTGTTGCCTGGGTGTGTGTGTGTTAAGGTAAAAAAGTTGTAGTAGGCCAGCATCCTCGCACCCGAACCGCGGACGAGGAAAAGAACGTGAAAAACAAACGTGGCCTCTTTGATGTTGCACCTATTACCAAACCAAATGTTACGTATGTTTAAATAAAGACAACAACTTTCTCTAGTATTTTGCCAAGTTGAGGCTAAAATTTAATATTGGTGGCCATTTTTTCGATATTTGTCGTCACTAATGTCGAGCTTAAAAATGATAGCAATCTTTTAGAACTACGTCACCTCCGTCAAAAGTTAAAGGCAGACATTTAAAAATACATACAAACATAGATAATTTAAAAGGACAGGTGGGATTTATATTATAAAAAATGTCGGAATAGAAGACATCGAATGGAGATTTAGATAGTGTCTATCATTACTGTTCATTATTCAATCTAAGTCGTCAATTTTGTTCTATCGCTCATATTGTATTTCTATTTTTAAATGGTTAGTATTATATTAATTTCTATATAGTGAACATTCTATTACATCTTCTTGCTTATTTTGTGCATAAACTGTATACTTGTATTGTTTTTTCGTCAATATATAATGAAGCCTTATCAGATACCTGATAATTTTGCGGTTTGTGTCCTTTATAATTTGTTATTAAGCCCTAATCAATTTTACTTATTTTTATTGTGTGTAATAAACTTCTTTTTCTTCGCGTTTTCTCATATTTGTTATTGTCTTACTTGTACAATTTAAGTGCATGCTATAGATACAGTAGTTACCGTAAACTTTTTTATCTGTACTGTATTTTTGTATTTATTTTGAGCTAGTTTTCTAAATTTCAGATATTTGTAATCTTTGTACGTAGGAGGGGTTGTCCTAACAATTTCGATTGCTTTTTTTGGGGGGTATCTTATTTATTTCACGTAGTTTCTTTAATAATGTGTGTTGTGCCATACTCGATATATATTCTCTTTGTTCAACTGTTAATTCTTATCTATCATCCAGTTTGTAAAATGTATTTTATCTTACAATTCTTCTGAACAGGTCACGTTTTTATTTCTCTTTCCATATTTCCTGTGTTGAATAATTCGTTTTGCGCCGAGCTTTTTCCACTATTATTAATGTTGACGGTTTATCGCATACATGATGTTGTGTTCGTTATTAATTTAATTTAATTAGTGATATTTATGATTCACTCTGCTAATCCGTTTTATTTACTGTTCAAGAAATAACTGTTATTTTCTATGGGGTTCATGTGTCATGGTCAGTACTTCAGTAGTATTCTAATCAATATCTCTAAGACACCCTCTTGTTATAGAACCCAAGCAATCTAAACTACATGATTAATATGGCGTTTTTTTAGTTACTTTTTTCATATTGCTTTGTACCTTGCAATCCTGTGTGTTTCAGAAGTCATTGAACGATTTTCATCTACTTATGCAATTTTGGTTATTCATAATACCGTAATCTGGAAAACATCTTTATATATAATTTACGCAGGTGCATTTATTTCATCTTGATTGCTCAGATAAATATTTTCAGATATTCTAAGTTTATCGTTTTCATATCCAGTGGCCATATATATCTTCCTCATCTTCTTCGAGGATAACTTTAAAGGCCATACCTTTTCACACTACTCTATTATAGGGCATTTTCATTGTGTCTTCATGATCATTAAGTGTGGTTCTGAGTAAGACATACACATTAAATACATACCTTTTCAGATTCCTTTATTCCACGTTCTGCCTCTTAAACTTGTCTATTCTCTTTTATGTCCTGTGTTTTCGGTTAGCGGTTTAACAGTGTTTTACTTTATTATTATCATTTGAACATTCTCGGTTATCTCTCTCTCTATCTCTCTCTATACTTTTTTTTCCTTTTTCCCGGGAATTATATAAAGTGATCCTACAATATTTTTGTTTCAGTATCATATTCATATCCCTGTCAACTTTCTTGGGTTTGCTATGACTCTCCCTCTTCTTTTTGGTGTTAACTCTGTTGTCTTCTCGGACGTCTTATGACATAATCAGGAATGAATGTTCTTCCTGTAAACATTTAGCAAATTTAGTTCCCCAGGTTGGATAAGTTATCTGTGTGAATGAATTGGCCCTTTACGATTTTCTGATTTTTGGTTTGATGAACTACTGCTTGTTTGTGTTTTTACAATTTGTCTGAGGGTTACGAAATGAAGTTTCTGAAATATCCCTTTGTAAAGCCTGTTTGCATGACATATCGTGTACATTCTTTGTTAGTTTGATATATTTGATTATTAAATGGTTAATAGTTTCGTATCTTTCCTTGTATAATTTGTTATATACTTATTTTTGTCGATTTTGTCTTAATATTATTTAGGAGTTAGCCATGCCCAATTGTTTTTGCTAATCCAATTTTTCTCGCCTTTACAAATCGTCCTTTTAATCAGGATACTTTTCCCACTATTTTCTCGTCTTATACTTCATTTTATATTATCTATTTTCATTTTCGTCTTTGTTTCTGAAATAATTATACTTTTTGTATTCCTCAATATCTGTTTTCATATTATTTTTGAGCTGTTAACACAACCTAATACATAAAACAATAATTTCTATCTCCCTTTTATTTTTACGTGTATTCGGTCATAATCGGTGTTACCGACGATCTGAACATGATAATATATTTTCTTGTTTTATAGTCGAAATCTCTAGCTTTTGTCTTTGGTCGAGAGAATATTATGAGTTACACTTCTGATGTTTTATATAATTTATAACGTTTATTCCTTAGTTTCGAGAGATTTTCTTGTTCTTCGGTATTTTTTTTTAATATTTTCTCTCTATTTTTCTTTTATACTGGTGTTGTCTGTTCTCAATACTTTTAGAGTTCATGTACACCTATTTCCCCACTACCGCTTTTTGGGAGTTCCATGTCGTACGTTGCCTCCACCTCAGTATTGATAAGTAATTATGAGATTTGTCAATAAACAATGATGTTATATAAGCTGCTTATATTGCTTGAGTTTATTAGGGAATCTTTTTTTGTTTCATAGAAAATATTTAAATCATTTATATTAGCTGAGCTTATTTCTTATTAGTATTTGAGAACGTGTATCCGAATTATCATTTTTTATGGTTTATTATTAAGGGGAACTCTACCTTCGATGAAGACGATTAGCTTTAAAACAGTACTTGTATATTTGCTTGATAATAAATACATTATTATTTTTTGTAATATTTTGCCTTGCCCATGCTGTGGTCTCGTTTCATTTGCAATCATTCTATTTATGTATGTATGTGTGTATGTATCTCTCTATCTCTCTCTCTCTCTCTCTCTCTCTCTATATATATATATATATATATATATATATATATATATATATATATATATATATATATATATATATGTGATTATTCGAAAAAGAAAACCGATAATGTATACAATAATGTTAATCAACGTTTCTTCCCTATTTCAGGGGCATGATCAGGATTTTTTTGGTAAAAATGTAGAAGATAATGATAATTAACGAGTTAGACAGGATATTGAGCATGAAGTACGTGTGTAAGATTCACGTTTGTATATATGCATGGAGAGGTTAATTCAACCTCTCCAGACGCGCAGGTGTGTATTCTTTCCAGAAAGGGGGAGAATTTTAGGACATTTTTAATGTTCACCCGCATATGATTTACGGTCATTTTCTTCCTCATTTTTAACTCGATAATCCTGAGTGTGCCCCCTGAAATAGCGACGGGACCTAGATTCATATATATATATATATATATATATATATATATATATATATATATATATATATATATATATATATATATATATATATATATATGAGTAAGTAGTAGGTTGTTGGAAGCAGTTTTGGTAAAGAAATATATAGCATTTTTTTTAAGTCAAAATCAATGGGGAGAAAGACTGGAACCATGAAAGTAGAGACTTGAAAAACAAACAAATGTAGACGGGTATGCTTGAGTAGAGAAGTGCCTAGCCGTTTATTCGTCTATCATTCTTCACCTCAATATATAATTATTTATAACCAAGTTGCTGGTATGTCCGGTGTATGTACTGTCCGTGGGTGGTATAGAACTTTGGTAAATTTCGATAGAAAGGGGCCTCTCTTTTTGAAAATAGTAAACAAAACTCGATTCAAGATGGCGAAAGAGAATGTGACAGGACTGCAGAAAAAGGTCAGGGTCAGTTGGGGGTAATTTTATTTTACTTATTTATTTTTATTAAATATTAAATCGAACATGTACATATATATATACATGTATATGTGTATATATATATATATATATATATATATATATATATATATATATATATATATATATATATACATCTGAGATGTCCTGTAGAACGCTTTTATGCAGTAAATGTATGGGATTGATACATACTTTTTGCAAGAAACCTTGGCTCTCTGATTTATGTATAGTAAACCATGTGTTTTTATTTCGCCTATGCAAGATCGTTAATGTTATATTGACCATGATCAAATCTTATTGAGAAACTAGTCATTTACTTATGATAGTAATATGTTCCAAACGTATATAAATTTGGTAGCCAGTCTATAAAATATAAGAATGTTACTATTTAATAAGTATTCGTTAAAACAGGAGCTTATATCAGCGGCTTTTCATCAGAAACCGCATGATTTAAATATTATAAGAATCTATCTATATAAATTCGCATTTATGTCTGTTTTTTATTTATTTGTTTGTTTGTTCATAATTTTATTAATATATATCAACATTCCATTTCTTAAATATTTCATACATTGCAATATATTGTATAATTCTTGCAAAATATACGATTAAAATATTAAGTCATGTTCATATTATATATGGGATATTCGTCTTTTTTTAAATAGTGGTGGGTTATATATGTTTTATAGTGTATAAGTGTTCTATTTAAGTTTATTATTTACATTTGATTTAAATTGATAACATATTTAATTTTATTTTATTTTACTGGCCGCGGTTGTTTTTATAAATTGGGTTCATTTATTTCCTCTGGAAGCGACCTTTGCTTTTTTATTTTTATTTTCTGTTTCGGTTAATATTAAATCTACAGGCCTTAAAGCATAATTTTTGAATTAGTTTTAATGAAATAATTTCTGTTATTTCACAATTAACGTTGTGTTCCAGTTGATGTTTCTTTTTAAATAATCAAACTAACCAATCTAACTGCGATTCTGTATTTAAAAACAGAAGAAATGTTTGTATTTAAGCTTTTTTACCAGTTTTGTTTTTTCACATTTTGTTTTTACATAGAAACTGCTATTTTTCTTTTCTTGTCATAACACAATAAGTCAGAACTCATCATTTTTATAACATAAAAAATGTGTATTCGGTTAACACAAATTCTACTTTCGTATTTTTTAAACTGAATTATTTACAGTTTGGTTTCGTTGCAACAAATAGGATTACTAATCTTTCTAGACTGGCTTAAACAGGAATATAGTAATAAAAAGAGATGCGCAATAACCGGAAAGTAGCTTTTCTTCGTATGCCTTCTGCCGATATATCTTGATGAGAGTTTATCACGTTCTTCTTTTTTTCCGAGAGGAGGGGATTACATTTTCGTGTGTTCATTCGTTCTTTTATTTAAAACTCTTTGCTGGGGAAACCATGCAGTTCGCATATATTTATGAATAAGTGATCAATATACTTAGTATAGCAGGCATGGCAAAACATAACTTCATGTCGACCTTGCCAACGCTGCGTATTAATTTTAATAATATATGTTTCTGCTTGCTGGCGATGAATTCCTTAGTTTTTCCATTTATTAATTTCAATATGGGTTATAAACACACACACATACATATATATATATATATATATATATATATATATATATATATATATATATATGTGAGTGTGTGTGGGTGGGAATGTGTGTGTTCTCTTCTGTAGTAATTATACTGTGAGTAAGTTGTCAACACATATAATACACATATATTGATGCCTTTGGCATGAGTAAAACAAACGGCAGGCAAATAAATTTTCCTATATTTAGTTTACTTTTTTGCAGTGATTTGTCCTGGAAATTACAGCCATCTATTATTCCAGATGTTACATACTGAAAGTATTAAGATACTAAATCTACCTAAGAACACGGCAATGCACGTGAAATAAGCCCAGCCGTATTCCAGTCTGTATTGCTACAACTCACATCCAGAAATATATACATACAGAACAACTACACGATATAATACTAGAATATTTAGTTTACAATTTTGGGGAGTTATTATTCTACAAACCTAAAAGGGAGTTGCTCTGCTCCGATATACGCTATTTACATGGTGGCGTGGGTGTGCGTATTACAAGGAGTGGTTGTTGGTGTCTATTCCGAATGTTATATAATGTCATTAAATAGAATTGAAACTAAAACATAAAACCTGCCAACTGCAGTCATTACCGTTTAAACTATCATCAGTAAGATAGGAGATAGTTCTAAATGTCCTGATTAAAACGTATAGATGTGTTTTTGCGAATGTGTCATCGGCAAGATTCTTCTATTGGTGGCCGGTCTTACTACATTTTCTTTAATTTCAGAAGTTGGGCGCAAATTGACTAAATTCTTACTCGATTCTGATCCATAGTCTCGAGGAACTTATACATCGGGTTTAAAATCTGATAACTAATAGTTTAAAGAGGAATTTTGTCGGAGCATTTGCTTAAAAATATAAATTACAGATACGGATAAATGTTACTGTCATAGCTACACACACAGTTTATCGCGCGTGTTCCGGTTTTTAGATATGCTTACATATTGTATTTTATCCATGCATATCCTGCATTAAATTTATGTTGCAAATTTTCTATCAGATAATACATTGTTTTAAATAATACTAATTTCCAAATGTTTACACATGCGAATACACTGGCATCAGATGTTATGAGTACTAATCTCTTTTTTTTTTGCTCAGGGATTAATCGGAACTCTTTGAAATATCGCTATCTATAGATGAAAACGTAAACACAAAACCATAAATTATCCGCAATTTATATTTTGTAGATGTGCTAAGGAAGCTTATGTAAATTTCGCTTAATACGTTTATTTTTTATTCTTCATCTTTATCAGCTATTTTATTGGCTAAACGTAAACTGAAATCCTGTTACATATCAGCATTCCTTATTAAAATATAAACTGAAATCATGTTACATATCAGCATTCCTTATTAAAATATAAACTGAAATCATGTTACATATCAGCATTCCTTATTAAAATATAAACTGAAATCATGTTACATATCAAAATCCCCTACACTAAAAATTGATACATACTTTAGTTAGAGGCCGTTCCACAGACAAACACTTAAACAAACGATACCTTGGGGATTAGAACAAGAGTCTAAAGTGCATATGATATTTAAATTTATTGCTGCATTCATTAATACAATTAAAATAAAATAAAAGAAAACAGTGCTCGTTGTAATGTAGATATATAATAAGATCGATTGGCATGTATATCCTACAGTTATATTAAGTACGATGATTGATAATTTATAATTAAGATAAAATATTAAAAATAGATTTCATGAGGAAGAACAAACAAATCCATAAATTGTATGATCGTTTCGGAAACGAGGCTTTTATTTGATAGACATTGAGGCTTGGACAATAATTGTATCATATAGTTTTTGAAAACAAGGTCTACTCATCAGCAAAAATATTGGATGGTGGGGGTTTAACTAAAGACATCAAAATAAACCGAGCATCTTAAAGTAAGGCGGATTTATATAGGAATGATTCGTCTTTCTACAATTCGTATGTATCATCGTAAATGCATACATTGAGATGGTAAAAGTATTTTAAACTACATGTTCTACGATCAAGCATGATGAGATAATGCACTTATGATCATTGCCAAAGGACAGCAACATTGAATCTGGAACTTGTAGTACTAAACACCAATACTTCTCTTTCGCAATCAAATTTAATTTTGTTTGCGTCCATTATTTTTTAACAAATGAATGATTTGTCTTGTTATTTTATTTTTTTTTTTACAAATGGATTATATCTGATTCTTTTAACTTTCATTTTGGTTTACTTACGTCATTACTTAATAACAGGTTTGCATTAGGAAGTCTGGTTTCGGAAATTGATAAAAATATAGCAAGATCTACCAGTGAATTGTTATCCTTTTATAACGATATTCATTGTTATATCTTTTAATTTCTAGTCAATTATATCTTAGTTATTATTTAAAACCTGAGTCTTTACATTGAGTAAGAAAGAATATTATTGTTGTTACTATTGTTTTTGTTGTTTTAAGGTAATAAATACACTAATAAAAATGCATGCTGAAGGACTATACATACTGATAATTATATAAAATGCATGCATGCATAAAAATATATACCAGACGTTTGGGATGACTTAGAAAATATTTTACAGTCAATCTTGAAATCATTTGTAATAACAACTGTCGATGATCATAAGAGGATATAAAAACGGCGACTTAACATGTGTGTATAAACAACATCTATATTCGCAATCTTCTTTCTAAGGTCTGAATTCTTTTGAACCTACGCATGTAATGATTGATTTCCAGCCATAACGCTACTCTAATGAAAACAAGTTTTCCTAATAAAATATCGACTTTATTAAGACGTGTCTGTACACAATACATCACATCTTCAAACATAATGCATATTATTTTAGGTCTCTATAGAACTAAAGAGCATGTCATTTTATGAATATTGCGTTTGCGTAATCACTACTATTTCATCAGCGGCCTTGTGATACCCTTTTTATTTTAAAAACACTTTCCAGTTAAGTATATCTGCCGTAGGAAAACCACATATAGATTTGTTTATCCACGTGACATTGTAATATGAACTTGGAAAGAAAACGAGGAGAATATGAGGGTTTTTTTTAATTAGAAACTACATTCTGTACATATATTTAATTTATTTTATTATGTTATAAATATATTTCAACTGATGTACAGAATATTCGCGCGATTTTTATATCTGATTTATCTGGTTATATAACCGATATAGATTGTGTATATGGATGTAATTTACTCTGTATAGTTTGCCTTATGAGGCATTTTAATAATGACGTCGAATAAATCATGTCAAATATTATATGTTATGCCAATCTTAAGTGAATGTTGCTAATATTAAGAAATTATAAAATACTTACTCAATTCATATTCTCTATAAGTTATTTTTTTAAATCGTCTCAAACAAAGAGAAATAGAAATCCGATTTTTTGTAGATTAACTGATATTAAGCGGATATAGAGACCGCATAATGAAAACAAAAGCAACACATAATGAAAACCAATGGACTCCTTTTGCATAGAAGTCGCGATAATGTCTAGGCGCGAACTCTTTTCCAGCTGGCATTGTAATGTCTATGCAACACAATCTATGGCAGTGCGGATTGCAATTTTTAGATGTTTATTTTAAACCCCATTGTAATTTATATAGTAATAAACTTATCTTAATCATCTAGTGCCCGACTTCCATTAGATAATCTTTAATATTAGCTTAATTCTTGGATAGTTCGCAATAAGTATCACCGTTGTGACAATATACAGCAAGGGCAATGTCTATGTATAGGCTCCTAATTAGTCTGCTTCTTGTGTTTATTACACTATTATTTGAAATGTATTTCTATATTCCCATGATTTTCGATTGTTTATACATATACTCGAAACCATCCATGAAAAGAGAGATATACAGCAATCTGTAAGCATCCATTAAATACAACTTACTCAACTTATATTATCGATTTAAAATTTGTTGTAAATATGTGGCGCCAAAATGACAACGGTACTTCCAAATTAAAACAAATTATACGCCTAATTATTTAGTCACGTATGTTGTAGTGTGTGCACTATTACACTTACAGATCACACTCTTTTTAACAGAGAATTAAAACGTGACTATTGTCAATAAAAGATGGAAAAGTGTGTAATATTATAACACCCGTTGAAAAATGCAATTATCAATTAAATGACTGTATTTTAAAAGGTGTTTTGATTAATAGTATAATAATTAAGTGCATTCGACTATTCCATGCGTAACCATAAACATAACAAACACTGGTCCTTAATATATGCGTTTTAAATGTCAAAATATATGACGAGCTTATGGATACTTCAATAGGTATATATATCCTTTTTCATAAACAAAAGTTGTAATCATTAATGCACGGAGTATTAGGATGCAAAATATTGCAGTAGCACATAGAAATAGAGAAGCTGGTCAAATTACTACAAATGATTACCATCGATTACCGTAAGTACGCACATAGTTTCAAAATGCAACAATCCATATATGTGTTGATTCCTTGTGATCTTTCAACTTGAAATACGTTTACTAAATGAAAAACTCAACAGCATGTCGTCGTAGCATTGATGATAATAATATCAAATATGATATGCCTATAAAAATACTATCAGTTATTACCCACCACGTGCCCGACTTCCATGAGATAATCGTTAATATTAGCTTAATTCTTGGATATTTCGCAATAAGTCTCACCGTTGTGACAATATACAGCAAGGGTAAATATACACATGGTTGTAATATGTTAAGAAGTTCGACAGAAAGGACTGAAATAAACTGGTTACGTCATCGCCTAGCTGCCATGCGTTGGATACGTGGTGGTTAATATTTTGAACATCTTTGCACAAAAAGAAACCTTAACATAAATATAACAATTTCAATACTAAAAATTCTAGTTATATTCTGAAATCAGTATCTCCCCTGAATAAAATGCAAAATTTACTTTAGTATATGTTGCATATCATTTTGAATCAACCAACGTAATGAATTTACAATTATGCATATCTAAAATCTAAACGCTAATTTACAATTCAAATTGTATTTTATTTATCTTTAAAATAAATATTTATGTATTTAATTTTATAGACACATATATTATATTTCACATGAAATGTTCATATTGCATATTTCTGTTTTGTTTTGTTTTCATTAAAATAAAATATCGATTAATAGTTTGCAATAGAAACGTTACAGAAATCCAGGGTATACTCCAAAAATACATTGTAAATAGTCGTACTATTCATTACTATAGGAATAAACATGTTAAACTTTAGATGAATGCTGTGTATACCTGGATATTTCTGTAAAGTTTAAATATAAAAATGTCAATAAAAATAAAAATAAATACTTCTGACAAAGAGAATAATATATACATTATATGTTAGATTAGAATAAGGATGCATTGACAACTCCAACTTTATATAAACAGCATAATATTAAAATTGATCACGCTCGAATATAAATCATTTTTTACATAAGATTAATTTGACATAACTAGATGGACAAAGATGTTGGTGTGTATTTGTCCGCCTAATCTTAGAATGTTGTTTGGTCTTATACGATCAGAGGAGGATGAATCCTTCTGATATGTAGAAACATCAAACCCTTTTTCACCGTGTTCGGGATCGGAGCGTTGGAATGAAAAATTATAGATACTTTGTTTTTGGAGCACTACAATTTATCTGAAAAAAAAAATAACATGGCACATCCTTGTGTATGTGATAAGACAAAGAAACATAAATAGTATTGTAACATCTTACTTGTATATGGATTGTTGCCCGCATACACATTGACAATGATTTAATAATTATAGTTTAAAAGTCTATTAAGGAATATTCTGGAAAAATGTGAGCGAAATGATAGATTCTCATCGCACGCAATAGTCGGAAATTTAATCTTAGATTTTTGTCAACCACTGCCATTCTACAAACCAATTAGAGAAATTGAATTATATTGTTGTGATATAATTTTGGATATTCCTGCCAGAAAATATTATAAAAACACACATCCTGATAAAATGTAGCGAGCATTTGCTTTTTTTCAATATTTTCTCCGCATGGTTAAAAACACTCAGTAATAGACGCACTGTACATGTGCATTATTACAATGAGTTTATCAGCGATGGTACTCGCAGGACGAATCATATCTTCTCTGATATATTATTACATTTCGAATTCAATTACTATAAGAATTACTCATATATTTCTTTTAACATAAAGTGGTATAATTATGTCAGTAAAAATGTTATTGTTAGAGGTATGTAAGCTTTATTCTTCGATATTCATTTTCCTATAAAAGAGTAGAAAATTGATTATCTACACATGCACACACACGCACACACACACGCACACACACGCACGCAACACTTTATATATATATAAATATATATATATATATATATATATATATATATATATATATATATATATATATATATGTATATATATTGATGGCAAAAGTGGCACGCGCGCGTTTGTATCCCAAGGAAGGATTTGGGCAAAGTCTCACAAGAGAGTTACTATATTTTATAACATTTTATATACTTCATAGATTATAATATGGAGGATTTGCTAAGGAACGACATCTCTAAATTTATTTGGATCACTTTTTATACAAATCATGCCATTCAATGCTTCGCGTGTTTGCTCGTCTTGTTCTTATTAATAAAGCTGAACTCATCTAAGAAAAGCCTGCCGCGTCCCTTTGTGGCCGCTCCAAAAAAAGTAAAAGTCTCCAGTTCAACAAAAATCGGTAAGAGGGACAGTCAAAGGTTGAGGCAGCAGTAAACTTCAGGCTTTTAAGGAACCTCTCCTTAAAGGGTAGAGCTAAGGCCTGCGCCACGTATTCCTTCCCTGTCATCCATTATCGAATGGCTGTACTTCCCTCTCCTGCACAACTTTTAGCGCTCTCGTCGCACATTTGTCCTCGCTTCTCTGGGGCATATGTAAAAACTGGTGAGCGGACAGATCTGTATTCAGAATTAAACAGATGTAGGCTTATTAGAAAACTAATAGGCTGCATTGTTTAGTAGGCTATTTACCATTTACCTTAAGGTTGCACATTATTGTTTGACTTTTCAAATAAAATTAATGTAAAATTAGCACCCATTTCATTCCATATTTTGTCATGGGTCTGTATATTTTGGGGGTGTTTTGTTTAAGTTTTAATAAAATAAAACTCGTTTAATATAAGATTTGTGATGTACTGAAAACGAATATCTCGTGAACAGTGGCCAGAGATGTCGGAAATATTATGTCTCTATGTCGATCGTTATAGGCATGTACTTGTGCTGGAGTTAAACGTTTTATCTGAGCTGACGGTTACCGCCTGATAGCCAAGGACCCGAAACTTGGATTAGCTACTAAGGAGGCTGTCCTATCTGCAGGTGCAATGTCCTGAGGCTGCTGTATTGACATTTGGTGAATTGAGTCTGGACTATGCAGTAGTTTCTGGTGCTTCTCGATGGCATATTAGTGGGTAATTGTTCCAGATTTACCTTATCACGTGCTACATTAACAATTCTTCCTTTCTTTTTCTCTCTAAGTTTCGCTCTCGGTCCTGCTCTAAGCAATTCTTGCTACCTTGTCCACAAATCCCAAAACTCCATTATGACAAGTTTCAAGAAAAAATACACGAATAATTCCGCATCTACAACTTCAAGGTAGATCCCCACTACCATGTCTCCTTCTGAAACATCGGTGGTCTACGTTCTAAGCGTCCAGACGTTGAAAACCAATTACAGAATACTAAATCAGGCGTATTATTCCTAAGAGAAACTGGAATTGTACAACTATTTCCCTAGATGAGTTCGTAATTAAAGTATTCTCTACCTTAACTTAAAAATCCGCCTCTAAGATCGGCATGGACAATGAATATGTGCCTATATTTAAGATGACTTTCCATGTTGTAGGGCCATCCTCAGAGAGGATCCTAACTTACCCCCTATGTGCTTTACTCTCTATCCCCCCAACAAAACCGGACTTACAATCTTTAAAAACATATATGAGAAAATTGACCATCTCCTATCTGCCTCTCCTTCAGGTAACATTCACGTATGTGGAGACTTCAATGTTTACAATGTGGAAGTGTTAACTCCCTCAAATAAGAACGATGATGAGGGGATGGTTATGTCAGAATTTCTCCATTGCTTACCACTTAACTCAGATCGTTTACTGATCCACCCGTGTGCCCGGTACTGACGGCCAATATGAAAGTCTCCTAGACCTTTTTCTCACAACTTACCCTGAAGTGGGTTCAGATTCGTTCTTTCTCCACTTGGATTATCCGACCACTCGGTGTATCAATTAAGATTTAAATTAAATGTAATAAGCCCTCAGATATACCTTTCCATCGTATAGTATAACTATATACTATGGCTGCCTGAGATAGCTTCTATACATTTACATAAGATCAACCTCTGCGTTCCATGTTTAAAAAAAGGGGGTGCACGCTATAGTATCAGGCCTGACGGAATGTTTATTAGTAGGCATAGACCGTTTCATACCTTCTATGAAGTTACAGCAAACTCCTAATAGCATGCGATGGTTCTCTCGAGAATGTGCCGCGGTCACAGCGCACAGAAATCCCTTTTTTGCATTGCTTTCAACGTATTGAGAATAAATTCGCTTTCAGGACTGCCGGCAACCATTGGACGAAAGTAATAAAGAAGGCAATAGAGTTGTATGCTCAGTCCGTTATGTAAAAAGAAGCCGAGAAGCGGCTTCGTACACCCCGATTTTGGCTATTAGCAAACAGGGTCATGAACAGAAGCGTATGCTCTATCCCAACTATCATCAATGGGATTGAGGCTATCTCGGCAGCATCAGACAAAGCTAAACTCTTTGCTAAAAATTTGCAGTTAATTCTTACCTTAGTGACAAAGGCCACCGACCCTATTATTTCTCGCTGTATCAGAAACCACGCTATGTGATATACAAATATCTGTACGTGATGTTACCATACTAATCAAAACCTTGATTCCAGTAAAGCAATCGGTCGTGACGGTATTCAAATTAAAATACTAACAAAACATTCCCCAGAAATACTTACAAAACTGTTTGAACCTTGTATTAAGGAGAACTGCTTCCCATCATCAAACAAAATCTCATAAGTATGTCCCGTATTTAAGAATTAAGGTGGTCGCTCATCTCCCTATCAGTGCAGGCCAATAACTTTCCTGTGCGGTATGAGTAACTTGCTGGAATCTGTGTTAAGTAGAGAAGTAATCAGCAAACATAACCTAATTAGTAACACACTATATAGTTTCGGTGTGGATAGATACAGCATATGTGCTTACTGTTATATCTCATAGCATTAGCGAATCTTTCAACTGAGGCAACTTTTCTAAAGAAATTCCCTTGACATATTTAAGGCCTGTAATAGGGTATGGTATAAAGGTTTACTAGACAAGATCTCCACCTATTTATGATGATAACACTACCATTCAATGTAACAAATCTAAGTCCGTAAAGGACCAAGTTATCTCCGATTCTCTCTCCTCTGATCTTGAGCACATGGTACAATGGGGAACAGGAGTGGCTAGTTACTTTAATGCATCTAAAATCAATCCATGATCTTTACATCATCAAGGCTCTGATCCAAATCTGGCATCAATTGAAATGAATGGCTCTTATCTTCGGGAGACCTAATGTTTTTACAAACTTCTGGGATTGAAGTATACCACTGATCTGTAATGGAACACGTACAGCAAATCTCTTGCCAAGGAAAAATGCTGGGATCCTTCGATCGGTCCGATAGATATCTCACCGCTGGTGCAAGTCTCTATCTATCTACAGGTCAGGCACGTCCAGGGATGGAGTACTGTTTCCACGTCTGAGCAACAGCTGCTACAGAGGACATGTCATACCCTCATACTTCGTAGTTTCGTAGGAGATTATCTTTTCTCTTCCCTGCAACCTCTATCTCATGGAAGAGATGTTTCGAGTGTGCATCTGCTTTATCATAATTTTCTCGGCAAGTTCTCGACTGAGCTTCAATTTATGTCCCTCCGTCACCAAAGTTTCACAAGAAACATTCGTGTAGCGGAAAACACTTTCAATAATTCACCCACTCTATATATGTGCCTAAACCTAAACGTAAATTCCATGAGCAAACCGTCTTTCTTAGAAGCCAACGCCTGTGGAACTACTTCCTTTTTCCTGCCTTTCAGTTTACTACTATTTGATTGTCTTCAATTCCAACCTAAACAAGTTCGTGATGAGCTGTTATTCTTAAGTTAACGAATTTCCATTAATAACGATTATTATATTGTCCAATTGGCTACTGTAAACTTTTAACCATTATTATCGAGTGACCTCTGGCTCTGATAAGTGTTGACGCCTATGTAAAAAACAAAAATCGCAAATAAATGTTTTACAGCGTATTACGAAAACATATACGC
>NC_136492.1:123909518-124197018 GCF_053919585.1 Euprymna scolopes
CTTCTTTTTTCCGGCATAAAGACAGTTTTAGAACGGCAACAGAGACACTTAAACATCTTTAAATGGTTTTTGAGTCTGCTCTATGTAGCACCTCGAACCACTCTATTTTATATTTTTCAGCACAGCATGGATTGTCAACCAAATCCCGGCCAATGGCAGAGTCCAACACTACGGAAAGAACAAGACTACCAGATCGTCCCCTCCCCTGTCTGATTTTAGATGGAACGTGCTGGCTTATACGAGTAAGCAAATGCAAAGATGTTCGCCCAACATTACCAGCATCCCGCTGGCATTTCCATTGTAAAACAATATTACTAATTTGGGTGTAAGTCAAACTATCTGTGCGAAAAGAATGAAAATCAGGGATCTTAGTGTATACCAAACGCAAGGAAACAGAGTAGAAGCACTTAAAACACTTTACTAACACTCTGTTTTAACAATTGAATATTCTTCTCCCCAATCCACTGTAATTTTAATTAAATCGGGCAGTTCGCAGGCCGAAACATTTTAGGGGATTTGAAATCATCAACCTTCTTGTCAATGCAGTCTTCAATAAAGGCTAAGGGATAACAAGGATTGAGAAATATTTCTCTGAACTTAGCAAGTTCGGAGTCTAATCTATTAGGTGAACATATCATTAGAGCTCTATGTACCAGCGTTTAATAAGCCGACCTTGCCTGATTTGGACACAAAGGACGACCGGTTCATATATAAGCCAGCAAATGTAGCCTTCTTATAAATGGAAGTGAGAAATCCCCCTACTGCTGAACGCGAAAGTACATAGAATATTTGAAAAAATGACGTAATTTTAATTATTCTTTATAATAAATTTGGATCATAAAATGTAACTTTGATGATAAATCATGGTGTTATTTTAGTAATAATTGACAAGTGAACGCCTAAAAATAATAGGCATCATATAATACATGTAAACAATAAATCTAAACTTTTTCACACATAAATAGTTATTTTTTTCATTTACAATAAGCAAAATAAAAGAGCTGGTCACAGGTTAAATCTGAATACCGACCCGCATATTTTATTTATAGTGTTGCGACCCACGTGATACCGAAAATAATCTGGATGTGCTTTATAGTTAAACCAAAAACCATTTTTTGTATTTTTTGGACTATGATTCTCTTGTTGATTGTTTGTACTCACAAGCTTTAGGTCGATGTAAGCACAGACCATCTTCAGGTGCATTCACAATGTATGTTTTTCGTGAATAGTGAAAAAAATGGATCATTTGCTTTCCCAACAGCTGTTAGAAATGTTTAATGCAAATCGCTGCAAGTCTTTTTTTTTATTGGTGTATATTATTCCGGGACTGTTCCGATTGTTTTTATATGATAAATGTATATTTTTGAGATATGGATTGATAATTATTTTTTTAATAATTTGCACTAGGATTATCATCTGTTATTTTTATCGGCCGAAACATTGCAAATAAAAAAAAACAACCAAGATGAGAATCGTTGTTAAAATAATACAAACAATAATTATACATCCTCATCTAAAAAATATACATTCCTCATATCAAATAACAGTTACATGCGGAATACAAGGAATTATCCCTTATTTATCCGTCTATCGATCTATGTATAAATTAATGTTTATCTATCTCTCTCTCTCTCTCTCTCTCTCTCTCTCTCTCTCTCTCTCTCTCTATATATATATATATATATATATATATATATATATATATATATATATATATATATATCCCTCTCTTTAACTGGTGATATATATATATATATATATATATATATATATATATATATATATATATCCATCTCTCTAACTGGTGATGTAATCAATAAATGAGATATGACGGTACATTTTTATAAATGTTATCAAAACATGAAAAAAAGGTGAACAATGGGAGAGTTGCATCTAAAAATAGCTGACCGGGAATTTGTTGATGTTGTCACCTACTCTAGTTGTCTGGGTATAGAACAGAATGCGGGTTTGGGCATTGAGCATAGAAGGTTTATCAGAATTAACCATCTAAGCAAATATACACACCTTCAATGCTGCTCCAATCGACACCTGGTAAGTGAATTAAATATATATATATATATATATATATATATATATATATATATATATATATATATATATATATATATATATATATATATATAAACCGACCATAGTTTTGGAAGGAAGTTCATTCGTTCAAACAAATTTGTCAAAGGTGGGCAACAAGGCCAAAACTAAGTTTAAATTATATGCCAAAAATGTATGTGCTTATGGTGTGTCTGACACACAGGTATAAAACACATTTACATGCTCACGGACGATTAATAGACTGCAATACTGAAACCTTGGGTTAACATAGTAAAGAACACCACAGTAAATATTAAGTAACAGCATACACAATAACACGTATATATATATATATATATATATATATATATATATATATATATGCACACACCAATATATATATATATATATATATATATATATATATATATATATGCGTGTGTGAGTATAAATAAACTCCACCACAACGTAATAGTGTTATCATAATAATACATTGAATCGATCAATGTTACAATAATTAAAAATTCACAAGAATAATTACTATCGCGTATCGGAAATAAATTCAGTAATTTTATATGCTTAAGTATCGACTCTTTATATACACATACATGCCCACACATATATACATATATACACACATACTCACACACACATCCACGCCACAGAGACACGCATATATATAATGTATATATATATATATATATATATATATATATATATATATATATAGATAGATAGATAGATAGATAGATAGATAAATAATTTGAGGTTTCTATTTTTCAAAAATAGAGAAACCAATGAAATATAACGAGGCTAATACAACAGTGCTGAATATTGAAATAGACCAAGTTTAATTTTCAATTTGTCTTTACATAAGCAGTAATTTATTGCTACACATACATGACCCTGTTTCAGTCTTCTAGTGTTTACTAACTAGACTCCTGTCCAGGCAACTAAGGTTTATTTACGAAAGCCGAATTCAGAATTAAAACAGAAAATTAACTTTCAGCAAAATAATTCCGGATTTTCTCTAAGACTCATGGGGGTGATACTTCCGCTGTGAAGAGAACCGCTTTTATTTAAATAAGATAAAACAAATTTACCATTATTTAACAAATGATGCCCCCCTCTCTCCCCTTCTCCCTTTTTTCTCCCTCCCTTCTTCTTAACCCTCTTTCCTTTTCCTCATTCCACCTCCCCCTACACTCTCCTTTCTTTCCTTTCTTACGTCTCTCATCCCCACTTCCTCCTCTCCACCGTTCATCAGAAGCCCAAGAAATGTTCAACAGATCCGGGTAAATCTTAATCTTTTCGCAGAGACAAGCAGGAATATTAAATTAAAACAAATAATAAAAAAAGAAATCTAAGCCAGCCACCCCTTGTAGTCTAAGACAGTCAGCGGGTAACAACCAACCTAAACTCATACTTGTTTAAGCTAACATCTACATAGCTATGACTTTACAGCATCTAACTTTACAACCCCTATCCCATGAAGCTTAGATTGCAGCTCTCTTTTGAACCTTATCAAGGAGCGAGAGACTAGTAGAAAATGTACCAGCCCAAATGCGACAGCAATAATTTATACATGGGCGAATGGTGGCCTTATAGAGGTGCATGATACTTTCGGGTGTTAGTAGTTTTCTATCACGGTAGAAAGAGCCTATATATATATATATATATATATATATATATATATATATATATATATATATAAATATATATATATATATATATATATTTACGTACATCTGTATTTACCTATATATATATATATATATATATATATATATATATATATATATATATATATATATATATATATATATATATTCAATACAAGATGTTCTAACAGTCGGCGTTGTAAAGGCAATAGACTGGTTTTGAACACAGTTATCGCTGCCAAACCGAACAGCAGTCAAATTGTCGTCAATAGATTGCGCTACTATTCGGTATCTTGACGAACACAATCAATTATGTGGCGATGAACCAAATATGCTCAGTTCTGAAAGACAATGAAAGATTAGCTAGCCGAAAGCGTGCAGGTCAACGAATTTTGGTTGAATGCGAATATGGCACCCTGCCAATCGGACAGAAATCCATCTGAAGCGGTGTTATCTTAGATATACTGGCATAAGCTGTAATAAATGGCAAGTGATTTAACCCGGTTCTTTATTTGTACAATTTGTTTTCAATAGACAATCATATGAGTGTATAATAAGAAAACTGATGAGATTGTAGATGCAAACAAGGTTAAACAAAATTTTAAATGCCAATATTTAATGTCCGGTTAAACTTGAAGCAACAGAGAATAAACCAGACTAAAAGTTTTAAGGAAGAAGTAATTTGAAAAGCAATACTTATAATGAAAATATAAATACATCGCTAAAATTATAATATATAAAATCAAATTCGACTTTTATTTTAATTATTAAAGTAGGAAACCTTTGTCATTAATAAAAATTGTATCTTTATGTATAATATATATCGTTATCTAAACATCGATTTTCCAGTTGCTTTTTACCGACTGGCTTTTCGAAGATTCTCAATAAGCTACGTGATTATTACTTCTCTATCAGAGATATAACTAGTTTCTTGTACTTTCGTGAATACAATTAATACAAGTGTCGTTTAAAATTATCTAAACTTTTTCAGATTTTCTTCATGAAATGATTTCCACTGATTTGATCTTTGATACGTCATGGAAACAGTGCTAAATAATTCAGTAGTTTCTTTCCGACGATTGGAGACTTAATGCTCTTCATTCTCAACGAAAGGAAAAATAAATACTATGTAAAGCATACCAATAATACCTGGGAGACTTTAAATCAGTAAAGTTAAAGTAACTGGTATGCGCGCAGTATATATATATATATATATATATATATATATATATATATATATATATATATATATATATATATATCTAATCACACCCTTTAAGTACTCGTTTTTTATTTGTTCAGAGAGCAAAGTTGAAATTAATGTCGATCAATTAAGCTCGCATGCGCAGACCATGATGTCTTAATTATACGATGATACTAACCGTCTAGACAATAGTATAAATGGGAATTTTAAATGTATTTCTTGTGGTTGAAGTTGGGCGGGTCGCTGTTTCTTCGGAATATAATCAGGGCTGGCTTCGTAGTAAGATTGATCTCTCGTGACCCGCTGTATTGGGAAATCTCTGCACTGATGTTTCCTGAAAGGATGAACCCCATGTGTTTGTAGCCATTAAATATGATGAAAGTAATAATTGTGTCAGCCTTTTCAGACGTAGGTTCTAATTGTTGAGCACACAAAATTAAAATCTGGCAATAACATTCGCATGTAAACATCATGATATTATTATCATAAGATTAGTCTACTCGTTTACACATTAATATGAATGTTAATTTCAAATGTATTTCGCACGGTTGAATTATGACGTTTATATTGTTTCTTGCCAATTGCTTCAGAAATTGCCTCGGGAGAGGGTTCATGTCCAGCTACCGGCTGTATCGTCCCTGCTATGAGAATTCACGAAAGGATAAAATACCAAGGTATATGTAAGAGGAAGCAAGGTGGGCCTGGGAAGCATTATGACACAGTGATGTCAATCGCCAGGGTAAAGCTACCCCATATTCATGGTCTCTGGATCAGCCGGGAATAGCGTAGAAATTCGTCAAGATGATGTCAATTGCCAGGGGCATCTGACCCATATGTCACTTGTATTTTAATGTGTGGAAACTGCGAACACGCGAACCAAAAACAATAAACAAAAGCTAAGTTAAAAGAAGTTATGAGATGAAAATGAACATATATAAGAATAAGCGACATAGTTGTAGAAATAATTCAGAGGAACAAAGCGACAGAGACAGACAGGCGAAGCTTTGAAACCCACGGTTCCATCATTACCCACAGTCTCTAATGTGTTATAGTCAATTGCATATTGATCAATGTAAAATAAACCAGCCATATTTGAGATCGTAAAAAGTGCCACTTGTATTCATTGAAAACGAAAATAAGTTTTCGTCGATACGACCGAGAAAAACTGATAATCACAAAATTATTAATATAATAGGGGATTACTCGGCGTGGCGAAGTGTTTGGATGTATGTATAATTAATAGAGGCGTAAGAGGAAAAAAAGTGTTGGTCGGAACGTAGGATTGAACCCCAAAACCTTGACATGAAGGTGGAGACGAAAGGAGAAAAAGCAAGTCATCTAACCATCAGTGCCACGATGGAGGGCGACTGATACCGGCGTTATATGAAGGTTTACGAAGCAAACTGTACAGGTGCGAGAAAGTCTGAGATATTTTTGTGCTGCAAGCCAAAGCATTCGCGGACATACACAAGAAGAAGCGAACACACACATACACGCACACACACGGTCACACATATACATTTTCGCTTTTATATGTTTAGATGTCCCCCATGGTTTAGCTAAGATATTACGGGAGTCAGTTTTCTTTAAATGCAAACAGCGGACTTTATTTTGGAAATGAAATAAACCCGTAATGAGTTATGTATAATTTGTTCTGTTAGTGTCCAATCTGGCGAACAAATAGAAGTGTCTTCCTCCCTTCCTGGTAAGCAAAAGGAACCAAATATGTATAATGTTATTGATATGTGTATGTGTTTTATGCGCGTAAAAATTGCAAGAATAATTGGCAAAACTGGAGAAAAATGTAAGAAAGGGTGTTATGAAATATTTTGCAGGTGTTTAGGATCGAGGAAAAAGTGCAAAATAAAGAAAGAAATGAATATAGTCCTGCAAAATATTACCCTAATTCTCGTGAAATTCCCGTCAAGCATTGAACCGGGTAGACCGGCAGTCATCGGGGTCAGCCGGAGAGTAAGTAAAAAAAAAACCCAAAACAAACAAGCAAACAAACAAACATAAAACAAACTGGAATGAATACAAATAAAAAAAAACTCCCAGAAAACTTTCAGTGTAAACCGCAATTATGTTTTTTTTAATTTCATTTTAATTTATTTTTGTTTATTGGTCTATTTTCTGCAATAAAATTAAAAAAAACAAAAAAAAAAACAGGAAAAAAGGTACCAATTGGAAAAGAAAAGAAAGAAATAAAAACAGAAAACTGACCGTATATTACGAATAAATGTTTAATAAATGTTAGTCATAATTTTGTTTTATTGTTGATTTGTTTTTTGAAAAAAAAGTATTTCAAACTTATAATTGTTAGGTGAAAGTACAACAGTTGTTTATGTGTTTTGTTCTGTTTTCTGGTAGTAATGTTTTTTGTTGTCGCTTTTAACCAATTGGAATATCGTCTGGTTCCATATCGATAGCGTAATAGTAGGTGGGCTTATGAAACTACCAGAAATTCAATGTGTAGATATAAATAATGAATGAGTAACTTATCCGAAAATGAGAAGTCTGCTCTTCCCTCAAGTATCACGTATAAAATCACTGAAAACATAATAGAAGGAAAATACATAAAATAAAATATATAAATTGAGTAACAGTGTGAACATTGGAAGAACGCTAGCGGTTTAATGTTATAGTGTGTTGTAAAACCTTGACTCCAAGGTTAGATCGTTTCGTTTAACTAACACTTCGTATCGCAGCCCACCCAAATAAATGAAAAAAAATAAAAAAGAACAGAAAAGAAGAAGAAATAAAATAAATGGTATAACTAACCCATGTAATAGATGTAATCAAAAGTTGCTTTTCACCCGACGGTAAAAATGCCATTCCATGTTTTTAAGCAACTAAAAATCCCCCTCTGGACGTATCCGCAACGGTGTTAAGTGGTTGCGGGGGGAGTATAAATATAATAGAGAGACAATATTTTACCACTTTCATTGATTCTTTAAGGTTTTGGCAGTGAACTCTCATCAGAAGAAAATATAGGAATCTACGGTTATCGAGGAAATGTAAGAGTAATGGGCCTATAGCACACCTCAGATAATGTGCTGTAGTTTGTGTACATCACATTTGCATGAAATATCTTGAGTTTTAATCCGATTAAGGTCAATCTCACACGGGAAAAATGACTTAACTTTATTTATATAGATATGTAACACACGTTTAGATTTCTTGCCAATCCTTAAAAGAAAAGCTGATATGTAAAGCCGCTGCCGATGATTGACTGTGTTGATGCGGAAGATTGACCTGAATTTTTGTTAAGCAGTTGATTGCCGAAGATTACTAAAGCACGTGTAATGTCGCCATAATGAAATGATGCTCCTGAAATTAAATTTGGATGCAGATGGGGTTCCTGGCGCTGTGTTGACTTTTGAGGGGAAAGGATGAACGCCACATGGGATTAATTGCGGAAGTAATTTTATTTATTCTCTTATTATTACTTATTGGATTGGCAAGTGGGCATATATGAGTTCCTTCTAAGTTTTATGAGTATAGTCGAAAATCTTCGGCATACATTTTGATAATAACGGGGGGGAGATGCTGTATACTTGTGGGGCATCGAGAAAGTAGTTGTTTCTATCGAGCGATCCATCTAGGAATCTATCTATCTTTATATTTGTTTATCAACATATCTATTATTGTAGCTTTTATATACTCATTTATCTATCTATATATCTATTGTTCTATCTGTCTCTGTAATTGGAAGTAAACAAGAGATTGGATGTGAAAATATAGTTTGATGTCAAAACATGCTGAGCTGTAAACTGGGAAATTTGCACCGAAATAGAGTGGAGCAGCATCGGAAGAACGTGTTTTCTGTCTTTTTAGTTGAGAAAATAGATAGGGTAGAAAGAGGAGATCGAACAACGAACGGTGTAACAGGTCGTCTACTACATTGACAGCGAGCTAGCGTGTCTCAGAATGGAGATTAATAGAATTAATTACCTAAGCGAATGTATTCACTTCCAATTCTTCTGCGATCGACACCTGAGAAGTAATTATAAAAAACTATATACATCTATACGATCGTCTTTTAGTTGAAAAGCATCTGTGCACATGTTCCAGCTTCCATCCAAGATCAGAAGAGTTTCCCGGATGAACCTAAATATCAAAAAAGTTTGAAAATTCATGAGCGATTTTGAAATACGTGTATGTGTTAATGTGATCCTGACACACACTCACGCAAAACACTTAGACAAATTCCGAACATTAATAGATAGCCACATGATAACCTTTGTGCTTTTAGTGTGAGAAACCTCTAATAAACTATTTGCGACATGTTACACACAATAAACTTACCTATATATAAACATCAGCACATTACATTTATAGTTATCAGAAATGGGCAATTATATATATATATATATATATATATATATATATATAGATAGATATAAATATATATATATATATATATATAGTAACAGAAAAATGTTTTTACATCGAAATACACATATAATTATGCTCCCATTCAAATAATTAAAACAGTAACGAGCTGTATATGACAAAGTACTACAAAACAAACGTTTTTATAATTCTTTTAAAAAAATATCACATAAAACCAGCAACACACACACACGCACACACACAAACAGAAAATTACATCTGAATAAGTCACGTTGTCGAACGCTTTCAAAAATAAAGACAATAGAACTTTTAAAGAAAACGCAGAAGAGGAGAAGAAAAAGATTGGTCAGTAAACAGTAACAAGTGTATTTCTTAATAATAAAATCTAGGACATATCCAGATAAAAGACGATCATGGCAATTACTCGTCAATGAGAGAAATAGGTGACGGAGGATGTTGAATATAACATAGCCGCCTTTAATATGTATGCATTTGGTTTTCTTTTCTGTGTGAATTAAGCAAAAACAAACTTGATATACGAGGTTTTGTTGGCCAAAAATTGTGCGGGGAGAAGATGAAACCACTCGTGTTGATCAGTTCATTCTGATCACATTTTGCGCCTCGAGAATCTCAAATGGAAAAATATGGGGGAGTATGCATCCTTGTCAGTAGGAATACGAAACAGGTACAAGCGTAAGTAAGATTATTTACAAAATCATTTTACTCGATACCATTAGTGGTAACCTCATGACTACAATAACTGTATACTAAGAACCAACTCAATGAGTGAGAATGCAAGAGCACTCTAGGAACCTCTATCGAGTACGGTCTATGAGACATCTAAACACCATGTGGTTATTGAGAGTGGAGGAATTTATGCACAGTATGGGTCAAATGTGATGCACTAAAAGTTTACGTTTAATAGATAGCAGATAATGATACATTTATTTCAAAATATTAGTTTCTTCAGGTTTTGAAAATTATTTATTTCCTGAAAATTTAGCGGTAATTTCGTTATTACTACTCTTTAAAACTTTAACTGGTGGAAATTTAAAAATATATTTTCCATGTTGAAAGATAATGCGCCTTTTCCAATATTTTTATCAAAGTCATTTGTTTTCATACTTGTGTATCTGTATAAATAAAATGAGCCCCTTTTCCCCTCCGAATTTGACCTTAATAGGATTAAAAATAATGACATAGCATGCAAATATATTGCGTACAAACTGTATCACATTATCTGACGTGTGCTATAGGCCTATTACCTCTACATTCCCTCGAAATTGGTACATTCCTTTATTTTTTCCGGTGACAGTCCATTGCCAAAATCGCCTTGATTCAATGGAGGTTGCAATATCTTTTCTTTATATTAGATTCCTCCTTTCCCCGCTCTCCATTTAAACCGCAGCGGAAGCGTTCACAAGGCACAGTACTAGGAAACACCTGTTTGGAATCGTACTCCGTTATTTATGCCGCATTTTTTTGTATTTTTTTAATATTTTCCCGTCTTTATGCTTTCTGTATTTCCCATAAAAAAACACACGAAACCGTGATTATTATTATTGTTTTCGTTTTGCTATTTTTGTTAGTGTATGAGGCACCAGTCGGGACTCACCGGTTTTAACTTCCGGTTTTAGCGACACTAACCGTGAGCTCTAATTATGCCCTTGATTATTTCGTGCTTTCAACTCAACATTTACGTTAAACAAAGACTTATTTTTTAAATATTTATTATTACAACGCAACGATATCCTGAATTCACTTGCATTACACTTAAATTTAAATTAAAAAAAAATAAATTCCAAACCACCCACGGGTCTAATGACCCGGCAAATCCGTGCCGGCTATCCCCCGCTAGTATGAAATAAAAAATATCTGATATTTATGAAAGAGCGGGTAATAATTGATGCTATTGTTTCACATTGTCTGAAATAATAGCGCGTAGAGACTTCATTCTTAATATTTATCATAGGTTATATCCCTTCTATATAGTGTTCATATATAAAGAAAATTTCACAGTATATGAAGATTACATGATACTGAAGATAAACACAACGTGCCCTATTTCCAAAAGAGAGGATATATAAATAGATTTCTGGAATCAAGTATATCCTTGCAGTGTTTACTAATTATTTGGAACAAAAGCAGAAAGTCTTAGTCTAACATACATCAAGTTCAACGGTTTTGGGATATATATATATATATATAAGTATATATATATTTATATGTATATGTATATATATCTTATGGATGTATATATATATACATATATATATATATATATATATACGTATGTAGATGTTTTAATTGATGTATACGATGACAAGACGTGATTTATTTATTCCGCTTTTATATTTTGAGATTTATTTTTATTTGGTTGTGACAGATATACTGTATTTAATCTAATGTTTATCTACATTTACTTTTATACTCTCATATCACAATAGGTGTTAATGACACTAAAAATAAAGTGTTTTATTTATTGATAAAACGACAAGTAAACGTCTTTGTCAGATACAATATTTCACTCCGGACTGAATATTAACTATCCCGCTTAATGGCTTTGTTCTCTTGTCTTTGAGCTTAATGGGATGTCAGAATAAATATAGTATACGCTAAAACATATGATATTGTTTTCATATTTTTAAAGATGTGTATAATTATTTATATATAATACGTAGATTCAAATTCATTTTGTTATATCAAGTTGTAGCCAGTTACAGCCCTTTGTTAAATTAAACATATGGATGAGGTATTCCGTAAAGAATTATGCCCTGGGATAGTGTCCATAATTAATTAATATTCTCGCTTCCTATTCCTTCATTAGTCCTTGCGTCTATTCATTTCGTGTTCTCTAATTCTAATCGAAACATCTTTTTATTTTATGTTTCTTTTTTTAATTTTTACGCCTTTCATATAAATTTTAAGTTCTATACATATATATTTATATGGATATACACCCCCATATATATATATATATATATATATATATATATATATATATATATATATATATATGTATGTATATATATATGTATATATGTATATATATATATATATCTATATATATCTATATATATATATATATATATATATATATATATATATATATATATATTAGCAAAAGTACCCCTCGTTGATTGGGTACAAAAACCTCCTACAGAAAATGGACTCTGATTTATGAAAGCATGATAGGTCATGAAAAGGAAGGGTTGTAAAAGATAGGTTCGAATTCGGGGGTATCAAAACCAAAGAAAAATATGATGAAAGTAAAAATAAAATAAATAAACCCCATATTTTATTATACCATGCTTGTTCACACTGAAACACTTAGCACACTGTTCTGTGGATATAAACGTTGTTAAACTTTGTTTCATACTTCCATTCCATCGAGGTCAGGCGCGAACGAACACTTCATAATTTTATACCATATGTCTTTAAACTGAGGCATAATAATCAAAGTATACTTACGCAGATAAATATGAACATTTTTTTATTAACGTGCGGGCCTATTTACATTCTATGGAGGACAGGCGCGAACGCAGACCCCACAATTTAATTTTACCACCCCGATTTAAGTTAGGATATATTTATCAAAGTATGTACATATATATCCAAAACACTTGTAAAAGTATGTTTTTTTAATTTTTAAAAACTTTTTATTAACATACTTAGTAGACCCTATAAAATGTTAATGCGCCATAATTATGCCAGATCAAACATACCGCTTCCTGTGTCTCGATACATCTTTTGTTCGTTATATGTGATCAGTGGTCTATAATAGTCAACCATATAGGAACCTATTCGTAACCAAAAACACACAGACGTTAAGCTTTATACACACGCACACACACACACACACACACACACACACATATATATATATATATATATAGTTTATAATTAGATTTTAAAATAACAGAACGAAAAATGGGGAGTGTTGGCATAAATTAGTGCATTACAGAGACTTGGTTTAGGCTAAAATTAAAGTTTTCTGACAGTCAAATGTGTTTTTACTTAGAAGCATTTTTGCCGAATTACCGGTTTTCATATTACACATATTTTGCCCTAAAACTGTATGTATTCAACGTAATATCTTTCTCTATTTTTTGCAAATATATTAGCAAATTGGATTTCATTGACTTGTTAAAATAGAAAATATCCCTAGAGATAAATTATCTTAAAGAGAGGGGCATACAGAGAGAAAGGGACACATTTTCTTCTGCCATATCCCTGGCATAAAAAAACCTGTCGTCCAAAAGACCGCCCTCTGCAAGTAAAAAAAAAATCATGGGTTTGTTATGAATTTGACGTGGCGGGTTTCCATTTTTTATAAATATATTTTAATCAAAATTCCGGGATTGACTCATTTAGATTTAGTGATTTCCGATATATTTATTATTATTAATTTTTCGCATTAGTGTGAGAGCGATGTAAAAACTTCGTTCTCAGTGTGCATCTTTCGCTGAAACACAAAATCTTTTATTTTATTTTATGAATCCTTTGCCTCGTCTATCTAGAAACGAGTATGATGTGGAACTGAATTTATATTAATATATTAAACGTTGGATTCGAATTCTTGTGCCCCAATCAATACGGAGTTCGACATCTGATACTTAAGAATGTGGACTGACATATCGATTGATACAGGATATGATATTGAAACAATCGTAACATTTAAAATATTATTGATGCTGCAACAGTGTTTAGCCTTTGGATTTGCATTTTCTATTAACATCATAATAGAATGTGATGATACAGTTATAATACTATTTATTTGAAATGTCTTATTTACCCATGAGAACGAGAAAATAGTTATATCTTCAGATGGGATTGCGTAACATTTCTTAAGAGTTTGAAAATGAAGATACAGTTTTCTAAAAATAAATCTCTAGAATATCTATTGTTACACCGCGTACAAATCAAAATGATTTAGAAAAAAACAAACGCACATAAAGCACAGCGTTTTTATGTACGGCGAGCTTTAAATATCTCTTGGATCAACAAGAGTAAAAGTACTTTCGTCAATCCAAGTGATATTTAGAATCCAATAGCATCGAAGCATTATATTACTAATAAATAGAAGTAATATTTAAGGCGTCGATATATAAATAGAAAATAATCAAGATGTTTATAAACAACATTTCGAAATAAAAGGAACCACCATTTACAAATGAGACACAATTTATCAAGCCCTTGCGGTAATTCGAGGTAAAACGTAAAGCGTATACAGTAGACAATGATAGAACCATCGTAAAAATCGTTAGCAATGGAAATTCGCAAAATACGATTATGTCAAGGACGTATTTACGTTTGCCTGGAGGACGATCATATTGTAGTCAGGTGCAACGTAGGGGAAAGAAACGTGCAATTCTAAGACAGAAGATTGCTTCATGGAATATATGTTTAAGTTTTAGCATAGCTTAAGAGTCTGGAAACATATGTATTGTGGTGTCAGCAAGACGAATGTTTTTTCGTGAAGGTTTGTGTAAGAAGAACCATAAATTCGAGCTCAGACAACTCTTGCCATAACAATCACAAAAGAACATGCAGACTTGCAGAGTGTGTTCTGTGTGGAATAAGTCACGCGAAAGAAAAAAATACATGTATACAAGGCTGCGATCCCTCTGTTTACCCTTTTCAAATAAGGATAAGATACAACCCAGATGTTGTAACAGTACTTCATCATTGACCGTATCTGGCTTTTGTACAGATAAGGAATGGCATAAGTAGATAGATACTGGAACGGAAGCATAATCCCAACATATTTCCAGCGATTTTTGCAACGGATTCCATGCACGTGTTTTATTTTAGAGCAGGTGAGAATTTCAGACACAGAATATTTAAGCCAATAAGTCTTCGTAAAACCAGAAACATTCATGGCAATTAATTGTAAACGGGTATCAAAGCGTTTATTATGTATATATCAAAGTTTTGTTTAAGACATATTGAAATTAACTAGCCACCACTTTCCCCATTATACACCTATGCTTAAGAAAAGCGGAGAGAAAATAAGAGGATTTGGCCATTTACGTTTTTTGAAGTGTTTCAATTAATTGAAAATGTCGTCGGCATAAATGTCTACGGATGATCTGAGGATGTGATTTGGTAAATTAAAAAGAGAGGTGAGCTCAAAATAGACCCCGTATGGGCTTTAATATGAAGTATGTGATCTGATTTTCTCTTATCACGCACAACTCTTATGAACCTATCAAAGATAAATGATGTAATCATTGAGAATCCATTGCCAGTTATAGCGTAGATAGATGTTTTGTGGAGTAGATCTTCATGCCATACGCGAGCGCAAGTTTCCCAGAAGGAAAGCATCCGTCGAGGAAGTCCCTACTTCTATCAAACATTACTGTTAGATAATAGCCTGCCTATCTATAAGAACTGGAATTATATGTATTGTCACCTATGAAGACAATTTTTGCTGACGTTTGTTGACTACTTCTCTGTTAAACACAGATTCCCGCAATATACTCATGACGTACATGTGGTATTTGTCTATAGTGGGAAGGCGACCACTTGAATTCTTATATTCGAAGCAGACTGATGAGATTTCCAGGATGTTGGGAAGCAATTCTTATTAAGACACCGCTTAAACAATTTTGTATATATGGGAACTGGTTGTGGATGGAGACTTACTTAATGTTTTATCAATGGCAATATTGTTTTATAAGCATCCACTTCCAAAAGTGAGATTAGCTAGGAAAAATGCTGTATTTTTCCAACGCACATTATGTACTTTTAGCTGTTCGAACCTTGAAGTAATATGCTGCAGCAAGCTTGAATAAAATCTAATGTATTGAATTGGAAGTATGCATAGATAAGTCATTTTTGAGATGAGCATAATATATATAAATTTATTTTTATTTCGGACTCTTAGTCTCATCTTATTAGTTGTTGTATTTTGATCTTTTATTGGTTTTTGTTTATTCACAACGTTTCGGCCAACTATTCCTCTGACCTTCGTCAGGTAGTAATCCCGACGGATATGAACTTCGAATCTCCTAACTGCATTCTCAGCCATCACTGCCATCCGTAATTGTTGTCGTCTCACCACATTTTGACCAATTAAACTCTGACACGCTTTGGGTGGAATTGAAACCGCTACCTTCAGATAATCTGGAACTGTAGAGATTCAACGTCTCTATCAACTGCGCCAGGGGTCCCGAAGGGCGATCAAGGTTGGATTCTTTGATCTTATTAATCCACGTTTATTTATTATCTGATCTTCAATAGTCGGGTCCGTACCGATTGGTGTATATATATATATATATATATATATATATATATATATATATATATATATATATATATATATATATATATATATATTCCTTAATTGGGATCTATTTTTTTAGATGAGCATTATATATTAATTTATTTTTATTTCGGACTATTAGTCTCATATTTATTAGTTGTTGTTTTTGGATCTTTTATTTTTTTTTGTTTATTCACAACGTTTCGGTCAACGATTCCTCTGGCCTTCGGGGCCCGTGGAGCAGTTGATAGAGACGGTGAATCTCTACAGTTCCAGATGAACATTGTGTGAAGATAGCAGTTTAAATCTCACCCCAAGCGTGCCAGATGTTAATTGGTCAAAATGTGGTGAGACGACAACAACTACGGATGACAGTGATGGCTGAGAATGCAATTAGGAGATTCGAAGTTCATATCCGTCGCGGTTACCACCTGACGAAGGGCAGAGGAATAGTTGGCCGAAACGTTGTGAATAAGCAAAAACAAATAAAAGGCATAGATAATTCGAGATACTCTCTTACTAAAATACACATTTTTGTTCCAATCCCATAAAAGAAATGAACAATGACACAGTATGTTGTAACTACAATTTTCGAGTTTTGGGGATCTAATCATTACACAATGATAGGAAGATATTTCTTAGTCTTTCGTGAGGAAAATGTGAGTAGCTGCTTGGGATGTTAGATACACTTAACTAGGAAGGTCTGATCGGGGTATGGGATTACATTTTCTAATCTACTATGACGAAACAATATTTGTAACTACACACCGCATTATGAAAGCAGACCATTGCTTATACGCATTTAATCTGTTACGTTGCTTATCAGCAGAAAAAAAAACGTTTATTTTTAAACTCAAGACAAGGCTTGATATTACAATATAGAGCTAATGCTTTTTTTTATTCGGGAGTGGCTCACAGTTTACTTATTCGTCTCTTAACTTTCTACATCGTTACTATCGTCATCAAAATCGTAATTACTAGCATCATCATCACTCGCATCAAATAACTATTATTATTGTTATAAATTACATTATATTATTATTGTTGTTGTTGTTGTTGTTGTTCCTGCTGTCGGTCCAGTTCTAGTTATAGCTGGCATTAGTGGTCAAGTTTTAAAACAGAATTAAGATTATAAGTATCAGTTGTCATATTCAGCATAGAAATAATCAGTTCAATTAAATAAGGAATGCATCGGATATAGAGAGGTACCAGCCTCGATTATTTTTTTTTATAATTAACATTGATGCCGTTCTTTATGATGGCGTGTTGTGTTGGTGTATTTGTTTATTTTCTTCTTATTTGCCTAATCCGAGGACGAGGATATATTACCTCAGGCTGAATAGACTTAATCTTTTCCTTCGTTTCCTTAATTTTTTCATCTTCTTCATTAATATGATTCATTATTCATTCGAATAGGAGAATATTAAATCTCATGATGAAAGATTTCCGAAAGTGTGTGAATTTGTTTCACACTCGAAATTTAATAAAGCCGTTTAGAATGAAATCATACTCAATTTGTTCAATGAAATAATAATGGGTGCCGTCAGAATGGGTTATTTGCGACGTTGATATCAATCTGCTTATGCCGGGTTGCTTGTTTAATTATCAACAAATCTTCTTCGCTGCAAACATGCATCACGAATAATTTGGAAGGTGGGGCAGTGACGTCGTTTATTAATAACTAATTAATATCACGCCATTAGCATTGCTGATAGGCACGGTCACATTTTAATCGAAATAATATCTGATTGAATATTTCAAACAAACAAAACTGGAGAATTATGGCGAATCAATACAGGTGCCGCAAATTGACTACGAATACTATTGGACTAGCCTAACTGAAAGAGATTATCTATAATGTTAAACAACAGGTGTTAATGTTCATATTTTCGGAACAAAAATGTATGTGCATGAAAAATAATTACTTCCGTTAGAGGCTAAATTAACTTGCATACCTTTTAAAGATACATTTTCTTTTCTGTTTTTACAGGAGTTACACCGGATAACTTTTTCTTGCACCGCTCTTCATTCTATGCGTATATCTTGCCACTCCCATTAGAAAAGGGGGGGCGCTGTCTATTCAGTTTTAACACAATCACGATTTTTAAAATCTTTTGTATCGTGTATGTATTGTACAACTAGATCATTAGAAATTTATTACGGAAAATGATAAATATTTAGTACCTATAGAATTATAGTTAAAAAGGATATCAGGAAACAGAAATTTTAGTCGTACAGTATAAGTTGTAAAATAATTACTAAGAGGCGATATAGTTGGTATTATCAATTAATATAAATTTAATAAATCGAAAGGATGCCAAACACCTGTAGTTTTTATCTTAAAACGAATAATCGTAAGAAAATCATAATAACTGAATATTTCAAAAAATAAAAATAATTAATTAAAGTAAACCTATCTAAATGAGTTGGAAAACGTGTATTTGGGGGCATTTTTTTAATATAATTTCTACCAGAATTGTAACCAATAGAATCAAATGCGATTATAAGCAATAGTCATCAACATATAACCACACATTAAGATACGCCATACTAACACTAATTCATCATGATTCAGTATAAATTTGAGGTGAAAATCACAGACACATAAGTATGAATAATAGTAGTAAAAATAGACCGTATAGAAAATTAAAAGGGGCCGGCATGATTTGATCAATTTAGAAAGAATGTAAAAAAGCGTGATGAAAATTCCTTTTCATCGTATAATAAAACGCAGATTACTTTATTAGGTTTATTCAAGCTAGTAAATTAAACAGATATAAGAATACTTAAATGTAAAGATGCAGTCCATGTACAAAGTTGTATTATAGATATTAGTAAATAGGTGATGATAATATACGCAAAATACATAGAAAATATATACTGTGACGAATTTAAACACGGGATAAAACTATCTGACTAAGATTTGAATAAGGAGATATGCATTGACAAATAACAAGAGAACATGAAAACATGTAAACGTGCATACAAAGATACATATAATATTAGATTAAATAAGCTACTTCCTCCCAAATATATAATGGTTAAGAAAACTTGGTAAACATTAAGGAGAAAATTATTACATTAGAAAAAAACGAGTAACGTTTGAAGATATAGAATGTACAATAATTATCTTGGACTGCTGATAATATTATGGGAGAATACAAGAGCAATTTTACTTTTGATTAATAAAATTTAAACATTTGCACCACAAAGTAAATAAAATTGATAAATGATATTATAATTTAAAAAAATATCCATATCAGAAATCATGTTGTAATTAGTGTTGGTGATAAAAAAAATTGTGGCATTAGTTAAATAAAACTGTCAACGGAGCTTTCGATGTATGTAAACAAATTAAAAGAAACAACAACATACGAAGTTTCATATTTAAGAAAACTTTCTAATAAGAATACTCTACTTGGAAATAACTTACAAATGTAATAAATATAACAAAAATAGGACACATAGAAAAGAAATTCGTACAAATAATCACACAAATACTTCAAACAAAATAAAAGTAATGTATAACAATTATAATTCACAATACTACAGATACTAATAATAAAAAATAAAATGAATCGAAGATGCCTATAATCTTCGAAACAAAAAGAGACAGCAAAGCGTGTCACTGCATGAACAATGAAACTGTTTTTAAAGGTAAACATGTTATTAGTACGTGGCTAAATATAGATAATAATATACACACTTGTTACTCGCAAGAAAAATTAGTTCAATGGCTACATATTGAAAACAATAATTAACCAACTGAGGCGGCTTCATATTAGAACTTTGGAAAATTAGTATATAGGACCATATGCTGTCAAACCTGATAACAATGCATTGATTTAGCTTGATTTTTTTTCAATATGATATATATATATATATATATATATATATATATATATTACTAGTACGTGGCAAAATGTATATAATAATATATTTTACACAGTTGTTAATCGCAAGAAAAAATAGTTCAATGGCTACATATTAAAAAAAATAAATAACCAACTGAGAGAGCGTCATATTAGAACTTCGAAAAATTAGTATATACGACCATAAATGCTGTCAAACCTGATAAAAATGCATTCATTTAACTTGATATTTTTTCAATATTGTATAAATATTTAATTAGTACGTGGCTAAATATAGATAATATTTTACACAGTTGTTAATCGCAACATTAATATTGAAAAAAAAATAACCAACCGAGGCAGCTTCATATTAGAACTTTGAAAAATTAGTATATAGGACCATAAATGCTGTCAAACCTGAGAAAAATGCATTCATTTAGCTTGATTTTTTCAATATTGTATATATATTTTATTAGTACGCGACAAAATATAAATAATAATATATTTATTGTATAAAACGTTGCGATCATAATTCATCTAAGAGTTTTTCTCTACAGACATGCAATGTATATATAAGGTAATTGGTCCCATATGAAACTTTATATTTCGTTTTTAGTCCGGGGAAATGGGTACAAAATTGTAAAATTTTAAAACAAATGAATATTTTCAGATGAAGCTCGAACCTCGGAAGTAGGAATATGCAGACATAACGGAGTAGCTATTGATTCATTTATAAAATTTTTACATTGAAGCAAAACTGTCCTTATAGATCAGTCATTAACTACCGAGGAAAATAGTTTAAACTAAACGTTTAGTTGTCAATTCTTGGAGTAGATGAATGAGGTATATTGTTTAATGTTTAAACATTGAAAAACATATATATATATATATATACATATATATATATATGTATAGATAGATAGATACATATTAATGGTTGGTTGCACATAAATAACAGAGTTTAACCAATCTATTTCCTTTACCCATCATTTTGTGATTCTTATCCATCTACTCCTAGGGAAAATATTAGCAAATATTTGTATGTGAGCACATTGTAGTTGCTAAACGCAATGAACATAGCAAATTAAAGTTATTCAAGTTTTTAAATAACATTTTAGATATAGAATTAGGGGGAAGGGCATTGAGGTAGAAAAACGATATTGTAATCAGACTTCAAAATGAAGCTAACTTTTTAATAGAACGTCCTGTTTGTAAGGAGTTAAAGAGATACAACGCCGCTAGTAATCCTTCTCAAATACTAAATAACGATAAAATGCAACCATGTTTCCTTCTTTTCATCGACGGTTGAATAAAAAATCTGGCAAATATTTGTTCATATATATTCAGTAAAGATTTTCTTTGTAAGATTCAAAATGTTACATGATAAGGGGTGTCCCCTTTTCATGTAAGTATAAAAATAGATATATTTAGTTAAATGTAAAAAGTAAATATAATAGACGAATTTGGAACCTCGTAATTTAGGGTTAGAAATAGATTACGAGAGAGAATTAGCAAATGGAATGTAAAAAACAAACAATTTTTTAGCTTAGAGATAAAATAGTTTTAAGAAACGAATGGGCATTGTCAAGTCTGTTATGAAAGTCAATTGAAGAATGCAACTATAAGATAATTTAATAAACATGTGTTTTAACATATTGGAAATATAGGTTACAGGAAATATAGGTTAACATTCCTTTTGTAAACACAAGAAAAATTTTGGACACGCATTTCCAGAACACGTGAAAGAAGATACATATTTTAACATGTGTATGACGTCACGGAAAATGGGAAGTTCTAGATATAGTTATCAGAAATATATATTTACAATATATGTTACATAATGTAGTGTTTACTTAAAAAAACGATACTTTAGTGTAATAACTATATTATATAAGTATTTGCCATTGGTTAATTTAATATTAAATTACCATATAAACAAGATGTTACACGTAATATTTAATCCATTCTCCCAATTGGAATATTTAAACATGATAAATATAAGATTAAATAATGCAATTATTTAAACAACTATAACATACATAGAATAATATTTTTAATAATAAATTAAACATAAAGCAATTTGAGAGGATATTCATATTAGATTTTGCATTGTATGGACACTTCTCTTGCTATTATGATAACATAAAGGAAAATGTAGAATTGCATCCTCTAATGTTAATATAAAACTCGTTTAATTATCGATATATTGTGAGATAAGTGAGAAGGGTGATATACACAAATTTAATAATATTTGTTAAGAAGTGTTGATTATGTGGAAATCTCTTGAAATTGTCAACCTTTTTCTTTATGGAAATACATATATTAAATGAAATATACAATTAGATAATAAAGTAATTACCTGGTATTTCACATCATAATACACTAATAAAATCAACCAAATTTATTTTGAAAATAATTGCTAATATAAAGAGAAGTTGCAATTATATTGTTATCTAAAATTGATTACGGAGGTAAATATGCTTATATGTTTCACATAATATATTATTTCTATTAAAACTTATACATTGGAGCATGTAATTATATTCTATAATAATATGTTTCTAAGAAAGAAAAAATGTTATATTTATAATATATTCGAAAATCATTTTTCATAAGTTAACGTATATTATCATCCTCGTCTTATTAAATCATAACTTTGATACATTGTCTTGGCTGTTTTTTCATTCAAACACACACTAATCAAATAACTCACATCTAATAATTGCTCATAATTATTGGATAGGTTACTAATGTAGACAATTGTTTTTTATAGTTTTATGCACATAATCCCCCCCATTACAAAAATAATAATTTTAAACATTGTCTGGACCGTTATTATTTTCATTAAAAACACACCAATCAAATAACTCACTTTTTTTTACATAGAGCTCACCACTTATCGATGCCCAGAGCCCACTCGGGGATAAGAGTTATTTTGTGTACATTCAATAATGGGATAGTATTGCAGTATTCATTAGTATTGGATAGTTGATAAAGTGTCATACCTTAAGGGGCGGCTCATCATGAATTTGTTTATGTTGAACTTGAAGTCAGGAGGGAAACAGGCAAGCGATAGAGAGTTATGTAGGCGTGCAGTTCTAAGAAAGAAGGTTTGTTCATGGAATTTACGTTTTGATTAAGGTACAGATAAAAAGTGAGGAAAATGTTTGACAGTTGTTTCAGATAGACAGGTGTTTATAGTGAAAGATTGTCGAGGGGGACCAGAGATTGGAGCTAAGACGAGCATCTGCCACGAAAATAACGATAAACCAAAGATAGACCCATAACATCTCTTCTGTTGGAGAGAGGTTACAGGGAAGAGAAAAGGGGCCCCCACTAAATCAGGAAGTCTATTTTATACTCTATCAAGGCAAGATAGGCTCTTTTTAGCAGCTCCTGCCCATCAGTGACAGCATTATCCCCTCCTTGGACGTACCTGGCTTTTATATAGATATACAATTGCATCAGTACTGAGATATCTTCTGGAGTGGTAGAAGGAACCCACCATCTTTCTAGCGACCCGGGTAACAGACTTGAAGTACGTGTTCCATTTCAGATCATGAGTAAATGTCAAACGCAGAAGATTGTCAAAACATGGGACCTCCCATAGAGGAGAGCCAGCCATTTCAATTGATGCCAGATGGGAATCAGAGCTTTGATGGTTTAAAGATATAGGCGTGGTTTTAGATGAATTAAAGGTAACCATCCACCCTTTCCCCCACTGTGTCACGCGCTTCAGATCAGAGGAGAGAAAATCAGAGAGAACTTTGTCATTTACATTATTTGATTTGTTGCAATGGATGGTCGTGTCATCAGCATAGATGTCAACGAATGATTTAAGTATGATTTTTGTGAGATTATTGATGTTGATCAGGATTTGCTCAGGATGGACTCAGGAGAGGCTCCAGCATTAATACTGAGGGCCTCTGATTTTTACCCATCAAGCAATACTCTGATGAGCCCATCAGAGAAAAATGATTTAATGATTGAGAAAACATTTCCAGTAACACCGTAGCTGGAAATCTTGTCAAGTAGGTCTGTATGCCATATATACGCACACATAGGTGCATGTTACTTAGCTTCTTATCTGTTATAGGAGGAAATAGTGGATTTGATGGTCTTTGTCGCATAGGGTAGAGTTAGCTGCAAAGATCTTGGCAAATAGTCTGCCCTTGTCTCATGCTGACGAGATAAGCTCAGGACCATTGATGATAGTTAGGATAGAACGCACGCTTCTGTTCAAGATCCGGTTTGGTATTTGCCAGAACTTGTTGGAACCAAGCCGCTGCTCAGCTACTACGGATTTAATAGACTGAGCCTATAGCTCTCTTGCATTTTTATTACTCTTTTACAGTAGTTGCTTGTGCTCTTGATCGCAGCTTTTGTCTCAATGCATCTATTACGTTTGTAGCTACAGAAAAAGTGATTTCTGTGCGCGATGGCAGCAGTACATTCTGGGGAGAAACATGACTAGCTGTTTGTTTTTTTCTTGGAATTCTTTGGATGGTATGAAACAGTCTATGCCTACAATAAAACATTCGATCAGGTCTGATACTATAGAGGGCACATCCTTTTTTATATGGAATGCAGAGCTAGATCAGATATGAATCTACGGAAGCTATCCCAGTAAGCCATAGAGTATCGGTATACGGTGGAGAGGTAAGTCTGAAGACTTATCAAATTTCACTTTTATATTTTCTGATACAACGGAGTGGTCCGAGGATCTCATAAAGTAATATGCACATAGCTCAGTGGAAGATGGGAACAAAATGGCTAGACAACTTGCATAGTGACCGGGCGCACGGTTGGGATCGCAAATAATCTGATTGAGGTCATAGGCAATGGCGAAATAATGATAGAACCTCCCCTCATCATATGTCTTATTTGAGTGGCTCAGCCGTTCAATGTAATGGGCGTTTAAGTCACCGCCATTGTGAATGTTCGCCGAGGGGTATGCAGAAAGTATGTGTTTTATTTTTTAATATATACTCTTAAAGATGGAAACTTCGCTGTTGTGGGGGCGATAGGATGCAAATATAAATGCAGTCGTGTAAGCAAGTGCCACCCGGACAAGTTATAAGATAAATTAGCGTATTCTCTGGAGATATCTCTGACATAAGGGAAGCCATCTTTAATGGAGACACATATTCCATGTCCATGACGATTTTGGGGTTCAGATTTACATGTTAAGTTAGAGTATCAGTTAATTATGGACTCATCTAGGGAATTGTTCGACCTTATTCCACTCTCGCTTATAAAGAATATGCCCGGGTTTGTCTCCTGTAAATCGGTTTCAACATCTAGAAGGGTGGAACGTAGACCCCTGATGTTGGAGAAGTAGACATAGCAGTATGGGTCTACGTTTATTCTAGGTTTATTCGTGTTTTTCCTTGAGATATTGAGGATTTTGAATTTGTGTTTCAGGTCGGCATACTTGGTTAGAGCAGGATAGAGAGGGAAAGTAAAGGAGGAAAGGACATGAATTTGATAAGGTACAGTGTTATAATTGCCCACTAGTATGCCCTCAAGGGGCTCTACCAGAGACTACTGCATGGTCCAGAATGCATCCCCCAAATGGCAATATAGAGTCCCCAGTACTTTGCACCTGCTGATAGGACAGTATCCTTAGGGATTAATCTAAGCTTCGAGTCCCTGACTATCAGCCGGATTACGTCAGTCCAGATAGAAGCGTATACGTCCAGCACCCTTACTAGTGACATGCTCACAAGGATAGACATAGAAACAAAACAATATGTCATCTCAGACCACAGTTCAAGAAGTACTAAGTACCTGGAAAGCAGCTTTTTCTTCGCCCTTAGTCCAAAAAATCGCTCATTTAAATGAGGACTCGGGGTTAAAAAAGAAGAATCGAGAGTCACTGGAGCTGTCGATAACACATTTACTGCATTATCTACTCTCCATTAAAAATAGGGATGACGTACTTATGATATCTACTTAGTTTAAGTCCGGTGCTCAATTACCAATTTAGAATGCTGTTTGAAGATAGTCTCCCCTCCCATACTCATGCGAGGGTGTTCTTGGCGTTATCTGGCTCGAGTTGCAATCTTCGAGCTTAACCTTATAATTAACATCGAATAATGAACGTTTATCGATTTGTGAAGTCAGGTCATTTTGTATTATTTCACATTTTCACAGTTTCGTTTCAAGGTTTATGTTAACGATTTTTATTTGGAAGGTTCTCGTTTTCATGGGTGGCTTTTTTTTCTTTTCGTTTTAAATGTAATGAAACAGGTTTGGTCAATAATAGCATATTTGACAAAAACAAATATTGCAGAAGAAAAAGGAGAAAGCAAGGCGAAATATGTAAAGTATCGTTCTGATTTTAAGTCAAAAATGCAATAAGAAAAGAAAAACATTTGCAATACAAACATATTAGAGAAAACAGTCAAAAGAGATCTCAAAAAAGTAGAAACATTTTTATCTGAGTTCTGACTCTGAAAAGTGTGACCCAACATTTCTTGAATTCATATCGAAAAAGTAGAAAAGCTAGCAGACCTAACTGATTTTATACTAGTACTTTAACAACATCGTGGAGAGGTGTGTATGTGTGTGTGTGTATTTTGGGGTGTTAATGTTTAATTCTTTTATGGGTTTGTTTATATATTATTTTTATATATTTTGTTGTTTTATCTATCTCGAGTTTGAATCTTCGAGCTTCATTTGGTTATTAAAATCCAATAATGAACTTTAATTAATTTGTGAAGTCGAGTTATGTTTTATTAATTTATATTTTTGGAGTTTAGATAATGGTTCAACGTTTAATTTGGAAGGTTCTCATTTTCATTGGTTGTTTTTTTCTTTTCGTTTTAAATGTAAGAAAACTTTCCATCATTTTTAATAATTCTTGGATATGTTACAAATTTTAAAAATTATTTTTCAACATTTCAACGCACATGATCAATCCCCTCTTACTAAAATAATAACTTTGATACATTGCCTAGCATGGTTATTTCATTACACACACACCAATAAAACACCTCACATTTCATCATTTTTCAAAATACGTGGATATGTTACTAATATCGGCAATCATTTTAAATTATTTAACCCACATTATCGACCCATATTATTAAAATAATCACTTTGATACATTCTGCTAGTATATATTTCCAGGAAAGTTTTCAATGCCGGGCGATGGCGTGTACGAATCTGGTATATATTTCTTACAATGTTATCAAAACCCAGTCATGGAGGGTACTCTACTGTTATATATTCAACATATTTAATCCATTAGAGTGAGATTCTGTGTATTATGCTAGTATGTATTAACTGGACTGTGCGGGTATTCTACAAGTGTATAATTCTACCTATCTCATTCAATCCGGGCGATGTTATGCATTCCGTTTGTATATAGTTCACCTATGTAAAACAATCAATTCCTATTTGCAGCCGCGAAATACGCCTTATTATAGGAGATATGAATTTTGTAATATTTCCTTTCTAGATACAATGCAAATATTATTTTTGTTTCAGTATTTAATCTTGTTTTATTATTTTCTTTTTTATTTATTATGTAAATGATTTTCTCGTGGAAAGATGTACCGAATCTATCTGGCAATTTCGTTCGAAATATATATTTCATTTATTTCTTTTTATTTTTTTATCATATATTTTTGTCTATAAATGTTTATATTTGCCAATTTGATAGCATAACAGATTTTGCAATTTTCATTTGGTGAGAGGGGAAATTTTCACCTAAACCCCTCTTAAACACACCAAATAGACTTTTAAATTCAATACTGACAGTTAAGGACAGTACGAAATGCATTGTGGATGCGTTATCGGCAGTTCGCGTTTCTTTATTTGTCCCTTAGTCCTCATTTTTAATGAGTGAATTTTCTGACAAGAAAAGCTGTTTTCTAGGGTTGCAGTATTTTGCGTGAACAGGCGCCAGAGATGTCGGAAATGTTCTGTTTCTATGTATATCCTTGTAGCCAAGTCATTAGTTAGGAGGCTGGAGGTAAACGTTTAATCTCGACTGACGTTATCCGCCTAACAGTCCGAGCCCCGAACCTTGCATGTAAAACTAAGGAGGTTGTCTTATCAGCAGGTCCAAAGTACTGGGGCTGCTGTATTGCCATTTGACGAATGGATTCTGGACCATGCGGTAGCTTCTGGTGGGGTCTCTTGATACCATATTAGTGGGTAATTGTTACGGCTTTACTATTTCATTTGCTAAAAACATTTCTTCATGTCTGTTTCTCTCTTACTTTACCTCTCTGCCTTGCTTCAGGCATGTCTGTCGACCTAGTCAACAAATCCCAAAACACCATCATGGAAAGTCTCGATAAAAAGACACACGATTAAACCCAGATCTCCAACTTCAAACGTAGACTCACACTACCAGGCCTCCTTTTATAACATCAGGGGTCTATGTTCTAACCTTCCAGAGGTTGAACCCCAATTACAGGAGACTAAACCAGGCATATTATTTTTAAGTGAAACTGGCATTGGGCATGGCATCCCCCTATATGAGTTTGTAATTAAAGGATACTCTAATTTAACTTCCAAATCCGACCCCCAAGAACGAATATGTGTCTATATAAAAGATGGCTTTCCATGTGGTAGGGACATCTCCAGAGAAGATCGTAACTTACACTATATGCGCTTCCGCGTTAATCTGGCTCACACTACTGCATGAATCTTTGCTCTCTAGCGGAGTTACTATCTTTAAATGCATATCTGAGAAAATTGAGCACACCCTATTTGCTTATCATTCAGCTTATATTAATGTATGTGAAGACTTCAATGTTCACAATGTGGAATGGTTAACTCTCTCAAAAAAGACCGATGATGAGTGGAGGTTCTGTCATGATTTCTCCATTGCTTATTACCTTATTCAGATTGTTCACGAACCCACACGTGTTCCCGATACTGACGACCACTTTCTCACAACTGCCCCTGAACTGTGTTCAGCTTCGGTTTTATCTCAACTTTGATCTTCCGACCACTCAGTTGTATCAGTTAAGATAAAAATAAAATGGAATAAGTCCCCAGATGCACATCTCCATCGTACAGTGCATCGATACTCTATGGCTGACTGGAATAACTTCCGCACATTTATATCAGATCTAACTCTGCGTTCCATATTTAAATAGGATGTGTCGTCTATAGTATAAACCCTGACAGATTAGTTAATTGTATGTATAGACCGTTTCATACCCTCGAAAAAATTCCAGCAAAAACCTAACAGCCAGCCGTGGTTCTCTCCAGAATGTATGCGGCCGTTGCGCATAGACATCACTTTTTCCATCTCTTCCAACGTAATATATGTACTGAGACTAAAGCTGCTTTCAGAACTGCCAGCAGCTATTGTAAAAAAGGAATAAACAGCGCATAAGAGCTCTATGCTCACTCCGTCATGTCCAAATTTGCTGAGCAGCGGCTTGGTTCCCATCAGTTTTGGCAAAAAGCAAACAGATTCCTTAAAATAAAAGTGTGTGCTCTATCCCAACTGTCATAAATGGACTTGAGGTAGTCTCGTCATCATCAAACAAAGCAAAACTTTTTGCCAAGAACTTTGCGGCTAATTCTAACGTTATCGACCAAGACTGCCACCCTACAAAATGTTCTCCTGTATCAAAAACATGCTATATGATATGCAAATATATGTACGTGATGTAGCCAAGCTAATCAAACACTTTGATTCCAGTAAAGCAACCGGCCCTGACGGTATTTTAATTATAGTACTCAAAAGACGTCAACAAGAACTTGCGACAATCCTTACAAAACTATTTAAAGGTTGTCTTAAGAAGAATTGCTTCCCGTCACCGTGGAACATTTCATCAGTGTACCCCGTATTTAGGAATTCTGGTGATCGCTCATTTCCCTTACAGTACAGGCTAATACGTCTCCTGTGAGTCAGGAGTAAGGTGCTGGAATCTGTGTTAGTGACACGCAATATGGTGCTATGTATACAACAGATAATCTTACAGTTTTATCTCATAAGATTAGTAAATCTCTGGACGGAGGCTACCTTTGTAGGGCAATTTCTCTTGGCATATCAAAGAACTTTGATAGAGTATGACGTAAAGGTTTACTTCACAAGATCTCCAGCTACCGTATAGCTGGAAATGTATTCTCAATTATTAAATCATTTTTCTCTGATAGGTTTATAATAGTTGAGCCGACACAGAAGCTCCTAGTATTAATACTGGAGTCCCTCCGGGGTCCATCCTGGACCCAAATCTCTTCCTGATCTATATTTATTTGTTTCCAAATCACATCCTTACAGTATTCGTAAATATCTATGCTGATGCCACTACCATATATAGTAGCACATGTAAGACTGTAAACGACCAAGTTCTATCTGATTCTCTCTCCTCTGATCTGGAGCAAGCGGTACAATGGTGAAAAGGTGCTGTGTTACTTTTAATGCATCAAAAAACAAGCTTCTCTCTTTACATCATCAACATTCTGATCCACATCTGGTATCAGTTGAAATAAGTGGTTCTCGTCTTTAGGACGCCTCAAGTTTTGACAAGCTTTTGGGCTTGACCATTACTCCTGATCTTAAATGAAACACGTACATCAAATATGTTGCCAAGGCCGCTCGAAACATGGTGGGATCTTTCTATTGATCCGGTGATATGTCACTAATGATGCAATTCTCTATCTATATTAGGATAGGTACGTCCAAGGATGGAGTACTGTTGCCACGTCTGGGCAGGTGCTGTTAGAAAGGGTTTATCCTGCCGGGACAGAGTTCAACATTGACTTCGTAGCTTTGTGGGGGATGCCCTTTTCTCTTCCCTGCAATCTCTTTCTCACGGAAGAGATTTTACGAGTTTGTCTCTGCTGCATCGTTATTTTCATAAAAATTGTTCGACTGAGCTGCACTGTATGATCTCATTCGCCAAACTTTCACAAGACACACTCGTTTAGCTTGAAAAACTAATAATATTTCCCCCCCACTCTTTATTTGTGCCTAAATCTAAACATAGGTTTCATGAAAAAAATATTCTTTCTCAGAATGCACGCCAGTGGTATTGTCTTCCGTTTTCCTGCTTTCCAGCTGACTACAATATGGTTGTCTTCAAGTCCATTTTATTTATTGATAAGCCGTTGCACTTGTTAACAAATTTACCGTATTTCCTTTACTAACGGTTACTATCGTCCAATTTCTACTGTAAACTCTTTAACCCTTATCTTACAGTGACCTCTTGATCTTGGTAAGTGGTCATGCCTATGTAAAAAATGACATTCAATAACGGGCGATGCCAGGTAATCTGTTAATATATATGTCAACCTATGTAATCCAAACGCGGGCGACAACAATTATTCTGTTTTTACATATTTTCACCTAGGTAATCTAATATCAGGCGACGCCGGATATTCTGCTAATACATATTTCCGCCTATTTTATCCAATCCGGGCGAAAGCAGGTTTTTCTGCTAGTATATATTTATCCACCTATATGATCCAATCCTTGGTCATGCCGGGTATAATGCTTATATTTTATCGACCTTCCTCATCTAATCGCGGGCAATGACAGGAATTCTGCAAGGATACATATATACCTATCTCATTCAATCCCACGCTACACCGGGTATTTTGCTTGTACATGTATCCGCCAATTTCATCTAATCCCTGGATACACCGTGTGTTCTGTAGTACAAATATCGACTATTTCCATCCAATCTCGGGCGACGCCAGATATTTTGCGAATACTTATATCCACCCATCTCATACAATCTGATAAACGCTGGACATTCTGCTGGTACAAATATCCACCTATATTACCCAATTCCAGACAACGCCGGTATTCTGCTAGGAAACATTCCACCTATTTCATCCAACCCCAGGCAATGGCATGTGTTCTGCTAGTACATATATTAAAGTTTTCATCCAATGGCGGGGCAAGCTGGGTATTCGGCTAGTACCTACATCCACCTATGTCATTAAATCCAGTGCAATGCTTTGTATTTAGCTAGTACATATATACAAGAATCTTTTCCAATCCCAGATGACGCTGGGTATTCTGCTTGGAAACATTACACTTATCTTATCTAATCCCCCGCAATGTCAGGTATTCTGCAAGGAAAGATTCAACTTATTTCATCCAATCCCCTGCCACACCAGGTTAGCTGCTTCTATATATATCACCTTATGTCATCCAATCTTGTGTGACGCCGGGTATTCTGCTAGTGCATATAAACGTATTTCATCACATCCTAGGGAATGTTGGGTATTCTGCTAGTACATATATCAACCTATGTCAGCCAAACCTGAGTGACACCGAGTATTTTGCTTGTGCGTGCATCAACCAATCTTATCTTATCAAAGGCGATGCCGGGTAATATGCTAGGAAACATTCCTGCTATTTCATCCAATATGGGACATAACCGGATATTCTGCTAATACATATATCCACCTAAGTCATCCAATCCCGGACGCCGGATATTATGCCTTACATATATCACCCTATGTAATCCAATCCCGGGTAAAGCCGGGTATTCTACTAGTATATATATATATATATATATATATATATATATATATATATATATATATATATATATACACACACCTATATCCTATTATCTTGAGTGACGCCGGGTATTCTGCTAGTACATAAATCAACCTATATCATACAATAGCGGACGACGCCAGGTATTTAGCTAGTTTATATATATACCTCTATTATCTGATCCCAGGCGATGGCGAGTATTCTGTTAGGAAAATGCCACCTATCATAAAATCCCGGGCAATGTTGGGTATTCTGCTAGGAAACAATTCACTAAATTCATCCAATCCGGGTGTAGCCGGGTATTCTTCAAATTCATATATCCACCTATGTAATCCAATACCGGGCAAGGATGTGTATTCTGCTAGTACATATACCCACCTATGCCATCCTCTCCTGTGCGTAACCGGGTATTCTGCTGTGAAATATTCCACCTTTGTCATCCAATCCTGGGCAACGCCATTCACTCTGTTAGTACATATATCCACCTATGTAATGCAATCGCGTGGATGCAGGGCATTTTGCTCGTACATATATCCAGCAATGCCATACAATTCCGGGTGACGTCAGGTATTTTGTTGGTACATATATCAACCTCTGTAATGCAATTCCATGTGATGTCGGGAATTCTGATAGGAAACCTTCCATCTATTTTATCCAATCCCGGGCAACGCCGGGTATGCTACTAAGATACATTCCACATATTTCCTCCAATCACGGGCAAAGCCGGGTAATCTGCTAATACATATATCAACCAAAGGCATCCAACCCCAAGAGACGCCGGTATTTTGCTAGTATATATACACCTAGTTCATCCAATGCTAGGTTACGCAATGCATTCTGGTAATACATATATCAACCTAAGTAATTCAATCCCGTGTGACACCGGGTAATCTGCTAGTGCATATTACTTTAACATCCATTCCTTGGTGTAGTATCAGTCTCAGCATTCAGTTGAGTGTAATACCTCTCCTACATAACTCAACTATGTATTTATTGCAGAATTTTTACTCCGCAGTTTAGTGATGTGGTGTTTGGAATATTGCATCTTGTCTCAATTTAGTACATGCTAAACATATAATATGCATCTTTTTTTAATAGAAGATAATATTCGGTTACCTGGTCTTTTGGATAATATCAAAGTGTAGTATCTGTCATATAATTAAAGCGCAGCATTTCTTCGCCCCTACTCTCAAAACAGAATTATATTCTTCAAAACAGATCATATTCTTACTAATACTAAAAAGAAAATGGCCATTTATTTTTGTTCTGTAAATACATCGAGTTATTCTGTACGTGAATTTTGAAATGTTACAAATAAGCTTTCAGTATGCACTGATTCATTTGGAATCAGCAGTTCAACGATATTATTTTTGGAATATGATATTTTGGCTCAATTTGATACATACAAAATACATAATATGTATCTTTTTTGATAGAATATGATGTTTGGTAGGATGTTACGTTATATAATATGGTTACTTTGTCTCTTGGATAAGATCAAAGTGCAGTATATGTTCCTAGAATTCAAGCTGCCATATCTTTCGCCCCCACACTAAACAGTATTAGAAGATCATATTGGTTCTGATACTAAAAAGAAAATGTCCGTTTGTTTTTTTTGTTTTGTAAGGATTACGGTCGTTCTTCTCGGCGCTAAATATCTGTAGGCGTATTTCTCCACTTACCAGTTTTACCTGCCATTTGTTGTTATACTCTCGTATTTTATTATTTTTAACCTAATAATCACGTCGCTAACATTTTTATAACGTGAAAGTTAATATTTTAATTTGTACAATAATGAGAGTTATCTTTTAATGTGTGCGATAGTGACTCATATACGTCGGTATTAAATCGTGCTGACATCACATCATGTGACATGACTCAGCGTTTTTCAATTATGTCGAAATAACATTAGAACTTATTTTAAATTACAGGAATTACGTAGTATTTAACGATAACATGTCACTTTTCAGGCCCCCTGCAGTAAAACGGCCAGTTGACCAACTTAGTGTTGAGCGTTGGGGCCAATCCTTCGATATCTTTCGTCTGATGGGGCTTGAATATGATACCAAATTTGGCAATGTTTGTTGGGTCTGTCGAAAGTCGTAGGCGGACATGAAACATACACACACACTTACATATATTAGAGATATATATATAGATGTAAAACTAATGACAAAAACTGTATATGTCTTATTTAAAATGCAAGAAAAATGATGATGAGATAAACAAAAAATTGGGGAATATATATTTGAGGTTAGAATTAAATGTAACAATAATTTTAACTTTCCGACAGATCGATGAAGATCTCTTTTAGGGAGAGATGAGGCCCCGGAAACACTGGAGAATGCCGGGCAGATATGATTATATTATACACTAAAGTATTGTTGTATGTCCGGGCGACGGCAACCAACCCTGCTGAAACGAATACTAAAGTTAAAGCTGAAAACTTGACGCCACGTTGAGAGACTAAACAAAATATAAATTCGTTTCCGTTGACAATTAGTGGTGACTCAAGATTGGTTGGTCTCTGAGTGCAGTATCAGAGAATAGGGGATTCCCTTGAGTTGAGGTATTTAGTGGTGATTGTTCTAGGCGGTAGCCCGACCTACAGCTGGCCTGACTGCATAAGATGGGCTGCTTGCAAAAAGTCTGCTGTTTGAGCTGAGATTCGAACGAAAAATATAATCGAAGTGCTGTCACTCCCTTTCTTCCCGAATAATTAAGACCGCCAAAACGAGAGTAAATAATCTAACCGTGATTCATTGCAGTTTTTTTTCTAAATAAACAACTGAACAAGTATGTATAATTTTATATTGTGCATGCCTATCTTGATTTAACCAGTATAATAGATACATAGGAATCAAATAAATAATCAGAGCTTGAAATTTTTTCAAAAACTGCAAACTAAAGCTAAAATTAATGTAACTGTTTAAACAAACTATATCTCATTTGATTGGCCATTTTTTTCTATAATTTTACCTGCTCATATTTGACTTTTTTATTGGAGTATTATTGTGTTCACGTCAATTTAAAACAAATAACTTTAAATTGAAGACGCAAAAAGAAAGTCCGCTTAAGACCAGCTTAAATTATCGCCTCTGAATGAGTTTAAAATGTCAATCAACAGGCAACAAACCATTTCTTTTTTGCCGGCACTGCAAATCCAAGTCTTTTATCTTATTGTGTGCTGGAAATTGATTCATTTTCAGTGTAACAGATCGACGAATTTACAGTCTGTCAACGCGAGGGATGAACACAGGTCATATTGGGTTCCTGACCGAAGATTAACACGTGTGAGACAAGGATGTTCATATATTTTTAATTACATTTTCGCGCAAAACAAGGAAAATCGCAACTTTGGTGCAGTGGGCTACTATCAGGGGCAACAACTACTGGGGTACTATGTAGGGATTTGGGTAGCAAGATGTCGGTTCACGTTACACTTGAAATTCTGCACGTCAGTACTGTTGCGGAAGCAGGGACCTGGAATGGAATTTTAAAGTCTAGCCGTTCTGGAAAAGAAACTATTGGAGTAGAAAGAGCTTTTACACCTAGGGATCTCTACAGTGCAGGGGTGGGATTTAGCAGTCTGTCGGGTTTTTCGAGGGTGCTCACGCCGTTGTGGCACAAGTGATTGCAGTTCGCAAGAGCAATCACTATTAAAATACTTATAGAACAGGCAGAGGGATGCAACATTTAATCGATCGGACAGAGGCTGACGCTTAGATGCCACTTCAGGGTCTATCAGGGTTGCGACTCTCTTTTTAACCTTGTAAAGGAGCGAGAGACTAGTAGCAGGTGCACCAGCCCAAATGTGACAGAAATACTCCAAACATGGGCGAAGTGTGGCCTTATAGAGGTACAGGGTACTTTCGAGTGTTAGTAGTTGTCTAGTACGGTGGAGAGAGATCACCTTTATTGCAGCGGCCCTGGCAATGCCTTCAATGTAATTGTTCCAACTCATGTTTCCTGTGAGCGTTAGGTCGAGGAGTTTGAAAGATGTACTCTCAGATAAAGAGTCATTTGCCATTTCTATAGGTGGTAGAGAGGGGTTCTTGTAATTATTGAATGAAACTAGTTTTGTCTTGGCGGCATTGAACGTAACCAACTATTTTTGTCGCCATTCCACTACAGCTTGGAGGTCTTCTTCTAGGGTTTCTGCACTTTCTTTAGAAATGTGTACATTCGTCTTCCTGTCGTGCCTGCCATACAGTGTAGTGTAATCAGCATATATACCCATCTCAGAGGCAATTTTGTCGGGGAGGTCATGTATGAATATCATGAACAATAGAGGTCCAAGGATAGCCCCCTGGGGAACACTCGCATTTATATCATGTTTTTAGATGTACGACCGCCGAGGGCATACTTGATTTTTCTCAAGATACTAAAGTTTTCATATCTTTACTCTGAAGAGTTTTAAATTTTAATTAATTAAGTAAGTAAGTAATAAATTAATAATTAATTATTTAATTAAATTTTAAGTTGACTTAGCGATCGTTTCGCTGGAGGTAAATAATATGATAACATATTACAAATGGGGATTTGACTACTGCAACTATATCAAATGGTATTAATATAATTAGGGGCTATACAGAATAATTATTTATGTAAAAATATACATCATTAAAGTAATAATAAGAACAACATTATGTATGGATTTAAATTAAGACTAAATAACTTATTAAATACAGCCGATAAGTAAAAATATGTTTTTCTTTTTGTAAAACGTCATGTAAAAACTGAATTGGTGTGTAAAGATAACATTATTTATTTTTTGAGGGTATATATCTATGCATTAATTACACATTAATGTAAACAAAGTTATTATTTACTACAATAAATATTCATAGTAGTATATACAGAAAATCATGCAATTTTTATTCGATAAAGAGTGTTAAAGTAACTTTATTACTGAATTCCAAATGGAGTTATGTGAGAAAATAATAATGTAATAGAAACTTTTCTTCAACTTCGGGAGTGTGTATCATATCCAAATGCATTTTGTTTCCTTTAAGTGGATTGATAGGCGCAATTCCTTCTGATAAGTGAAAGTCAAAACAGGGTTAGTGACTGGTAAAGTGAATAATGCCAATAATTCTGTGCTACAAAATAATCAATGAATTAAACAGAGAGATCGTAAGATTGTGCACATAATTAAATTTGGAATATAGATTTGTGTCATTTCAATATTGATCGCTCGGTAATTACATTGGCATTCTTAAATATAGGTGTATATATATATATATATATATATATATATATATATATATATATATATATATATATATATATATATATATGCATATATATGTATATATAAAGACTTATAAGTGAAAAAAGAATATTTTCATATAGATATATATATATATATATACATATATATGTGTGTGTGTGTGCGTGTGTGTGTGCGTATCAAAATTTAGTAATTACAATTTTATGATGTGAAACGGTTTAATTTCAAACCTAGAATTTTATTATATACAAGACAAAGGATAAATTTCAATAGGTGTATTTCCGTGACCTATAGGTTTTCGATAATAACCCGTCTCAGAGGAAAACATTTTAGCAAATATTATCATTATCCATCTGGTATATTGAGCAATGTTGATTTAGCTGGGGTTGTCTTTATTAAATATTACAACCAATAATATTTTGTAAGATCGACAATCCCTGATAAATAAGCATACGAGTAGATTTATTGAATTACATTATTCTGAAGTCCATCCATCTAACTATCTATCTATCTCTCTCTCTATATATATATATATATGTATATATATATATATATATATATACATATACGTACATACATACATGCATACATATATATATATGTATATATATAATTATATATATATATATATATATATATATATATATATAATTATATATAGGGAGACTTCACAAAGTAATGCCTTCTATTTTTAACAAAAGCAAAATGAAAAATCTCCTAAAACTGAAGGTTAATATTAAACCTCATAGACTGTGTTTGTTTGTATAATCAGCACACTTATCACAACACATTTGCCCGCTGTTGACTGTGCACTTACATCTGAAGTTATTAATAAGATCAGTGCCCCCATCCGAAAATATATGAATTTATCTCAATAGTATTTTCATAAAAAGTGCACTGGCTTCATATACATTCAACACAAGACTGCTTGGTTCAAGATTTTAAACATGGAACACAGTCAATAACGCATACCTGACGAATATATATGTCATAGTTTGCTTTGTGTCAATCGTATACCGTTACTAAACGCAAGAAAGAATGACCATTTATGATCACAAGTGCATGCAGTCAGATATAATCGATCAATTCTAACAAAAACGTTTATGAAAAATCCCTTCATAGAATCTCACACATAACATGATGTGCATATGTAAATATATCTACATATAATATTCTTAGATCTAACTTTATTCTGACATTATAAACAGTACAATCCATATATTTCTTTTTTCTTATTCAGAGATTCTTTGGAATTGGTCTATTTTCGGTTAGCAGAAAAGGCGGACTTGATTGATGAGTTTTTTGTGTTTGTTTTTGTTTTTGTTTTTCAAGTAAAACGACCAATATAGACTGGTTGAGTCAAGACTAATATCGAGAGTAGATGAAGATACTGGGTAGATATGAAGATAACACATGACATAGCTCTGATCAATCCACATCTTGGACTTGCGCCAGATAACACTAGAATAAATTACAATGGATAAATGCCCATTTACTTACATCTCAATGGCTGAATTATTTCGGTTAAAAAAAGCAATAGTCGAGCATTTTATCTCAATTTATATCAAATCTGTTTACCTAGAGAATTTTCTTCCGAGTACAATTAAAATCGATAATGTAATCGTAAATACGCTACCTGCATCAGTTATATGTGAAAAAATAAAACAGTAAATAAATATTTTAACTTATGCTGCTGTTTATTACACACCTATTTCATTACTCTTTTAATATCTCCGTCTTTTAACTAAAAAGCTATAATACTTAAATCAAAATTCAATTGCATATATACAAACAAAAATAGTATTATTGTTATATGGGGAAAATAATCTTGACCATGGCACTAAATAAACACTCCTTATGGGCGAACAAGGAAAATAATAGTTATTGATGAATAAGCACTATGTAGCACTGTTTAATTACTAGATACAAAAAATTAAATACAAAACATATATGACGATAAAATTGCACACTCATGAGACTGATTACAGATAAAACAATACTCACCTGATTAAATAATATCAATTAAGACAAAAAAAGAAATATGCTTACCGTTTACCAACATTTTCATATGTATATATATATAATATTGCGATATTCGAATTCTCTCGTAATATGTGGCTGTTTATACACAAATCTGAATGTATATATACATATATATATGTATATATATATATATATATATATATATATATATATATATATATATATATATATATATATATATATGAATGGCAATGTGTAAAAAGAATACGAAAAGTATAAAATATTATAGCGTTTCTTTATTCATTTTCAATTGGTGTCGTGTAGGAATACAAAATAATATTTTGAAAAAAAAATAAAAACCTTTTTACAGGTACATAATTTCGACCGATCCTTCAGTCCTCATCGAGTGATTGATAATAAGTCCTTAATATCGGACTAAATTGAAGTGACCTATCACAAGGAAACACGTACGTGTGCATTGTAATACTCGTAGGAAAAAATAAAGGATATCTTACCTGTTTCATACATAATAGTAACCAAAATGTAAAATCATTCAATAGTTTTATTTAAACACTTTTAAATAAACTACTTGTACACAATTCTATTAAATCCATCAGGTACTTGTGCTGTATAGTACTTATATTAAAATCCAGGAATCCCTGGATTTGACGTACATATAAGTAATTTAAACCGGCAACGAGGTAATGCAACTGAGTAGTATAACATTTATATAAGAAGTTATGTGTTTCGATACTATAGTACTATGATAAAAAAATAACCACACTCTTTCCTTTGATATACGGAAAATTACCATGAATAAAATTCTGTTAGATAATAGAAGAGTTGAGATTAAAGTCATAAATACGGTATATGCAGAGTATCTTACCTGAGAAATTAAATAATTGTACAGTATAATACCTGCATTGAAAAATAAATAACTTTACGTGTCCTGTATTAAATTTTTGTCATCTGTCCTTAGTGTTCGTATTCTAAAAGCCGTTTCAATATGCTTTTTTATATTATGTACCGCATTCTAGAAATCATGTAATTGAATTTAATCCTCTGTATTAAAGCGGAGGTAGGGGATGTAGTGGCTGTTTTGTTGTCACAATTCAATCTCGCAAGCCTTATTAATTACTTCATTTCGTATATGTTTGAAAGAGCGGTGTATATAAAGTCATTCCAGGAAATGGCTGAAAGAGTTTACAGTCTAAAAATCACTTTTAACGTAGATAGTTTAAGAGGGTGATGTATCGAATCAGTCATGGAAAGAGTCAAAACAATTTACGATGCCAGATTACCAAGGTAATATATGGAGTTGATACCAGAAATGATTAAAGCAGCTAATGATCTAAACCTTACATTTTATAGAATTCTGGTTATAAGCGATTCGTTTAAACTGTTTCAATTTTGAGGACTTAGTCAAGTACGCATGTTTGTTAGGCATTCTTTTTCAACTTGGGTTAAATAAAAAAAAAAAACGTCGTTTCCCTGACAGCGTCGTGGGGCAGTGAATAACGATATCGGGCCGTAAGCTTTTACTCTTCAGGTTGAAGCCCACGTACCTGTGGTATTTTTTATTATTAAAACAGGATTTTTTCTTATTTTTTTCACATTTAAACAGGGTTAAACATTTTTATTTACGATAACATGTTTCTTGTTTAGATGCTTATGTTATGTGATGATTTTTTAAAGAAAATTGAATTCTTTTCAAGTTCACTAAAACTGTGTGTCACGTACTTCTTTCGTATATTTATTTTTTTTTTTTTTTTACACTTCATACCACCCGGCCTGAGTTTAATTTTTTCTGGGGGTTGTCAATGTCCTTACTACACAAACATGCGACATTCGGGCAAAACCGTGTACTCCGGATAGTAAGGAATATAATTCATAGTTTTTTTATTAAACGCGCTTGTTTTAAGTATTCTTCCTCCAGAATCTTATATTCTAATTGAACAAAGAAACGTAAAGGGAATTACAATTTGCGATGAAAATGGAGATCATTACGAAGTTTAAATGATATTTATTTACGGAACGTGTAGAAGAGAAAGATATGAACCAATCTATACTAGAGTTTTTGAAACTAGATGGTGCGAATAAAATATAAACAACTCAATGCATCAGTTTACTTGAATGTGAGGATTTGACAACACATGCGCGGATATATTTGTAAATTCATGAAAATATTTAACGTATTTTCATTCATAGGATTTTTCTGTATAATCCTGCATTTTTGCAGGTCAGAAGTCATATTGAATGTGTTTGTGTCGGAATCGATATCAAATAATGTGTAGGGCATTTGTTTCTTATATATATATATATATATATATATATATATATATATATATATATATATATATATATATATATATATATATTAGTCTGGAAACTCGCCAATCTTTTCTTCTGTTATTGATAAAGACAGCTAGATAATCATTCCTGTTTTTTTTCCCGCCGGCCTTCAAGGTCGTTGTCACATAGCGTGTCTTATAATTTTGTGTTTATTTATGGCAAACATAATTCACACCGTCTGATGTATCAATGTACGTAAAAAAGAACGCACATGCATATCGTGAACGTTTTAAAAGGTAGGAGAAACTCAAATTATTTAACTCAACGATGATGACAATATAAAGATTCATACTGCTTTTTTCCAACAAATTTCATTATTCACATCACACTATAATCATTCTTTTCATTCCATCCAGATCAAGTGCAATATTACTTGCTGAGAAATGAATAAAACTTGAAAAATAAATTCGATTAGATATATTCGTTTAAACGTAATACATTTTTAAGGTTGCACAAAACAATAAAAACGAAATAGCAGTATTTCACAAGAGGTTAAAGATAATTGTGATGAAAAAAGAATTTACGAATCAAGTGATAGAATTTAAAATATTAAATGACACCACTAGAATTTTTGGTCCTAATCTCTTATAAACAATTTAAGTTCATGTTAAGAATATAAAGTATTAAGATATAGTTTCCAAACAACGGCGTTATTCAGAAGTAAATAAAATAAATAGATGCGGACAACTCTTAATATAAAAGTTTATTTATTATATATCTCCCAATAGTATTGTCTTGATCGTATAGCATTTACAAATAAATTAGCCAATCGCTTGACGGTATATCAAAATCATGTAAACGGTTTCAATATAGGATGTTGCCCGATCGAGAAAACATAACAGAGTATCTACCTTCCTTCCTCATATTGTATCTATTAAATTAGGTTAGAAGGCAGAACAAACAGAAGACAACAAAGTGTGAAAACACTATGTTTTAGATTGGGCATCTCTAAACAGTTTGCCATCCATCAACCAACTTGCCCTGAATCGGTGAGAATGGCGCAAAAAATGTCATGTGGTTTCGAAATCTAGAGCAAGCAGAGGAAATAACATGAGGATGTGTATTCATATATATTATATACATATATATATACGTGGATATATATATATCTATATATATATATATATATCCCCCTCTCTCTCTCTCTCTGTATATATATATATATATATATATATATATATATATATATATATATATATATATATATATATATATATATATATTACAAAGATTGTAGCCGCTAAAATTGCCGGTATTTAAGATGTTTATGCTTTTTTAAAATTTAACGATATTTTCATATCAGGTTTAGAGCCTCATTTAGCTCTCTTCATAAATGGTTGAGTTTAAGTCCCTTTTAACTTAGTGGGTTGCGGATATCACATTTGTTCAGCAGGAGGTTGCTTTTGAAGGAAATGCGAATATGAGACTTGATGTCTCCGGTGCTATAGCTTAAGAGTTCAAGCGGTCACCTTCAAGTCCATTTGATGGGGAGGAAGTGTTAAGTCTCTTTACTGACTATTTTTATGCATATTCTTCTGTTTTATGTGTGCCAGTGTTTGCGTACGTGCGTGTAATCTTAGTAGTTTTATGTTCCATGTGTGTAATTGTGTGTGTGTATATATATATATATGTATATATATATATATATATATATGTGTGTATATAAATCTGATATTTTTCATTTCGAATATATGTGTGTTAGTCAGTGTGTACGCGACTGTATGTGTCTGTGTGTGCCTGTGCTTGTAGGATAGAATGGGGGTGGTAGAGATAGAGTAAAAGACAGGGATTATATGTGTGCATTAGTGTCCGTGTGGGTCTGTTGGTGTGTGGGCGTATGCTATGGTTGTGGGTCTTTCGATTTGCTCACCTGCTCCGTGTGTTCGAATTTACATAGATTTATGCACCTGTATAAGTGGATCGTGTTGGGTGTGCTTATTCCAATTTACGTTTCTCATCACGAGGGCCTAGTAAATATTAACTCGGCCCCTAATATAGAAATACATAAATATGTATGGAAAAAAATGAAATTAAAAATAAATATAGAAATATAAGAACAAATTATGAATATATAAATAAATAAATATATATATATATATATATATATATATATATATATATATATATATGTGCGGCACACATATACACACACTCAAACTTATATATCTACTTAAATACACATATACAGGGTGACCGAAAAATAACAAAAGCTAAATGGAGGCCATCTAGAACATATGCTGTAGAACGGAGAAAAAAAGTCCAAAGTTCCTACCGGCTTGATGTGATGTTTTTATTATAATAAACTAGTTATGACCAAAGTTTCAATTCATTCGAACAAAACAGTAAGATACGGGGCCTAATCAGAGTTGGGGCCCGTTTTGGAGGGTACCCTGTATATGATTATGATTGCAACGTCTTGTCAGACGAGAGCCACTCTCTCAGTCACTAAAAGTCCATGTGCCGGAAGATGACTTTTTAGCCTTATCAGCGACTTGCACACTTTCAAGCAGACATGGCACTGAAAACGTCCACTGATTTGTATGAGACTAACAACAGCGGAACTTGTATTATAGTTGGCTTTCATGTGATTAACAAGACCTGCCTTCGACAACAGAGCCCGATCACACACCTTACATATCCAGAGATCTCCATGGTTGGGCGGCAAGGTTTGGCATTTACTACATGCTCTATTAAGCTTCTCTCGGTCTATTTTCGCTGCTTCCAAGTGTTCTGCGTCCTATGTATCAGTGCCCTCCATTTCTTTCAATCATACGCTAGAACTCCCAACTATCATCAGGAATATGTAAGCCCGCCAGACTCTCCTTGATTCTACCACGATAACGTTTTTGGGGGCTTTTGTCGACGTTTTTATCCAAGAACGAGCTCACTATATAACAACTGTTTTGAGAATCGATAGTCTTCAAGCTGGATGAGATGACACGCCCAACGCATCTGGTTCTTAATAACAATAGAAGCAAGAATGCTTTTTTGGCGTTTTTAAAGACATATGCATCAGGGACAAAGCTATACCTCTTTAAACCAAGGCTGTGTCTAAGGCAGTGCTGATTGAACCTCTCGAGTAATTTTATATGTGACGGGTACAAGGACCAAGTTTTAGATGCGTAGAGTAGGGATGGTACTACACATGCATTATACACTGAAAATTTAGTTTAACAGAGTTAGATCACCGTCAGACCAGACTCTATCTTGTAACCTTCCAAAAACATCAGATGGCTTGTGATTCTATGCCTTATTTCCGCAGTAAGAGTGGCATCATTTGATAAGGCACTCTCAAGGTAGGCAAAACATTTACGACTTCAAGGCGCTTTCCGCAGATGAAGATATCAGGTTCCGCATACAGATCATCGGGAGCGCGTGTGTACATGACTTGTGTTTTCTTAATGCTAACTGTCAGGCCGAAGCATGTACAGCCATTTTTTAAAAGATCCATCACTAGTTGCATATGTACTGGGGAGTGTGATACCAGGTCAGTATCATCGGCATACAACAGTTCCCTAACAATTCCATCACTAACAATTGTTTTGGATTGGAATCTTCTGAGGTGGGACAACTTTCCTGTCGTTCGGAAGCTAATATAAACACCCATATCACAATCGTGGAAACCATATCAGAGCACACAGCCAGATACAGAGATAACAATGTTGGTGCAGCTGTATCCCCCTGCTTCACCCCATTATCAATGTGGAATTCTTCCGAAAGCCGACCATTGAAGTTGACGCAAATTTTCTTACTACGACGAAGTTGCTTGAACTTCTCTGTAAAAGCACGTGTACAGCCAAATTTTTCCAGCACTTTCTAGAGAGCCTCACGGTTGACTGTGTGAAATGCCTTGGTTAAGTCCACAAACATCTGCAAAGAAACATACGCAGTTCAATACATTTATCCAAGACCGGTCTAACTGAAAACACCATATCCACAGTTCTTCGCCCACCTCTAAAACCTGACTGGGATTCCGGAAGAATATAAGGGCATACATACTTTTCCGATCGGTTTAGCAAGAGCCGTGCAAATACCTTTCCAACTGCACTCAGCAGAGCGATACCTCGATAATTTCCACAATCAAACCGTGTACCATTTCCTTAGTACAACATAATCAAGATGGCCTCTACCCAATCTTGGGCAACCGGGTCACCCTGCCTTACTGACAATATCAAAGAGTTGACCACACAATGTAAATTGACACCACCATGTATCAGCAGCTTAACATGGAGGTCATCCAGCGCAGGAGCCTTGTTTGAGTTTATCTGTTTTATGCAGTAATCTGTTTCCACAAGAGTCGGTTAAACATCAAGTTCAGGACAAAAGGAACATCGTCGGATACCTTATATTGGAGCAACATCAACATTGAATGGGTTATGAAGAAGATAATGGAAGTGGCCATGGCATCGATGCATAATTTATTCTGAGGGTTTCAGCAAGGTGTTCCAGTCCTTGGCCAGGAGTGCCGTTGTTGAAGAGGATTTTGGGCCATGCCTGATGAAACACAGTGTAGAATGTCTTAATATCTCTATGATCGTAGGGAGTCTGTATCTCCCTTGTGAGTCAGACCACCATTTGTTGTTTTTTATTTGACACAAACAACACTGAACCACACTCCGCACAGAAGAAAAGTGTGCAGCGAACGCTGGCTTGTTCAGAGGTGAAGAGTTAAAAATTTCGAATAAACTTTCCACTTTCTATAAATTTAAGGGTTAATTTGATTGAAATTATCAGCAAACCAATCTCGATGTCTGGGAACCTTCAATCCAAGAGCTTCAACACCTTTTTGGTGTATTGTATATCTTACTGTCTCCCAGTGACAAGCTGAGAAATCCACCTGGTTGAAAGCACATTTCAAAAAACTCTGTACGACTTGGTCCTTAAATTTGGAAACATCAATACGTTTAGGCACTTTGACACCATTGAAACGGCGTTTTGTGAAGTGTAATTCTCAGTTTAGCTCTGACCATTAAATTATCAGTACCACAGTCAGCACTACGCATCACTCTATCTTTGGAAAAAATCCAAGGGCACTACTTCTACACAGTATGTAATCCAGCAAAAGGGCATGTTTAGATTGGGGATGAGACCAGATCTATATGTTTTTTGGTGGATACTAGTGTTGGTAATAACAGGATTTAGTTCACTGCAGAGATAGAGAAGCAGCATACAATTTGAATTGAGTCTATCAATGCCATATGGACTCAAGAGATACCAAGTCTAATATTCTGATCCAACCCTTGCATTGAAGTCACCAAGAACCACCAAACTCTCAACACTTAGCAAACCGATGGTAACAGATCTAAGCATATGATGCAAGGAAGTAATATCGTATTCAGTCGAAGTAAGAGTCCGCGCATAGACAGAAAGAACATTCATGTAACGACCAGCAGCAAGGGACATTCTCAATGTTATTGTATGGTCATTTATGGCTGTTCGATTTTGCCTATGAAGGGAGTCTTAACTGCGAAACCAAGACCAGTCTCTCGCCTCTACTTTTCAGCTGTACCAGACCAAAAGATCGTGTAGCCCGACTCCCGCCCAACCAGTTGATCCTCACCTGCGAAACGTGTCTCAGAGAGGGCAGCAATATCATATTGTACCTTTGCAATTCCTTAGTTAAAATTGCAGCCTCCCGTTCTAGTATTTTACCATTGCCAATAAGTGTTCTTACATTCCAGTAACAGAGCTGAAGTGGGTGTCGTTTAGCATAATATATTCTATTCCTGTTAATATGGACAGCCACCGCCAATAGGATTTTTTGGAAAATGTCTGAGGAAGTATCTGTACAAAGATTTATAATATATAGATTTAGCTTTGTACGACATCTAGTCCTTCTATCGGTCCAAAACGTGGATATTTAGCAACAAGCAAGTGCAAGAAAGCCAGAAACAAATCACATGACAGACAAGCTTAATGCGGGTACTGATCTTATCCTATATGTATTTGTTTAATCAGAGATATGCTTCTCTCGGAGAGGTTGTCTTGACCATGAGTGTCTGGAACCCTCTTCACCCGAGATAAAACAAATCCAACGGATGCAACATGTAAAACAAAGCAGTCATGAATCTTGGTGTTTTTCTTTTTTTTTTTAATTGAGAGCTTTTAAAACGGTATAATTTATCAATGATAATGGAAGAAGTCATGGTGTTTACAAGTCATGGAATATACACGATGATAAAAATAAACACAAATTCAACACATGCAATGCGTAAAACAAAGCAGTCATGAATCTCAGGTTTTTTTTGTTAATTGAGGGAAGCGTTACAGAACGGTATCATTTCTTAATGATTATTACGACAGTGATTACGTTTACAATTCAGTTAGTCCACACGATAATAAAAATACACACAAATCCAACACATGCAATACATAAAACAAATCAGCCCTGAATCTCGGCGTTTATTTTTCTGTTTCTTTAATTGAGGGAAGCATGAATCTCGGTGTTTTATTATTTTTTTTAATTGAGAAGAGCGTTTAAAAACGGTATAATTCCTCACTGATTATGACGACAATGCTGATGTTTACAATTCAGTGAGTACACCCCACAATAAACAGAAAATAATGCAATACGTAAAACAAAGGAGTCCTGAGCCTCAATGTTTATTTTTTGGTTTTCTTCAATTGAGAGAAGTGTTTAAGGACGGTATAATTTCTTAATTATCATGATGGCAGTGACGGTGTGTAAATTTCAATCGGTACACACGATACATAATACAAAAAACAAATCCAAGATAGGCAATACGAAAAAACAAGCAGTCATGCATGTCGGTGTTTAGTGTTTTTTTTTATTTAGAGAAACGTTTAAAAACGGTATAATTTCTCAATGATTATGTCGATAGTGATGACGTTTACAATTAACTGAGTACACACGATAATAAAAATAAAAACAAATCAAACACATGCAATACGTAAAACAAAGAAGTCATGGATCTCCGTGTTTATTTTTTTTTAAGTGAGGGAAGCGATAAAGAACGATATAGTTTCTTAATGATTATGACGACAGTGATGATGTTTTTAATTCAATTAGTACACATATTAATTAAAAAAACTACTTCACCACAGCAATACCTATAACAAAGCAGTCATGGATCTCGGTGTTTTATTTATATTGAGAGAAGCGTTACAATGGTATAATTCCTCCATGATTATTACGGCAATAATGACGTTTACAATTCAGTTAGTACCCACGATAATAAAAATACAAACAACTCCAACACATGCAATACGCTAAACAAAGCAGTCATGAATCTCGGTGTTTCTTGTTTTGTTTTTTTTAAATTGAGACAAGCATACACAACGGTATACTTCCTCAATGATAATGACGACAGCTAGGATGTTTACAATTCAATGAATACACACGATAATAAAAATACAAACAAATCCAACACATTCAATACGTAAAACAAAGCAGTCCTGAGTCTCGGTGTTTATTTTTCTGTTTCTTTAATTGAGGGAAGCATGAATCTCGGTGGTTTTTATTTTTATTTTTTTTTAATTGAGAGAAGCGTTTAAAAACGGTATAATTCCTCACTCATCATGACGACAATGATGATGTTTACAATTCAGTGAGTACACACGATAATAAAAATAAAAAAAAACATATCCAATGAATGCAATATGTAAAACAAAGCAGTTATGAATCTAGGTGTTATTTTTTAAATTGAGAGAAACGTTTAAAAACGGTACAAATCTTTAATGATCATGACGACAGTGATGAATTTTACAATTCCATGTAAACACAGGATAATAAAAATAAAAACAAATCCAACACATGCAATACGTAAAACAAAGAAGTGATGGATCTCGGTGTTTTATTTTGAGAGAAGCGTTAAAAACGGTATCATGGTTCAATTATCCCGACGACACTAATAATGTTTACAATTCAGTGAGTAACAACGAAAATAAAAATACAAACAAATCCAACACATGCAATACGTAAAACAAAGCAGTCATTAATCTAGTTTTTTTTTAATTGAGAGAGCGCTAAAAACGGTATAATTCCTCAATGAACATGACGAAAGTGATGATGCTTATAATTCAGTGAGTGTACACGACAATAAAAATAAAAACAAATCCAACACACACACACACACACACACACACACACACACACATGTACATATACATTGATTTACATTGTCTTAGTTAAGAGAGTTTTTTTTTCTATTGAATGTTGGCTTAATAATGAATTACCTTGCTAGTATTTGCGTAATTTGAGGAATCGTTATTATATTGTATGTCGGAGTGTCTTCCCATGCAAGGTACATGCGCCTGAGAGTATGCGTGTGCCTCCTCGTTCCTGTCTTTATTCGTGCGTTGAGGTGCACACTTTCATAAGCGTTCGTAAGTATAGGCGTTCATAAGTGTGTGGTGTGTGTGTTATTTTTTTGTTTTATTGGAGTTTGTAAAATAAAGAAGTGTAGGTAACTGATTTTATCTCGCTTTCGTTGCGACTGCTTTTAGTGTTGGTGTCTCCAGGTTTCGGGTAGAGTTCTGTGATTCGATTTTTTAAAATTTTATTATCATGTCTAAGGAGCGTAATTCTGTACATATTCGTTTAAGACTAAATATAACTTTCGGCTATAGGTTTTGAAGTATATCATCATGTGGATGCTCACTGCATGAAGTCATTGAGACATCTTTTTCAATATTCTATAAACACTTTTATAGTGTTGCCAATTAAGGTTTGAGCTTTTTCTAGGTAGGCGAAGAAGGATTCCGTATGTCACTGCCATTTTTCTCATTTATGTTCGTAGAATTTTAATCTGGTTGTCGTTGTCAAATTTTAGTACATTATTATTTAGAGGTATTTCTATACACTCGATGACGTTTTATGAATATTGGCTGTAGTATCTGTGTGTGTTTGTTGATCTGGTCTGATATTTAATGTTGTCGGAAATCATTGGCTAAGTTTCTGTATAAACTGCTAACGTGAAATGTAACTAAGAGTGCCCCGTTTTCTACGGCATGTTGTAAAGAACTTCAGAATTTGGTATCATCACCTATGTAGCTCTTGATTTGATTGGTAAAGGGTTGTAAAAGCATGTCTATTAAGTAAATAAGTCTGGCTGTAGGGCATGCGTATTCTGCTACTATGCGTCTAAATAAAAGTTCACTGAGTTTTGGGCGTTAAAATATTCTGAGATATTTTGTAAACAGCATGTTTTATTTTATTTGATTTTTGTATCTTTAATAGTCTGTATAACCTGTTTGTTTTTGTAAATACATTTATTCATGTTGATTAATCCGAATATGTTCTTACTCTGTCAATCAATAATGATAAACTTTAACTGCAAAACATTAGTCTAACGTTAAATTCTGAACTACTTCACAACAGCAAAATTAGTTTGTTTGACGTAACCAGGTTTTCTGGCAAAGAGAAATAAGTACTTATATCGTTTTCAATAATAGTTATTAATGTGATTGAAGAAATTTATGACCTTTTTCTACTTTAAGTGCACGATTGTCGTTAGTTCGCTATCAGAAGGATTTTAATTTACGTGCATTGGGTGTTAAATTCTAACTCTTATTCTAGCAGACAATGATAAAAGACAAATTTTCTTGTAATTTTTGCAAACTCACACATACCCTTTACAGCTTTATTAAACTTTGCCAATACAAAGGGTATTTGCAGATAGCCACATTTACACTTAAGCCATTTATCTAGTCATGCCCCATTCATCATATCTTAATAGAAAAATCGCATAAAGGAGTATGTGTTTTATTAGAAAAAAGTAGTTTACAAAATAAGCTGCAACAGAACAATCTTATACACAATACTGAATATATTTTCAACGAGAAAACATTACTGTAAAACCACACGGCATTTTGTTAATTTATGAAATTTCTATCAAGTAGTATGATCTAAACAATGCAAATGAACAACTATCAATTTAGAGACATGTTGGGGCGCTCCACTACTGCTTGTTATAATTAACTCCTCAATGACGTCACTTCTTCTATGACGTCACCTCCGGGTAACATTGATTGGTGGAGGAATACGTAAGCAACTACTCCAGCAGAGCTCAGAAGACATTGGCCAATTTACCTGTTTAATAGCTCATCAATTATTAAAAGACTGACATCACAAATATAAAACTAATAAGAGCCTTATACTGACTCGGGCTACAGCGAGATGTATTGCATTAACGGATACAACGTATTGATAATTAGGAAGCAGATTCCTTAATTATAATGCACCTATATTTACATTCTTTCAACCTACGACCTTTACTAGAAGTATTATTTTATCTGTATACATGATTAAGTTACTAATTTAATTGAAAAATCAAAATGTGTTGACATTAAACATTTTCAGCATTCATCAACATATTAAAAAAACAGAGAGTAACCTGGTTGTCTTTCTTCCTTCTTTAGAAAGAAGTACGGGTTAATTTGTTACTGCATTATCCTAAAGCTCACTGAAAGCCTTAATGAGATCTCGTATATGCCCTTTCTAAGTAGATTGGAACAATTAACCCTATTAAAACACGAACAGCAAGGGTGACCACATGTCTATAGGATTAGTAGTATTAGATAAGTAAATCTGTATCCGTCCTTTACAAAACAGGCCTTAAATTATATTAAATATAAGTTTTAACATGTATTATATGAAAACAACGGAAAGGTTACAAATGCAAATTGTAGGTAAATCACTGAGCATGCTAGGATCCCTCTGGAATTACATCCCCCGCAAGGAGCCGCCATGATTACGCTTTATATGGACGATAGATTAGTCCATTTGCAATAGTTTTGTACTTTGATTTATAGTGATCTATATTACACACCAATGTTTATATCTCTATTCTCCTTAGATGGGTAACAGTAATACAAAATATAATAAAATCATTTTAATGAAAATTACTATTTCGAATTATAAACAAAAGGCGAAGTTATCTTTCCTCGTTAGAAATCCGAACTTTATTAAGATATATTGTACTCCAGAAACTTTATATGGGCGATATATTGAAAGTAGGTTGAAAGAATGTAATTTCTGATCACGCTGACATAATGATAGAAATTCCCTAAATTCCCGATCCAAACTTGAAACGCCATTGTTCAAACCGACAAGGTATTACAAGACATCCAATTGGGAAGCCTCCAGGAATCCCATCAGAGAAGTTAACTGGGGAAATATTTTTCTCTTCGAGAATGAGACAACAGAATGTTTTAAAACGGCTATTGAAGCACGTTTCCATGCGGAAATCTTATAGTTAACATCACTATTCCTAATCGTTTATTTCTACTTGTGCAACTGTCATTGTCCAGAGGCAAAATGCATACCGCAGATTTAATCGAGATGTCGAGTACAGACAAATGTTTATAGAAGTTAGAAGTAATTTTTAGAAAGAAATAGCGAGCTAAGAGAGATTATACCGAGACAATCAGAACACGCATCGAAACACGCATCAGTAACCCGGGATGTCAGAAAAAATCTACATAAATATAGTGAATAATTTGCAATCTTCAAGGTTTCCACTATCCGCAACTATGAGGGTATTTGCACGGCAACCGAAAATCTAACATAATTGCTAGTCAGTTAGCTTTAAACTACACATGAACCCTGTAAACAACTCCCTTTCGTACTTTCCTTTATGGACAGGCGCCACATTAGAAGATTTGAAAATGACACCATTCTTAGGTTGCTGGTATCATAAAATACCTAGAGAAACGAAAAAATATATGGAACCCATCTAATTCCAACTATGCTATTAAAAATAATCCGTTTAGGTTGCTCCAGTGCTATGTAATCTTTATTTCAAATGACGATGAATCTTGTTTTCCTGCCTGCGGGAAAGCAACTTCTGAGGCAAAATTTAACAGAATTCATGCAGCAGTGTTAACACATTTATTATCGCCTCATTAGGCTTCTCCCGCTTTTCGCCAAATTATTTGAGTCTACAATAAACAAGACTCTCATCAATAATCTTACAGATGCTAAAGTTCTGATCGACCAAAACTATGGATTCAGGCAAGCCAGTTCGACAGCATATATCCTAACTGTAATCATGAACGTATGTACCATACACTGGGCAAAGGGGGAATACAGTAGCGCGATAGCCCGCGATATATCAAGGCGTTTGAGAGTGCATGGCACAATTATCTTCTCAGAAAAATCAAACCATACGGTATCAATGGAGGAATAGTTAACGTATTTCAATCCTACTTAAATAACGTCTGAACCAATGTTATCCTCGACTTTCGTACTTGACATCTCATGATATAAATAAGTTTGCACACCAGGGGTCCTTCCTTGCACCCTTATTATTCCTAATATTTATAAATGATCTACGTGATGAAATTATTCTGAGATAGGTATATTTTCTAATGATGATAAAATGCTCTATAACAGGAAAAGAAGTAAAGACATGTCTAAGGAAATTCCAATACCTTAGAGAAAGACATGCAATTTGTGGTTAAATGGGTCAATAATGGATGGTCACATTCAATGCTGCACAGACTAACCTTGATTACTTATATAATTATGAGAAACTTTCTCAAACAATAATAGCTATAGCTAACGATATATTACCTGAAAATATTTCTATCAAACTCCTTGCTTAACATTTACCGGGAACATGAGTTGGAACGGATACAATGAGAGAATTTACAGGGCAACTGCCATGAGTGTGTTCTCTCGCTTCAATGCTGGAAACTTGCATACGCTTTAAAGTATCTCTATTATGCCAACATTCATCCATGTATGACATATTGCTGTCATATTTGGACTCTCCTTCCCAAACATGGGTTTAAGATCCTGAACTGTCATTTATGATTCAGCCTTTTCTTATCGACTACATATTGATTCCCTATGCCTACTCGACAAGGATTTTCATAATGGCCCCCTGACGAACAACATTTGCACTCCCATGCGACCTAAATACACTTGACAATCAGCCAAGCAGCAAAATCCCACCCTAGATAACTTTAGATGTAAGAAGTCTACTAGGTTCTTCCCTAAAGCTGTTATATTTTGGAAAGTTTTTCTGCTTCATCTTTCCCATCTTTACTGACATGCAGAAGTTCTAGTGTAATGTGAACACATAATTTGTTATAAACCCCCTACATAGAATCCCTGCAACTTAAGTCCCGACATTAGATCCCTAAAGTTGCACTTTGTCTTGTTTGGGTTTAAAATGGAATAATAATAAAAAAATCATAATTATATTATAAAACCCTCTGAAAAACAATATCAATTTCATGACTCTGATTATAATGAAAGTTTAAAAAAACAAGACTTAATGACAGATTTGTATGATAAAAAAGAGATGGTGCCATTGACCAAATCACTACTATATTTTACAAACATTTCTGTACATATCTCTTGATCTATTTACAGTTTTTACCCGTCAAACACACCAAAGATCTGGAAAATATTTTACGAAATTTTATTTACAATAAAAAAAATAAGTGAACTAATGTAAACTGTACATGAATTCTTAAAAAAAATAAAACTATACGTAATTTAAAGCAAACCAAACAAATAAAAGTTACTAAATTAGTAGTGCTTCCAACGAATCATCGGAAGACTTAATTGGCATATTAAATGTACTATTTACCCATATCTCCGTTTTTACGTGGTATGGTGCGCATCACACATAATCTGTCTAATTCAATAAATGTAAAGTTAAACAGTTTTAAACTTATATGCATATATATATATATATATATATATATATATATATATATAATTTAATATAATAAATAATATGTACTGGCATTGAGCGATATGGTTGATTGCTTATTATTTTCCATTCGACTACCTGCGAATGCCTACTTTCCTTGAGTTCCCAGTAGTTATTTGCTAGCGTTGTTTTCATACAACAACAACAACAACCATACTAGAAAAAAAAAATACTAATAACGAACAAGATAAGTGCCACTGTAGACATGGCACACTTTCCCCACTTCAAAATAAATTTCTAACCAAAAGTGTGATTTACCAGGTCAAAATATTTGCGAAAGAAAACCCGATTAACAAGAAATATTACGTAGGTATGACTTCCATAGATTTCAAAACTCGATATTATGACAACAAAAGTACACTCAACCATTAAAAACACACCGTAGGAAAACAACGCTCTCAATTTAAATTTTACATAGCGTGTATCAGGAGAATAGGCAAGCTTTTAACTCGACCTAGTATCTAAAATTTAACTTCCAAGGAGGGAAATTCCAAAAAAAATTGACCGCTGATTTCGATGTTTCTTTTTTCGTTTTTGTTTTTCTCTTTTTCTTTGCCGCATAGTGGAAGTTTGCTTGCGAGAGTGATGATCTCAGTAACAACTCGATATTAAAAAAAAAAAAGAACAGTCATCAGTGGCGCAAAATTGAAATTCGGAAAGTTTGTTTTTTATTCTTTACCTGCATCTGAAGCGTTGTATTATTTCAAAATTGAAAATAATTATGCATATAAATGAATCCGTATTGAAAGCTTTAAACAACGCATTTTTTTTAAATATCTAAACTAATTTTATTTGCTTCTATCAGATATATCTCGATGTTAAATATCCTTATCAATGAAGGGTTTGTTTTCTTTTTCTTTTTTTTCTTGGCCGCCTGGTAGAATTTTGCGGTCGAGAGTGATGGTAGTATCCCGATGATCCTAGTAACATCTCGACATTGTACAATAAAAAATAAAAACAGTTTCAGCAGGAGTGTCGTGCCAGCCGCGCAAAATTGAAATTAGAAAGCATTGATTTTCTTCTTTACCTGCATTTGAAGCTTTGTGTAACTTGAAAATTGAAAATAATTACATATAAATAAATACGTTCTGAAAGCTGAAAACAAAGCATTTTCTAATATATAAACAACATTTTGCTTATATCAGATATATTTGATGCTAAACATCCTTATCAATGAATAGATCTTTTATCTTCTATTTTTTTATCGCATGGTATAAATTCTGCGGTCGAGAGTGATGGTAGTAGCCCGATGACCTTTGTAACGGCTCGATATTTTTAAATACACCTTGCAAAAAAACGTCTTGCCTAGCTCCAATTTTTCAGAGCTGGCGCGACATCCCTGCTGATGACTCTTTTTACTTTCTTTTTTTTTAAATATCGATCCATTACCAAAACTATCGGTCTACTGCCATCACTCTCGCAAGCAAAATAAAACTATGCGGTCAAGAACAATAAAAAAAGGATAAAAACACTCTTCAATCATAAAGATCTTTAGCATGGAGATGTATCTGATATACGCAACTAAATGTGTTTATATATATATATATATATATATATATATATATATATATATATATATATATATAATATATATATATAAAATGTGTTTTTTATAGCTTTCAAAACGTATTCATTCATATAAGTAATTATATTCATATATATATATATATATATATATATATATACATATATATATATATATATAACTTTTTATATGTGCATGCATTTTTTATTAACACATTATATAAATACACCCTCACGGCACCCCATATATATATATATATATATATATATATATATATATATATATATATATATATATATATATATATATATACTGCCTGTCAAATTATTGACGAGATAGCATTTTTCCTTGTTCAGAAGCTTACCAGTAGTTTATTATAAAATGCTCTAGAAACGTTAAAAATGCTGCGCTGCGCGTACTGTAAACGTTCGGTTCTGGTCCGCGCAATGTAAACCACTTGCCCTCGTATATGCCGAATGCATAGTATTTGAGGTTTGGAAAATTATTAACAAGGCAGTAGTTTCGTTAATAAAATGGGTCGTAAAGGGGTGTTTAGTAGTTCTAAAAAGTGTACTATTACAGAACATCTAGCAAAAATTAAAACTACCCTTGAGATATGAAAAATGAAAGAAAAGTACCATCAAACTGTAAAAAACTTGGACAACAGTCCTACAAAAGTACGCTAGACGGATGGTAAAGTTAAATCTATAGTTGTTTCATGCTGTTCTCTACTCCAAATAAAACTTGAAGTTGTTAGGGACCCTGAGCGAAGCCTTTGCTTACACTGGATAGAAGGATATCTCAAAAAGTATTCGAGTCGCCTTCAGAAATCTTGTGAAAAATCTCTATGATAGTAACATCACATACAAATCCGATTAAAATGGGCAGACGGAGTTTTCCTAAGTTGTGGTCACGGATGAAGTGCTTGTTACTCTTGATGGCCCAGGCGACTGGAGCAAGGAATGTGCCCTATATGGACGACATCGTCATCAGTGTTTAAGGCGCCAATACGTTAGTGGTGGCATGATGTTTTGGGCTGGGATTATCGGAACTACTTTTGTTAATCCATAGTACGTTGCATAAGGCGTAAAAATGACTTCAAATTATTTCATATCTCTTCTGAAGAGCACTTTGAAACATAGCTGAAGAAGCAAAGGTTGACGTTCAAAAGCAAACAGTATTTACAACAACTGGGTTCTCCAGGCTACGGGATATGGAGTTTACTGCTAATTCACTAGATTTTAACCTAATTAATACTTTTTGGAGTATAAGAAAGCGACGTGTCTATGCAAGTGGACACCAATTTAAGAGCAAATATGCCTTCTGTGATGCTCTCCAAGAGGTATCGCGAAAGAATAACTGTTGACAAAAGAAAAAAAAGGACTAACTCCGTTGAACAACGTCTGTTACATGTAATTCCTAAAAAAGGATCGCGTATATTCCCTACTAATTATGTCAACGTAGAAATTGCAATATAATGATTGTGTTCTAAGCATTTTCCTTGTTGCTTTAATGTTTGAAAAGTTTTCAATAAAAAAGTTATCGGCATAATGTGTTTTATCTCAACCTCGTTAATAACAAGATACACTGAAATCACCAGATATTCCTACGTTTTGCCATAGTTCCCTAATACTGTTTTAATTACTTCTATTTTCTTACAGGAGTAGCTGGATAGTATTGTAAGCGCTTTCCCAAAGTTACATAGATTGTTATTCATTCCTTCCTTAAATATATAACAAAAATCTAAACTCGTTAATAATTTGATACGTAATAAATACATATCTATAATATAAAGCTGAACGTCGGTGTTTATGTGTCTGTTCACGAATAGACTCCTATATGGTTTACTATTTTAGAAAACTGATCACATATAATAATAGAAGATGTATCGAGACACAGGAATGGGTATGTTTGATCTGGCATAATGAGGATTCATTACAATTTTGGAGTCTTCGTACGCGCCTGGCCCACAAAGTATGGAAATAAAAAAATATAAAAAAACTCTACACGTGGGTTTGATATACATGTACATAATAATGCTTTGATGAGTATGTTTTAACTTAAATACGGATGGTATAATAAAATTGTTGAGTCTACGTTCGCGCCTGACCTTCATAGAATTGAAATACGCACAAACTTTAATAAATACTGTTCATATCTATTTGCGTAAGTATACTTTGAAAATTATGTTTCAGTTTGAAAACATATAGTATAATAAAATTATGGGGTGTTCGTTCACGCCTGAGCTCCATAGAATAGAAATATGTCACAAAGTTTAAAAGTTTATTTTTTTAAAATTGCTCTACTGAATATTGGGAAAAGTGTTTCAAAATAAACAGGTATTGTGTAATAAATTATGGGGTTTATCTCCTTCATTTTTTCTTTCATCATACTTTGCTTTGGTTTTGATACCCCCAAATTCGAACCTATCTCTTTACAACCTTTTCTTTTCCTAACCGATCATACTTTCATAAATCAGAGTCCATTTTCTGTAGGCTGTTTTTGAACCCAGTCATGGTACGGGTACTTTTGCTAATATATATATATATATATATATATATATATATATATATATATATATATATATATATGTATGTATATATACACATATATATATATGTATATATATATATGTATTGAATATATTTTTATATACACACACCTATATATATATATTCATACTAATTTACCTATGATAATAAATATAAAATTATACATAATATGGAATATATATATATATATATATATATATATATATATATATATATTACTTCATATATACAAAGAAAAGCACATACATACCGCCCACCACATAACATCACTGAATCTCATATATTTTTATACGCATGCATAATTTTATGCGTAAAATGTTCACTATTTACTTCAACAGTTCTCAATACATAGGTAAGGTTGGTAATAAACTATGAATATATATATGTATTTATATATATATATATATATATATACATATATATGCATATACATATACATGTGCGTCGGTGTGGTTGGGTGTGTATGTGTTTGTATGTGGGTTGATGCCCAATGCTTCAAGACTTGAGGAAGACTTGTTACAAACACCTGCTACTATTGTTTAAAATCATTAGAAATACCAGCAAGTTAGAGTTGATTCCAAATAGTTATACTATGTTATATTTTTCTTCTTTCGACATAGAGAACGATTATAAATATTTCCAGTATCAAATAAACCGTAAACAATGGTAAATTTACTTTATATGTCAAAACAAATGAGAGCAGATAGAACATTATTAGCTTTTGGAGAAATATCAGATAATTCATAATTGATATGAAAAACTATAAAAAAAAAACAAATGATTATGATTGAACTATTGGGAAAGGTGCAGTATCACCCATAATAAATTATTTGAAATTACACTGTTATAAGTTTCGAGAGTGCTTTAAATTATAATTACAGAATATATTCCAGGAAATTAGTATTTTATATACTATCAAGTAATTATAAATTATTGATCATTTTTCTACGTTACTTTTATGTCAAATGCGCATCCTCTTTATTTCCATGTTTGTAATGAATTGTTGCTAATTGTATTTAAAACTTATATTGAAAAAGTTAGTCCTTACTTCGTTAAACCATAATTTGCCAATTGAAGGGCAAATATCACACAACCCTCTGAAAATTCAGTTCATAAGCTTTCTAACGAGCTTCTATTTGTTAAATTCTGATCAGTAGTTGCCAAAATGTCGAACTTAGAAAATTGTACAGAATATGATTATTTTATATCTGAGTATAGATATACTCCTCGCCTTATTTAATATTGAAGTGATCATATTTTTCTATGGGTCGAAAATCCATGAATATTTGCTAGCTGGTTGAAGATTATAATACTATTCTCTCGTTAAAATGTTATGAAAATTTGTTAAAATAGGCTTTCAGACGAATAACATTCGCCGAAGTAAGCAGTCACTAGCATTCTTAATTTACCTTGAGATTTTTGTCTTGTGTATGTATCGCGTTACCTTGCCAGTCCACTAATGTATGTATATATCCTACTGGCAAATAATATTTAACTCTACTAGCAAGGGCACAACAAGTGCCGGAATATATTTGCCTTTTGAGATAATTGTATATTGTCTAATAATTCCAGACAAAAATAAAATATTTTCTCAGAAATATATACAGTATTATTTATTTGTCGACTGAACAACCCCCCCAAAATAGCAAAATATTTAGAGAATATTCATTTTAGCATAATGTCAGAAATATGTTTTTAGAAAAACTTCGCCATTCACTTTCTCTAGGCGATAATATATTGCACGCATTCACCAGCCACGTGTATGGTTTGAGTACTGTATTCGCTTTCCCTGAAATGTTACATACATATTTACCCTGTGGAAACACGAAACTGTAACACTGCTATGTGTACATATTTGATAAAGGCATTTATTTTCTCAGAAGTGATATATGTATGTTTGTGTCTGGGAAACAACGCTGCATATCCTCACATAATTAGATTACGTAGCCTTTCATCGGTCGTTATATGTCACCAGTAACTGCTTAATATGATGTTTAATGCATATAAGCTCTAAATGATTCAGCTAATCATTATTCGGTCATCGATGTCAAACCACGACCGACCGAGTCAATATTAATGGAGCAGACCATAGCTAACACGATGTACGAGTTTTAAACTAAATGTGCATATTTTGCCAGCACATCCGCACCTAGACCGGAAATCGAGTTGGGTTGTCTTGATTGTGCACTAAGATTACTTTAGAATGACCGCAGTAAATTTGGAAGCAATTGTTTTTGCCGTAAAATCGATAGAAGTCAATATCGTTTGTCGCAAACTTGAAGAAAAGACAACAAACGAAGTAACTCCAAATAGAGACTATGGTTCAAATGAATGGCGAAGGTATGTGTAGAAGATTTTAACCAATTTATAAAGGCCCGGAACCCACTCGGGGATAAGGGTTATTGCAAGTACATTAAGCTAGTATGGAGATTTGATAAAGTGTTTAATTAAGGGGGCGGTTCATTAGGAATTTGTTAACGTTGGACTTGAACACATCCAAGTTGTAGTCAGGTGGGAAGCAGGCAGACGGAGTTCCACAGGCGTGCAACCTAAGAAAGAAGCTTTGTTCATGGAATCCACGTTTTGATTTAGGCACAGATAAAGAGTGGGGGAAATTTTCACAGTGGATTCAGCTAGACGGGTGTTTTTCGTAAAAGATTGGCGACGGGGGATCAGAGATTTAAGTTCAGACGAGCCTATGCCATGGAAATAACGATAAAACAAGGATAGGCTCGCAACGTCTCTTCTGTGTGAGAGAGGTTGCAGGGTAGAGAAAAGGGCACCCCCACTAAGCCACGAAGTCTATTTTGTATTCTGTCAAAGCATGATAGGCTGTTTTTAGCAGCTCCTGCCCAGATATTGAAGCAGTATTCCCTCCTTGGACGTACTTGGCTTTTATATAGATAGAGAATTGCATCAGTAGTGAGATATCTTCTGGAGCCGTAGAAGGATCCCACCATCATTCCAGCGACCTTGGCAACAGACTTGATGTACGTGTTCCATTTCAGATCAGGAGTAAAGGTCAACCCCAGAAGCTTGTCAAAACAAGGGACCTCTCCCAAACGAGAGCCATCCATCAGAATTGATGCTAGATGGGGATCAGAGCGTTGATGATGTAAAGATATGAGTTTGGTTTTAGATGCAAGAAAGGTAACCAGTCACATCTTCCCCCGCTGTATCACGCGCTTCAGATCAGAGGAGAGGATCAGAGAGAACTTTGTCGTTTATAGCCTTTGGTGTGTTGCTATAGATGGTCGGGTCATCAGCATAGATGTCAACGAATGAGTTAAGTATTTGTTTAGAGAGGTCATGTATGTAGATCAGGAAGAGAGTTGGCCCCAGGATTGACCCCTGAGGAACTCCAGCATTAATACTGCAGACCTCTGAGTTTTGTCCATTGACCACTACTCTTATGAGCCTGTCGGAGAGAAATGATTTAATGATTGAGAAAACATTTCCAGTTATACCATAGCTGGAAATCTTATGAAGTAGACCCTTATGCCATACTTTGTCGAAGACCTTTGATATGTCAAGAGCAGTTGCCCTAGAATGGAAACCTTTTGTCAAGAGATTCACTAATCCTGTGAGATATTACCGTCAGCACATCTGCGGTAGATCTTGCTGAGCGGAAACATATTGTGTGTCACTAAGAAGGTCGTTTCTGCTGAGCTGGTTGACTATTTCCCTATTTAATATGGATTCCAGCAACTTACTCATAACACAGAGGAGACTTATTTGTCTGTACTGAGAGGGAGATGACTTATCACCTGCATTAATGCAGCTTTTTCATTCTCAAGTTTCGTCATATATTTTCTTCGACGAATTTGACCGGGCCGTTCGAGTATTCATATTTCTCGACAGGGTCAGAAACCCTTGTAAGATGATTGAAGCAGAATGATGGCTATTAAAGCAATACTGAGAAATACTGGTTTAATATGTTAATTAATATTAGTGGTCAGGACGAGGTTCTGATCGATGATGGCTTCGCTTATGCGTTTGTTTGACAGCGTCGTCGCCACATTACAGTGTAAAAATTTGCAGTATATTAGACAGCGGCAGCATGTACACGGCCTTCTGCGCTTTCCAAGCCAGAATACATTACGACCCGCTTCTATAAAACGCGGTTAGTGCGTTTTGTGTGTTTATAATGCTACATCCTTTTACCTGGTATGTAATCGTTTATATGCCTTATGCTCGACAGGAGTGTTTCAAAGGCTGTTTCCCTGATTGTAGCCTCGTAGGAGTGCCACGTATATTCGGCTTATACATGTCAAATGGATTAATTTCACAATAATCACAACAACTAGTCAGTTTTAATCGGAAGCCTATTCAAGCATTTATGCTCACTTTTGTATATCAAATCCTAGGGTTAGGTAATTTTTTACAAGACTATAAATGGATGCGCATTTTATAACGAAACAAGGCGTGAACGTGTCTATTTTCGTAGTGAGATATAGGCGTGACAGCCGAGTACGTTTATTACATCCCTACCCTTTAACAGAATATGGTCGATCTGATTACGTGTGACGCCGCCATTTGACTACCACGTGACCAGGTGGGAGAAGTAAGTATTGTAAAGTGTCATTTGGTTTTCCGTTGCAAAGTATATGAGACGCCCCCAATTGGTGGATTGATTCCGAACTGAAAACTGATTCACTATGTGTCGCTTTGTTGTATCATGAGCAACCAACAAGCCGGCATATACAAATTCAAATGTTGATTTGATGTAAAATACTCCTGTTTGCGCATATTTTTTTATAATATCCGAGATAGAAGCAGCCAGAAGTTGTCGGCTCCCTATGCAGCCGCTTAGTGTGTTTGAATATCTCTAGTTCAATCGGAAGACCCGCTCGATTTAAGCGAACACCTTACCCACTACTTCTTTTCCCAGAGACGGTTTATCCTTCTGAGGAGAATGCACACGCACCAGGAATGTAATTAGTGATCTAGTCACAGACCACTTATGGTGCATATTATAGGTAAACAGGAACCAAACCTAACAGCCCAGTTTAAGCATACAAATCAATTAGAATTAGGTGAAGTGTCAAATATACAATTAATAGAAGACGTATATTAAAACAGCAGGTTTTTAAAATATGTTGTATTGATGTTATCTTTGTAATTTACTACACATTTTAAATGACATTTAAATGTAACATATTAGGCAGAATTGTTTTTGCTCTTCGGTGGTGCCTTTTAAAAATATTATAAAAATATTACATTAATCATTGAAATACAAGATACTGTATGAGAAAAAAGTAAGCAATGCACGTCAAGATATGAAGAATAGGGTCATACATAATAATGCTACTCTTAAGAAAACAGTTAATATATGAATAATGCGATCTGTTAAATATGATATGAGATGCCTTTAAACGACTGTTTTTTTTTCTTATTGTAAAGCTACATTGCATGGGTTTTCACGACTACCTTATTATTTTCTTCTTCTTCTTATTATTATTATTATTAAAATGTTTTGGTTTGGTTTTAAGAATAATATGTAATGGGTCTTTACTTGTAAGAAGCAATATGTTATCCGGATGTTTAGTAATGTCTGCCACTGCCAATACTAATTTTTTCTGCTTTGACACAAATACCATACAAAAAGTTATCTTAGATTATTGACTTTCTCAGGATTTCAAATAACATTATGTCTACTGAAAATACTATATTTTCTAAAATATTTTCTTTTCGGTTTTGTTTTTCATTGCGCTCTATAGCTTTGTCCTGAATAAGTTGAGAGTGTCGCTAGTTATTGTTTAGATGTTTGTTAGGGAAATCATAATAGTAAAATAAAAACATTTTAATTAATTTGGGGCTCAGGTTACGCAATAATTGATGTGTAGTATATGCTTCAATAGATGTGTTATTAATTCCGACTATGTGTGTTTTATCACACGTGTTACTGGTAAATTATGTAAGAACAATAGTATAAGTTGAAACTGATGACAGTTACTGACATCTTGTTTTAAAAATGTTACAATTTATCTTACTTCTCCAATCTTTTTGGATGGCAGACACTCAACGGACGCATTCATCAAACTAAAGTATTATAAATATGATCAGTCTTTGAAGGACTAATCGCTTAGAAAATGAGTTGAAGATTCGTTTTTCTATACTCTTTTCAATTTGGGATTTCTTTTGTTAAATATTTTACAATAGCCCCCTTTTTTATTTATTTAAAAAAAAATTACAACTTTGTTATATATAGTTTGTTGAATTGTGTCAATCTGCAAAAGAGCTAACTTGCATATTCTTTTACACTCCATTTTAATGAACCCCTCGTTAGTTATTTTTCGTATTAATTACGAAAATTTACATATACTTACCTATTGCATGCAAATATATTAATGAAGATATTCAAATGTTACACTTGCGTAATATTTGCGAAAATTGTTATTATAAACAAACACCTATTTCTCTCTCCCTCTTTCTCTTTCTTTCTCTCTGTCTCTCTGTCTCTCTGTCTCTCTGTCTCTCTCTCTCTCTCTCTCTCTCTCTCTATATATATATATATATATATATATATATATATATATATATATATATATATATATGGTTGTTTGTGTGTGTATGTGTAAGTTTTATTACCTTGCAAACCCCACTGCCAATGTTTGGTCTATATACATAAAACTTCATATATAGAGTATTCTCAACCAGGCGAAACTTTATATTCGTGGTTTTAGCAGAGGAAAACAGCAACATTTCGAATATGCATGTGTCACCTAAACGTTATTATTTCTTTAATAAACGTTTAGTCTTGCAGCAACCAAGTCTTCATATCTCAGGTATAAACGTCAAACGAAAAAGAAAATCGTAAACTAAAAGTGTTAGTTTCGATTCTTGATGGAGGCGCACTGGCTATTAAAAAAAATAACTTTTAAAATCACTACTCAACACACACACACACGCACACACACACGCACATATATATATATATATATATATATATATATATATATATATATATATATATATATATATATATATAGTCCAATATAATATAATAATAAATATAAAATATATATTAATTAAAATATCATATTTAAGTGCAGTTTACGGGCGGGAATGCCGGACTGCTTGCTAGTATATAATTAAAATAAAAGAAATACAGTACGAAGAAGAATATTATACTAGACCCAAGCTTACATGAATAAAACATAAATAAATAAATAAAAATAAAAGGAAAAAATAAAAATATATATATACAAAAGAGAAAGCCTCAAACCACATTATCTCCTCCTAACAAGCCTCCTTACAATCATAGTTGCTTACACTGCATGAGCTCTACTCAACCTTTTTATCCAGTAACAATGAAATAACAATGTCCCTAATAACCTTTGAGGAGTGTAACTATTTTAGCAGATATAACCTCTACAAACTAACCCAATAACATTAACTAACCACGCGGGGTCGCAGAAATACCTGGATTAGCACCCAGGCGCGGAGCAAACCCTCTCAGTGGTGACGGACCCAGTAGATCTTTCCAGATCATCCGTCTAGGAGAAAGAAAACTCTGAAACCAAACCAAAGAGGAGGGAGGCCTCTTCAGTCTTGGATGACAAACTTCCTAGAGCTGGTGACTCAATCAAATTACCGGTTTGCAAACCTTAAATGCTTAAGGAGTAGATGGGTCCTGCCTATCACCCGGCCTCCATATTCCTTCTTTGCCTATTAGTCAGGCGAAGAGATACTATCACAGTGATTCGACAGAAACACCCAGTGGTAGATCTTGTTTCTTGTCTAGGGCAATGAACGCCGTTTCCCCACCCCCGACACACCCCACCCCTAAAGCTGGGCACTTGAGAATGCTTGAGTACCACATATGCCTGAGCAACTAGATTGGGTTAACCTTCCTCCGATGGGTTGAGGGTACCGGATTGACAGTTACTGGCTGCTGTTTCCGACTGGTAGTACAGGAGCCCTAACTCTTTGGTAGCGCTTAGAGCGGCTGCTCCATCAACATTTGAATAATATCGGGATGTTTGCAGTGCCATGGCGCGCATTGACAAGGGACCCTGCACTCATCCCCGGTGGGCTTTCCTGAGGCCACAGTCCTAGTTGATGGAGGGTCAGCTGATGGTCTACTTGTGATGCATGTGTGATATTCTGCATAACCTCCTGTTCGGCTTCCCCTAACCCAACTGAAACTCGTTAAAAAAACATGAGTACAGTACAATCTAAAAATAAGCTTAAACCAGGCTTAGGGTCAAACAAATCCAACTTGCCTCCTCCCTTGAGGCTTGCATTCACAAATATCCGTGGGCTTAGAACAAATTTAGCTGATGTTGAAGCATTTCTCCTAACAAATACCCCGGATATCTTAGCACTAAGTGAGACTAACCTACACTCCTCCATCCCCTCTAACTACTTTAACATGCCTGGATATCTCCCACTCTGCCGTAAGGACTCTGACAGACATATGCACGGACTTGGAGTTTACATTCGTAATACCCTTCCCTTTACTAGAGAAACAAACCTAGAAACGGATAATCAAGCCTTTATGTGCTTTAGACTAATCATGCACCACAACATTAGCTACTTTTACTTTCTCTACCGCTCTCCCTCGACCCAAGACTGCACCATAATAAACAACGTATCTGACAGCATAGACACAGCACTCTCCTTCGACACTAGCGCCCAAGTACATGTATTTGGCGACTTTAATGTCCATCACAAAAACTGGCTTGGATTCTCTACTTACACAGATGCAGCAGGCAGCGCAACTCATAGCTTCTCTGTATCTCACTCCCTAGCGCAAATTGTTACTTTTCCAACCCGCTTCCCTGATCAGGAAGTACAATACGAATCACTATTAGATCTGTTTTTGACCACAGTTCCTGATGATTGTGTAACGAAAGCCGACAGCCCACTTGGGAACGCTGATCATGCGGTGATAATGGTTGAAATCGCCCTAAACTCTAGACCCAAAACTGAAGAGCCAGTGCTGAAAACAACGAGATATTATAATAAGGCTGACTGGGAAGCTATCAGAGATCTTTTTCAGAGACGCCCCATGGGGAAAATTTTTTTCTCTTCCTGCTGAACAGTGTGCAACCGAGACCACTGAATGGTTCAAAACTGCAATCGAAGCGCATGTTCCCATGCGGGAATTCTATAGCAAGCCCCACTGTCCCCAATGGTTTACTTCGACTTGCGCAACTGCCATTGCTCAAAAGCAGCGTGCATTCCGCAGGTTTAATCGACATAAGTCCAGTTCAAACAGACAGAGGTACATAGAAGCTAGAAGTAAGGTTAAGAAAGAAACAGCGACAGAGGGAATTTACGGAAACCACGAAAAACGCATCGAAGCACAAAAACTAGGAACTCGTGACTTCTGGAAAATCTACAACAGTGTAGTAAATAATGGCCAATCAACAATTCCCCCACTAACCAACAATCATGAGGTTCTTTGCTCAGCAACCGAAAAGGCTAACATGCTTGCCAGTCGGTTTGCCTCAAACTCCACACTGGACCCTCTAAACCACCCCCTACCTCAATTTCCTATGCGGACAGACGCCACGCTAGACGACCTGAAAATCACCCCTGCTCTGGTGCATGCTATCATAAAAAACCTTGACACTTCCAAAGCATGTGGACCACACCTCATCCCAGCTGTGCTATTAAAAAAGTGCTCAGCCGAAGTAGCTCCAGTTCTCTCCAAACTCTACAACAAATGCCTTAATGAATCTTGCTTTCCGAGCTGTTGGAAAACTGCTTCTCTAGTACCAGTATTCAAGAATTCTGGCGAAAGAACTGACCCATTAAATTATCGCCCTATTAGCCTCCTCCAACTTCTTGCCAAAATAGTTGAGACCTTAATTAACCATGCTCTAGTCCAGCACCTTACAGATGCTAAACTACTGACTGACAAACAATATGGATTTAGACAAGCCCGTTCCACGGCAGACATCCTCACTGTAATCTCTGAACGCATATACCATTCACTGGACAAAGCGGGAGAGGGAAGAGCGGTAGCTCTAGATATATCTAAGGCTTTTGACAGGGTATGGTATGAGGGTCTCCTCAGGAAGATTAGATCTTACGGTATCACTGGTACAATACTTAACGTAATTAAATCCTTCTTAGATACGAGAAAATCCAGGTTGTCCTCGACGGTCGTACATCTAAACAATATGATATAAATGCGGGAGTGCCCCAAGGATCTATCCTGGGACCTCTGCTGTTCCTGATATTCATAAATGACCTCCCCGACAAGATTGCCTCTGAGATGGGGATATATGCTGATGACACCACACTCTATAGCAGGCACGACAGGAAACCAAACGAACATATATCTAAAGTAATGGCAGAAACACTAGAGGATGACCTCCAATCAGTAGTGGAATGGGGACAAAAATGGATGGTAACGTTCAATGCCACCAAGACAAAACTGGTTTCATTCAATAATTACAAGAAACCTTCTCTACCGCCTATAGCAATGGCCAACGACTCTTTATCTGAGAGTACGTCTCTCAAGCTCCTTGGCCTAACGTTCACTGGAAACATGAGTTGGAACAGTTACATCGAGGGCATTGCCAGGGCCGCTGCAAGGAAGGTGGGCTCTCTCTACCGTGCTAGAAAACTTTTAACACCCGAAAGTATCCTGCACCTCTATAAGGCCACTATTCGCCCATGTATTGAGTATTGCTGTCGTATTTGGGCCGGTGCATCGGCTACTAGTCTCTCGCTCCTTGACAGGGTTCAAAAGAGAGTCGCAAATCTGATAGGCCCCAAACTGGCATCAAAACTTCAGCCTCTGTCACATCGTCGAAACGTTGAATCCCTCTGCCTGTTCTACAAGTACTATAATGGTGAATGGTCTGAAGAACTGCAAGCACTTGTGCCCCCACGACGTGAACACCCTCGACAGACCAGACAAGCTGCAAAATCCCATCCCCACACTGTAGAGATCCCTAGATGTAAAAGATCCTTCTACTCAAGTAGTTTCTTCCCCAGAACTGCTAGACTTTGGAATTCCATTCCGGGTCACTGCTTCCCCAACTGTACTGACATGCATAAGTTCAAGTGCAACGTGAACCAACATCTCGCTGCCCTAATCCCTACATAGTACCCCAGTAGATGTTTCCCCTGATAGTAGCCCCCTACACCAAAGTGGCAATGTGCCTTGTTTGTGGTGAAAATGTAATAAAAAAAAAAATAATAATTTCTTGACACCAATTTACATGAACTCAATTACTCACAGCGAATTTACAACACCAATATTTTATGATTTAGTCACTCTCTCCACCGATCACTCTCCATTTCCATCTCGATTGTCGAAAAATGCAATACCTGTCGTCAGAACTTGGTATATGTCTATGTGGTATTGCTCTCATATAAACATAAATGGAACACGCTTTTACAAAATGCATCTGCATTTTCTTCTATTTTGTTCTGGCCATATTCCTTAACAGTCTAAACTAAGACACCGCTGCTTGTCTTAGTAATATATTTTTATTGAATTGAATTATTTTTCCTAGAACTCTTTCTTCGTATTGATCGGTAAGATAAGTTGGTCTGACACAATAGGTAAGACGTGCTCGCGCGATGAATTGTAAAACATTGTACTAAATAAGAAGGGCAGTTTGCACCGAAAACGTTTTTAGAGGAATGTAAATATATAGGCATAAGCGATTTTCTAGCTAACTAAAAGCCTTGGTGCTGTCAAATCTCTAAGAATATATCTAAATGTAATATTTCAAGGGGGAAAAGGAAATTATACAAAACAATTGAATACACCGGTGTTCATATTTGCTGCGAGATAATATGACCCGGTTAATTATTTTGGCATTACTTAGTTTCTTTAAACTAATAGTGAACTTACTTCAGAAAAACACTGAAATATCACTTGTATCCTAATTTTTGTGTGAACACATAATTCATCATTAGCATTAATCTGATAACTTCCACGGAAATTTGGAAGTATTTAGCCGTAAATAAACTGGGGTAAAATGTCACAGCGATTTATACAAACACATTTATTGACATTATAGTTTAATTTTATAAAATCGTTCTTAGTTTGTAGCTCGTTTAAATTGATCAGAATACACGTTGAAGTATACAGACATGCATATATGTTTTAAATGTGGGCCTTCTGAGAAAGTTAATTCGTATTTAAAATCCACTCAAGATAATAATCTGTAAAAAAATATTGTTTGTGGCATGTGTCTTTCCACATGCTTTATCACCTTTCGAAGAATAATCGAAGCTGTTATAAGTACATGAGGAGAATGTTCGTCTTGGGTTAAGGGGCAGAATATAGGGAGTTTACTGTTTAGTTTTCTTTTGGCAGGTGTAATTTTAATGATATTATATCTACATGGAATTCTTTCATGTTTTGTATTAGTTGATTATGGGTTCGACGATTTTTAAAATAAATGTTGTGCTATATGCTTCATTCGTGCGGTAGAATTTATAATTGGTCTGTGCCAAAGTTTTCTTCTGAGAGGATGTTATATCGTTCTTTTTTCTATATTATGCATGCGAGTGCGCATGTGTCTGTGCGTGCAACTCTGTATAATTAACCCAGTTAAAAGTGATTAAAACAAATTTATCCGCTAATTTTGTCTTTCTCACAGATTTGATTTTAATTATACATTTATTTTTTAAAGGAGTGTGCGTTCAAGTGCAAATCATGTATATATATATATATATGTATATATATATATATATATATATATATATATATATATATATATATATATATATATATATATAACAAATATACAGTCATTTAGATTTATTTGTATATTTCACTACTCCAAATTTCAATTTTATATACGTTCAGAATATCAAAGTACTGAAAAATCCATTTTTATTGAATTCATTTTTCATACAATATGTCATATTTAAGATATATATGTAACAAATATACAATCATTTATTTCGAAATAATATTAGATTTCTTTTTATATTTCCATACTCAAAATTTCAATTTTATATACGTTCTGAATTTCAAAGTAGTTAATACTCCATTGTCATTGAATTAATTTGATTCACTGTATCGCACATTTTCCTAAAGTTGTACAAATTGTTTACTATAACATCACTTAAATTTAAGTATAAATATGATATTTTAATAGTAATATTACACACAAATTATCGCATTATTCTGACTAAGCAGTATATGCTAATATATGAGTATTACTGAAATGTAATATTAGAAAGAACGACATATTTATGCATCCCTAATACGAAATTTATCAACATTTCTGGAGTAATGTTTCGTAAGAAGAGTATAGAATTTTAGTGTGTTTTTAAGATGCTTCAAACCTATGTTAAATAAGTTTTTTCAGGAAAGAAGGAAATGTCTTTAGTACTTATATATTGCTATATTCGAAAAACTCTCTCCTGAGAAAAATATATCCATATATATATATATATATATAGTGTGTGTGTGAGAGAGATATTAAGCGTGAGCAAGAAAGTTACACGCATAGAGTATTGTTTCGCTTTTGCAAAGCTCAACAGTGCGGCTAAACAGGAAACTGGTAAAGCCAGGATTGAAACCCGACCATCCAAATGACAAAACTCCTAAGACTTGCGCAATACAGCTGTTTCTGTGAGGGTATATATATATATATATATATATATATATATATATATATATATATAAATCATACAAATATTGATGTTTACATATGTGCATATGTGTGTCTGACGTCACCCATTTCTGGGGAGACTACTCTTGTGCGAAATTTGAGAGGCAGGGTACTGAGATTTGGGAAAATCTTTGCAATCTATTTTCTGACAGAAATTTTGCTGTTCAGGCGTCAAAGTTCAACGATTTAGACTTTAAAACTCTCCCAAACTTCTCATCCAATTTTGGGACTAAACACTTGAAATTTAAGATATAGGTTTCTTGGACAGGGATCTTACTTAATAATTCTTGATTTGAGCCCAAAACAATATCATAATAAATATCATATAAGGTGTTATAATAGGTGGCAACCTTTTAAAAAAATTAACCGCTTTTATTTGCATAGCATGCACCTCCAAATACCTGGGCCACGCCGGGCTGAAATGATGGTATACCTATAAAATGGGCACGGCTCATTGTTTGTGTGTGTGACTCTGTGTCTGTGTGTCTATGTACATTTCCTTAAGCAATAATTCTGTCAATTCTCAGTCTACACACTCAAAATGTGATACACAGGTATTGAGATTTAGGAACAACATAGTAATCGGTTTTCGGCCAGAAATTTTGCTGTTCGAAGGTCAAATTCAACTACTTGAACTCTGAGAACTCTACCAAACTCATCCACCAACATTGAAAAATTTCGTCAGAGGCGACTGATTTACACAAAATCAGTGTAGGTTTAAGCTCGACCCTTCGGACGAAAAATACCGAAACATGGCTAAAAACATAAATTTCCTCACCCTTGACTGGGCACTTTTCTATTGGGAGGGGTCGTTTTTTCGCCGATATTTTCGAAAGTCATCCCCTCTTTTCGATTGTCTAGCCTTAATTAAAACCGACGAAACTCCCGGTTTCACGGTGATCGTAACAGCAAATACATCACTTTCCCCCGTGCTTTTCCTCTTTCACAGTGGGGTTCGAGCTTGCCGTCCTCCTGCCACTTTTATTTGCTCAACGTACACCTCCGAACACCCGGGTAACGCCGGGCTGAAATGCTAGTAATTGTTTATACGCATTTATATTCTCATATTTGTACAACAGATATATGAGGGGTATATTATACTACTAACACACAGAAACACATATTTACACACATAACTGCACATATATCGATCTATACATCTATAAAAGCGGGAGTGTCTGCGTGTGTGCGTGTGCGTGTGTGTGTGTGTGTGCATTTAGCTAGGAAATAAGTCTGTAAATTTTAAGTGTACAGACTCGAAATTTGAGCTAAAGTGTACTGAGATTAAGGAACATCTTTGTGATCGGTTTTCAGCCAGTAATGTAGATGTTAGGGGATCTAAGTTCAACGATTTGACCTTTGAGACCTCTACAAAACTTCTCCGCCAGTTTTGGGTCTAAACAATTGAAATTTTAGATATAGATCTCTTGGGCATGGATCTAACTTAATAACTTTATTTGAGCGCAAAACAATAAATGTTAAGGGACTATCATGTGGGTCAAATTTAAAAGAAATGGACTGCTTTTTTTGCTCAACATATCTCCAAAAACCCGGGCTGAAATGTTAGTATATCTATAAAAGTGAACGTGTCTGTGTGTTTGTGTGTTTGTGTGTGTGTGTCTTTGTACATTTCCTTATCCAATAACTCTGTGAATTCTCAGTCTACAGACACGATATTTGATATAAAGTGTACTGGTATTTGAAAAAAAATCTTTTAATCCTTTTGGCGGTCGTAACAGCAAGGGCGCCATTGTTTTCCCCAATTTTCCTCTTTCGATGTACGCCTTCCTACTACCACTTTTATTTTGCTCAACACACACCTTTAAACACCCAGGCAACGCCGGACGAAATGATAGTATATATATATATATATGTATATATCTTCTATCTTCTATATATCTATAAAAACAGAGATGTGTGTGCCACAGACGATTTCTGATTGGTTAATCCAATAATCACATCTTCTAAAAAACTATGGTTCGTAGGCTTTTAACGATACCATAAAATATTATGGCTTTATTTATTGTCCATCTTGGAAGGGTTTAATTTTTTCCTAACTTGCGATTTACAAATTACAAAGATACGAAACTAACTTACAATCTAACAATCGAACCTCCGACATCACGGCCGTCATTATGAAACTAAACTAAAAAAAAAAAAACCCGCGTTCACTCGTGGTCTTTACATTTCGGGTTTGGGTACGTGTGCAGTTTTCCATTGACATTAAAAAATGGAAATATTTTTTTTAAAAATACATATTGTACGTACTCGTCATGGGATAAAGTTTTCCTACAGAAAAAATCACGTAATTTCATCAAGTAGTTATTTTTTTATAGCGAAAAAAGAAAAAAATCAACGCTACAAGCGAAATTAAACAGAAAGTTTAAGTAGGGGGATTTCCCCCTTTTTTTTTTATAGCGAGGCCAAATTTCGCGAATTTGGCCATTTTTTAAAGCAGTTTGGCCTTCAAAATTTCTGTTTGGCCATTTTCTTCACCGATGAAATAAAAGAAGCAAATAAAAACAACGCAATAAAACTTTTAAAAATACGGCACACTTTTGTTGTTCTTGTTTGTTTTTTTTGGTAATTTTCCTTATTTTTTTATTTTTTCAAGATAATACTATTAAATGGACACTATTATGCCAAATTAGCCCCCCCTCCAAAAAAAAAAAATGCACAAAAATTCGAGATTTAAGGTTTTGACGAGATAATTTAGCGAATTGTCCGGACTATTGCGAGATAACCATCCATTAGTTTTTCCTGAAATTTTGCCACAAATTGTATTTCATTACATAGATGTGCATAGTAACAACATTTTTTGCCGAAAATTCCCGTTGCGTCTCCAGATTTCATCGGTGAAGAAAAAGGCCAAACAGAAATTTTGAAGGCCAAACTGCTTTAAAAAATAATATTTAATATATTCAACGATTTGACCTTTGAGAACTCTACCAAACTCCTCCTACAATTTTGGGTCTAAACAGTAAACACGTGATATTTTAGATATAGATTCCTTGGACATGGATCTAACTTATTAACTTTACTTGATCCCTAAACAATAAATGTTAAAAGGTCATAATAGGGGTCAAAGTTTTAAAAAATTGACCCCTTTTTTTTTCTCAGCATTAACCTCAAAACACCTGGGCAACGCTGGGCACCGATTGCTAGTATATATATATATATATATATATATATATATATATATATATATATATATATATATATATATATATGTGTGTGTGTGGGTGTGTGTGTGTGGGTGTATGCGTGTGTGTCTGTCTCTCTGTGTACGTATATATATATATATATATATATATATATATATATATATATATATATATATATATATATATATATATATATATATATATATGTGTATATGAGTAATGGGTAATATTCGGCCGAAAAGGCTAAATAAAAGTTTATCCGTATAGGTGAGTTGGATTTAATTCTACTTTCTGCGTAGTAAATAGTCGACCAACTTACCGTGCTCTTTAGTCCCTAGTGTCTGTGACGAATTCTTAAATGTATTTTTTGTGCTGGAAACCTTGTTGAAATCACAACTTGATTTGTCTACTTTATTCATTTTACTTTTTCCTCTGTTTTTCATACTCTTCGAGCAACTGCGTGGCTATTTTCTTTCAGATCTCTATCTGTGATATCTATTATAAACGAAAGATAAATAATAATATGTTGATTAATAAGGGGAAAACATCTCGGAGGAAAAATGCTTCCTAACTATTTAATGTGGGTAAATGTTGTATGAAAAACCATCGTCGCAATTTTTTTATGGTGTAATGTTGAAAGTAGACAGAGAACACTTAGAATGAGTGAAATGAAATATATATTTTGAGAAAATACAGAAATGCATATTTGTTGAGTGAGAGCCTGCTAAACTGGAAGGGCAATGAAAGGTTACGACATCCTTCCTCTGAATATTAGGACGGAATACTTCATAGCAACAACTGGTTACCGGAAGTTGAATTATTAAAATTTATCGTAAGAACCTGTAGTTGCGCAGCCCCAATACTTTCTCAGGAAGTAATCTTTTATACTCTTTTTCTATGATCTTCCAGTTATTGAATAATAAGTTTATGTGGAAGACACACGTTCTTACGAGCAGGTGTATCTATGCATGATGTTTAATACATAGACAGAAGAGCGGTTTTGATATCTGCATTTAGTGTACGCCAGATTCATTGCTGCTGCATGTCGATTATAAATCTTTGCATATTTATACACGGAGAGTGACACCCGTGTGGAATTCCAAAGCATCCCCGCACACTTTAAAATCCTGCCCTGATGCTATTTGTTGAGAAAGAATATGTCTGTCATAAGACATAGATGCGAATCCAAAAAGTTTATATTTAGAAACACAATCTCCGAATTATGTCGGGGAAATTGAACATACGCCCATGTAAAATGATGTATATTTACTCGTAAGCAATTGGAAGAGAGCCTTAATATGTACGAGGAACGCCTGGTCTATGTAAAACACTTATAAGTGGAGTAAAATCCATACTATAAGGATAAATAGATCCCTTACAGAATATCTTCGTCTGACAAGTATGAACTAAAAATAAAAACTCTCATAGAATATTCTAGGCCTTTTTACTGTTTATATGCAAAACCTAAAATATATAACTACCTAATAATATTAGAGAATGCTGAAAACCAGTATACAATGACTGAAATGTAAGATTATTTATAATTACTTATAAAAGATCTAGAGTGCATAACTCGCCCAATTTATGTTCACTGCAAAAACTAAAGAAAGTCTTATTTGTTAAAAGAGAAGTTCCACACACAATTGCCCTTTCTGTAACTAACCCAATTTTAGATGTAATTATTCCACGTATAGAAGTACCAAGTTTATTCTAAGTAAATGCACCAATTATAATACTATGAATATTTTATCATTACTTAAATTCTAAAATATATATGTTGCATTTATTATTTTCGTAGTTGTTATTTCTATATTACTATGAGTATAGATATATTAATAGTTTAATTGTTATAAATATACGATGAGTGAAAGTTGATGACGCTGTTGAATAGTACGGGTTAATATTTAGGAGATGATGTGGAGTTCATATTAGGGCACAAATATAACGGAACCCGTGTGATACAGACATATCGATAGTGATGATGAGAGAGACATTTATACAATTCTTATATTTCCTGGAGGCTAGTGTTAACAGTACTTATAAAACATATAGAATGTTAATGATATTTATATATATATATATATATATATATATATATATATATATATACATATATATATATATATATATATATATATATATGTATATATATATATATATTGCATTATGACGAGGGCTGTGACAATTCCTGAGGAGAACATATTTATAAATGAGACAAGAGATTGTTCCACTTAACATATACAGAGAAGAGGGTGATATGATGCACTGTTCTTAAACCGAAGGAGGGGAGATTCATAAGGGTTACAGAAAGTACATTGTAAGATGATACACACATAACGTTTTTCGTGATGACGGAGGACACAAGACAACAGTTACAAATGATGATTTCATTATTTATCGGATCGACCGGTCGATTATCGTTAGGAATTCAAATTTGGATCTACATAGTCTAAATGTTCTCCCGTCGCTTCCGAGGGATTTACTGACCAACTCTCTGGCTCTCTTGCTGACTGACTTGCTCTGTTGTGGACTGACCCCTCTATATATTGGACTGACTCCCCTACTGACTCCCCTATATGTATATTGTTTATATTTCTTCCCTAACTAAATCAGGTATATTGTTTATATTTCTATATATATACTTCAGCTTAAAAATTAGGGATGAGGTAAATCTACAAAGATAAACATATTTATCCGCATTGAACGAGCGAATATTTATTCAACTGAAACGGATAAAAGTGTAAAGTTCTATATAAAATGTATTTCATGATACATTCAATAAGGATTAATAAATGGTAATACAGGAAATTTCACTGTATGAATGCATTCCGACATTAAAAATATTTCTTAAAACGACGGGAAAAACTGCATTGCCCAAATATGAGGGCAAAACTGACGAAAGTAACTTTAAACACAATTAGAAAATATATGGAAAATTCACCGTTGCGGATAATTCTATATAAAGATATGAAGATTAAGAGAAGGATTTTAGATATTGACGTATGAGTTAACTAGATTATAATCGTTTACTCTTCTAGGACATTTAATATTCCTTTAGAGTGTAAATCGTTTTTTAAATAACTTATATTTTTAACAAAGAAATCCTCACATATTCAGCCAGAGACACCATTCGAGTATAAGGTTTCAATTATATACAGTAGTCAAAGGTTCTATATCATAGTACCCATTGAAAGAGTAAATTAAGTAAGTTGGATTATTAAAAGGAATGGTCCATCAATAACTGGTCTTGTTGGACATTAAGACGACCATATTATAATCAGCTGAAAAGCAGGCAAAAAGAAGCAACGTCAACAGGTGTGTAGTTTTAAGTAGAAAGTTTCTCTCATGAAATCTACGTTTACGTTTAGGTACAGATAAAATACGGGAGAAATTATTTACAGTCTTTTCAACGAGACATCTTTTTTCTCGTGAATGTTTGGCGAGAGGGGATCATAGATTTAAGCTACAGCGAGCACTTTTCCTGCAAAAAAAAATAAAAACGGTAAACCAGAGACAAACGTGCAACGTCTCTTCTGTGAAAAAGATGTTGCAGGAAAGAGAAAAGGCATCCCCCACTAGGCTTTGAAGTTTATTTGCAATTCTGTTGAGGCAGGATAAAATCTTTCTAACAACTTCTGCCCAGATATTGCAACAGTACTTCAGCACTGGGCTTACATTGTTTTTATATAATGTAGAGAAATTCATCAACATTGAGATATATAATGTATCGATAGGATGTGCTTACGATTTTCCGGCGAGCTTGGCAACGGATTAGATGTACCGGTTCCACTACACTTCTGAACTTATCAGACAGAAATGGTTTAATAATTAAAAAAAACATTTCCAGCCGTACTATAGTTAAAGATATTTAAAAGGAGAACGTTCTGCTATACCCCAGTATTTGATATGTCAAAGGCAATTGCCCTTGAAAGAAGGTATCTGTTGAGAGTTTCGCTAATTCTATGAAAAATGACCGTCAGCACACCCGCTGTAGATATAGCAGAACGGGAACTATATTACCTGTCAGTAAGAAGGTTATTTTGTTGAGGAAGACGAGAACATCTGTTTCTAAATAAAACAATCAAATATAAATTAAAAATTGCAAATAAATATGAATAATGATTATTTCTATAATAAAACAAAGAGTACATATCACAAAGAAACAACTTATCTGCCAACAGCTATAAAAACTCGCAATAAGTCTAAAAATTCTCGCAAAGCTCGCAATAAGTCTAAAAATTAGCCCTTGAAAAGGCTCCTCTTGTTCTATAAAGTGGTTCAATGACTGTTTAAAAACATAAGATACATGGAAGAGTAGGGTAAAAAATAGAATTGTCGGGTATGTATATGTTATATTGTGAACTTTTTTTTGTAAGTATGGGGGTTTATTACGCGCATTAAATAGAGCATTATCATAAGCAAACTACCTGTTACTAAAAATAGTATTAAAACAGATTTATTTACAATGGATCGTTTAAGTTTTTTTTTATTGATTTTAACAGGCAAGGCGCAGAAGGGATTACTATTTGCGAAAAAAATATGCATGGATAAATATTAAAGATTTGAGAAGCAATATACATGTTAATAATACACTTGAACTCCTGCAATGGATTAGATTCGAGTAAAGGAGATCCGGAATATTGTGTGAACATCTAGCAAAGTAATAAAACATTTGATTGATGTTCGGGCTGAATTTGGTGGCTTTACGTGCTAGTAGGAAGTATGGGTGTCGGGTGTACAAGTCTTCAATGTAATACTTGCAAAAGAGGCACCTAAAAAAAGCAACATATGTTAGACTATATATATATATATATATACATATATATATATATATATATATATATATATATATATATATATATATATATATATATATATATATATATATGGCTCTATTTAAATCAATTATGTTTTATCCACAGGAAATAGTTTTAAGTCAATTTTCTCTCCTAACTCATGAAACCCTTTATTTATATTAATGAGGAATTTTCAATGCAATGAAGTCTGCGCTCACCCTAGCAGAATGTGATTGTACCTTGCCATGCGGTAAACTCATCTTAAAGCAACGTGAATATAATATGCTATCTAGCCATGGTGACAAATGCATTAGTTGTAACCCTTACATCCTCTAGCACTGGAAATAGTTCAGCCAACTAATCCTCAATGATTCATACCCAAAACATAATGGCCTAACCCTCTTGATGGCAATGACTTCTCTAAGTTGTCTGAATTGTTATTGGGTTTCAATCTCTGGCCTATCCATCCGCACCCTCAAGAGTTTTACGGGTGTCATCTGTAAATAAGACACTTTGGAAATAAATTTATATCAAATTCTGACCCAAACCAATCATTTTTCCATATTTTGTTTTATCAATGTTTGTCTGGGAAGAGTTTTTTTTTTATAATTTTTACACAGTGATCACCACTTATCAAGGCCTGGAACCCACTCAGGGATAAGGGTTATTGCAAGTACATTAAGTAGTGTGGAGATTTGATGAAGTGTTTCCTTAAGGGGGCGGGTCATTAGAGATTTGTTAACATTGGACTTGAAGACATCCAAGTTGTAGTCCGGTGGGAAGCAGACAGTCTTAACAGAGTTCCACAGGCGTGCAGTTCTAAGAAAGAAGCTTTGTTCATAGAATCCGCGTTTTGATTTAGGCACAGATAAAGAGTCGGGAAAATTTTTTACAGTGGATTCAGCTAGACGGGTGTGTTTTCGTGAAGGATTGGCGAGGGGGACCAGAGATTGGAGTTCAGACGAGCACCTGCCATTGAAATAACGATAAAACAAGGATAGGCTCGCAACGTCTCTTCTGTGGGAGAGAGGTTGCAGGGTAGAGAAAAAGGCATCCCCCACTAAGCCACGAAGTCTATTTTGTACTCTGACAAGGCAGGATAGGCTGTTTTAGCAGCTCCTGTCCAGATATGGCAACAGTACTCCATCCTTGGACGTACTTGGCTTTTATAGAGATATAGAATTGCATCACTAGTGAGCTACCTTCTGGAGCGTTAGAAGGATTCCACAATCTTTCCAGCGACGTTGGCAACATAATTGATGTACGTGTTCCATTTCAGATCAGGAGTAAAGGTCAACCCCAGAAGCTTGTCAAAAGATCGGGCCTCACCCAGACGAGAGCCATCCATCACAATTGATGCCAGATTCGTTTAATGTTATTTTAAGTTTCATTAAACACATTTCATTGGGCCTGGATTGATTTGTGTGTGATTCCAATTCTTGCAAAAATGGATCTGCTGGTGCCGGTTGTGTTTAAGTTGACTTCCCTACGAATGTTTCGAATACTATGGTCTGAATTTTTTCTCCAGGTGTCTTTACCCTTTTTTGAATGTCGTGTTCAGTCTGTTCTCAAATACATACAATATTATTAGATCCGTTTTCAACTGTGTGACTAAATTTGTGATAGAAAATATTTCTGCTAATCCAGAGACAATACATTATTTTTCGATAACCTTCAATCGCCCGTTTTTGGCATTTTTATAAGTCTGCAATAAAGCAATTGAGAATATATATTTCTGGTTTATAAATAAGATACCATGTCTTCGGGAATATTTCGTGGCTTTAAATAAAAAAAAATCGGATAAAAACTGACCTCTAAGCAGTCTTTCGATGATAGAATTTTAATTTTTTACGTATATTAAGGAAATATAGATTCTTTACTTATTTGCAATAAATTGATTGACACGGTATATATATATATATATATATATATATATATATATATATGTGTGTGTGTGTGTGTGTTGTGTGTGTGTGTGCGAGTGGGGGTATGTGTGTGCGCCTGTGTATATACGTATTTATATTCGGTGTGTATGGATATTATTAAACATGGTTACTATCTCATTATAAACTAGTCTGATTGAAATAAAAATGCAATTTCTATCTACTCAAAGGATATCTTACGTGATCAACTGTTCTGCATATAAATGCACCATTATCCTTTCTAAAACTCAATTTCTGAAACAGAAAATATTTATTTGTGTATGTTTTCTTTTTGTTTATATCCTATGCTGTCTACTTACTTAGAATCTTGGCGGAAAGCTTTCCGTCACGCGAGTCAAACTTTTTACAAATATATAATCAAAATAGAGAAATTTGTAAATGTATAACAGTTTTTCCAACTTTCATTACTTTTGGAAACTGAGCTTGTATGTTTTTAAATTAATATAGAAACGCATTTGAAAATTATCCTTAAATTAAATATCCGAAAAAAAACTACATGAATACTTCTACTGCATCCCCTGATTTTAGTATATTGAAATAAACAGTCATATTTCCACCGCTTAAATAGTCTGATATAGTCCCCTTTTTTCTTGATTAGCTCGAAAGAGAAGCGAAATGCATTTATCTATTCCATGTTTCAAGGAACCAATCTGTTGATCCAATCCCACCACTTTTTTCTCGCTTTGCTTTATATTTCTCACATATCCATGAACTTATTAATATTTTATTCACTTATTTTAAAATAAACTAATAACTACAAAAGATTAGTTACGCAACATACTTATTCATACATGGTTTTCGGTTAATGATAAAATGGAATTTATGCGTTAGGGTACGTTTGTATATTTTGAATAGAACAGCATTTTATTGAAGCAAAGCCATTTAATAATCTTGCCAATGCGCCTGAGGCGGCTGCTCTATCATCAGTTGTATAAAATCGGGATAATTTTAGTGTAATGTCGCGCATGGAAAATAGCCCTCCTGATATCTCTGGTTGGCTTTCACAATACCCCCACCCCTTAGGAAGGACTCAGCGAACGGACGTAGTGTGTGTGTGTGTGTGTGTGTGTTTTTAAACAGTCACATGACTCCCCAACACCATCTTCATAATCTTAAATAAAAAATAATCAAATTACAACCCCAATTAATACCACGATCAAACCAGAAAACTAACCAAAGCAAGACCAAACAAAGCCCATTCGCCTCCCCCTGTTAAGCTCATATTAATACATATCTGCAATCACAAAAATATATTACAGAAGTAACCAACACAATGCAGAATCTTACCTCATAGTAAAATCCTCGAATATCTTACCATTGAAACAAACTTACACTTTTCAATTTCCTTTTTTCACTACTAAATGATGATATTACACCTCAGTCTTTGGCGTAAGGACTCGGATAGATAAACCCACAGATGTGGAGTGTATATTCAAAGCATTGACCCTGAACTAAAGAGTAACGTCTAGAATCGGATGATTAGGGCTTTACATTCATTTCAGCTAGCCTGTCATCGTTGCGTTTATTATATTTCCCCTTTTGTTATTCTGAAAGTAAGACCGGCACTCTGATACTGTTTAATTCAGTATCCTCCTGAAATATCAACGCTCAAATACATGTGTTAGATGACTTTAATGACGACCATAAACTGGCCTGGTTTCTCAGGTTGCACATATTCAGCCGGGCGCTTTCTCTATTTTATCTATATCCTATTCCCTCTCACACACACACACCCACATATCTCTGAACCCTGTCTCCGATTATGTTCATCAGGCAGCTAAACTTCTATATCTATTCATTATTACATTACCTGAGGATCGTGGGACCAAAGCCCAGTTGGAAACGCAGACAACATATTGGTATAAGTAGAACACAACTCCAGATAACAAGACCAGGCGCATTGCTCCAAAGACAAGGTACTACAAATTAACTGACGGGGAACCATCAGATAACATATCAGAGATGCTCCATGGAGCAATATATTCTCTCTCCTAGCACGGTGTGCCAATGGATCATCATAATTGTGCACACCGCATGTCTCCCGATAGAAGTATCATAGTCAGTCACACTCACCGCCATAATTTATTACAGATTCTGCTGCTGCCATTGCACAATGACATCATGCACTCCGCCAGTACGTACATCGTATGTCAAATACAAATAGGCAAAACTTAATAGATGCTAGAAACAATTGTAAGAGAGAGAAATCCCAGTTCATATAAGGCTTGCCGTCATAATAATAAGTAATTAAATCGCAAAAATAATGAGCACGTTATTTCTAAATAAAAAAACAATAATATTAATAAACGACAATCAGTAAAGCTCTCACGGATCCAACAATCAGAAGGTTGCATGCACGGTACGAGAGAAGGGGGAAGTGTTTGCTCGTCGATTCGCTTCTAGCTGCACCGTAAACGCAAAAGAAAACTCTCAACTAAAGTCTCTGATTAGTACATAAGCTACAACTAGTGATTTCAAAATAACTTATCATGTCTACGATATAATAAAACTTGAACATCGCCAAGGCGTGTGGACCTGATCTAATCCTTGCTATACTAATTAAGATGTTCAGCTGAGTATGCTCCGTAGTTTTCACACCTGACAAGAAATCACCCGTTGAATCTTGCTTCAATAATATCTTGGAGATGGCGTCCGTTTTATCAATGTACAGGGAGTCTTGATAAGAATTATCGCGCTATCAGTCTTCTTCACTTCTGGCTTAAATCTTTAAGACGCTAATCAATCAAGCACTAGTTCCCTACCTTTAAACATCTAATGTACTTTCCGACACACCGTACAGATTTAGGCAATATTGTTGAAAGCAAATATTTTAACATACATTTCTGACTGCAATATAGAAGGCGCGAAGAGGCTCTGAATATATACAAAGTCTTTGACAAAGTCTTCCATAAAAAGCTGCTAATTAAAATTAAATCACACAGTATAACTGGAGAAATATTAAATATTTTGTTATCCTTCGTAGACGATAGAATCATTCAAGTTTCCATTGAGGAACGTTCCTCCAAGCAACATAACATTAAAGCGGCTATCGTAGTAATTCAAAAGTGGATAATTTTACCACTATTGTATCTGATATTCACCATAATCCTTTCCGATTATTTTGTGTCAAGGTTAGCTATATTTGCTGGCAACACAGCGCTCTATTACATGCATGGAAAAAGTGGTGTACAGAAATTTAAGTTATTTGCGGAATAGAAAAAAATGCGTTCCAAGCCGTAGTAGAAGTGGGCCGTAAATGCATGATAACATTTAATGTTAGTAAGACAAACGTGCTCTCTTTTATCAGTTAAAAGAATGTCTCCAACCACCTATATCCATTAGAAATAAATCCTTACCATAGTATTTCCCCCAAACCTGGTCGGCTTAACATTGACAGGAAATATATGCTGACACAAATACATTGAGGACATTGCGCAGGTAGCATCAAGGAAGATTGACTTCCTCTATTATGCAAGTAAACTACTCACATATGAGATTATCCTGTACATCTAAAAGACAACCTTTAGTCTATGCATGGGGTAATGTTTCCACCCCGAGGCGAGTGAATCAACCGTTAGTGTCTCTTTGTTCGATTTTAATAATAGAACAACACTCAATCGACTAGGATTCAACCCCAATCCCATCGCCGCAAATTGCATCCCTCGGCTTGTTTTACAAGTATTTTAATGGAATGCACTCTGATGAACTCATTTAACTTGTGCCTCATCGACAAACGTATTCCGGATAAACCCAGAAAACACACACCCATTTATCTTTGAGGTTCCTTAATAGTAGAAAGACTACTACTACTACTACTACTACTACTACTACTATAGCTTCTTCCTTAGAAGAGCTAGATTATACAATTCCTTTCTTACTACCTGATTCCCTCGCTGTAATGATATACATAATTTGAAATGTTAAGTACGCATACGTCTTACTTATTCTCAGTATTAAAAAAGGTATCATAAGCGATTACTAGCGTGGTTGAAAAACACCTAGTAATCATAAAAATAAAGTGATAATACTTTAGATTATTGATGTTATGCATTTATGCCCTCTTCTGTAGATTAGAGCACGCGCTCTACGAGTTAAGCCATTTTCTTAAACATGTGTTCATATTTTATTTCCCCGTCGTCTCTGCTAATGAGCGTGGTGTCATAAGCAACTATACATATCTCGTGGAAAATATTTTCAGGGGCGTAATTTATGCATTAGAGAAATATTAAATTTTAATGTTTGAACCCTGAACTCAACCCGCATTTATACAATGTTGTTTAGATGTACGACCATCACAAACAATTTAGACTCCTCTCTTATCAAACATAGATTAGGTAATGTTAAGTCTAGTGATACGAAAAGAGCTAATTTTCATGAGAACATCATCGTGACATACTCTGTTAATATTTACGGATATAGCTGAGACTAGCTCTCTAATATCTATTGTTTATTCAGCGCATACTAAATGCGTCCATAGATTTCGGTAAAGATAAACGTTATAGAATTGCATTGACAAAATATGTGATGTTGTTCCGAACGAAGTAAAGGATTGGTGAATGAGTTTAGGTGGCAATATCATCGAGTTCTTTTTCCCCCGTCTGCAGGGGAATATCAGGGAATGAGTGGTTTGCTCGGACTAACCTGTATTAGGAATCTAATCGTCGGTCAAGCCAGTTTACACTCTTCGGTTTACATACGCACATCCAAAATGTCAATTGGTAATGGGGAAATTGCTTCTTATTTACATCAATGCTATATTTTTTTAGAACTAACGAGTAACTAATTTCTACGACTCAATGACTTTTCCGCTGCTTTTATCTACTTTATGCTCCTAGATATCACCTTAAAATATATCCGATTGTGAGGCCCCTGCTTGCAAACTTTGGGGAGTTGTAAGCAACCCAATAATTTTGAATGATCCCAGGTCCATTTTGAAACGTAAAAGTCCAAACTATGGGTTGAAGAGAATGCGATTTAAAAAAAAAAATGTTGTATGAAGAAAAAATCTTCAAAATCACGTGCTTCAGCATTAAATAACCTGAAATGGGTTGATATGCCGTAAAACAAAAAGAAGCAACCAAAGTATATATACTTTAACCTAGCTGTAGATACTTCTCTCTTGCATTGATTTGTAGGTTCTATGTACATTTCTGTATTTTCAATGGGCATATGTGTGATAAATCATCCAGGTCAGCTTCGCAAGTAGAGGTGCATGAGAGTGCATTTTTTTAGTGCGAACATTCGATTAAATTGCTGTTTTAAACCAGTGATCAGATCTACACATTCTTTCGGAAAAATTATACACCGCATGAACACGTATATATATATATATATATATATATATATATATATATATATATATATATATATATATATATATATATATATATATATATATTGGAGCGTTAGGAAACAGCAAAATATCCATGTGTATATATATATGTATATATATATATATGTATATATATATATTTGTATGTGTATATATATGTATGTGTATATATATATATGTATATATATATATATTTATATATATATTTATTTACACAGAGAGAGAGAGAGATCTATATATAGATACATATATGTATATATATATAAATAAATATATATATATAAATAAATATATACATATATACATATATATATATATATATATATATATATATATATATATATCCAGCCTTATAATTACACAAATAGAACAAACTGATTTTATGTACTTAATGTGGATTGTTTTCATTTGAAACTTCAAATTAACTTAACAAGTATTATGGGAATTCGCACAGTGTCTATATTTGCGCATGTGTACTTACGACCGTAGCATAACTAAAGACGTACAAACGTTTATAGATGCATCCATGTCAGTGTGCACACGTAATGATTGACTGACGTTAATATTCAAACATGTCATTCAAGTAGAGACGTAATTCGATTTCGAAGTAAAAAAAACAGATTTGTTTAAGGGAGAAATATGCAAAGCGAAAGTGGCAACAACTCCGCAATTTGCTGTCGAATCTCTGACCTTCAAGCGAAATTATTTCTTTTCTTTTCTTTTTTTCCAATTTCGCGTTAAATAAGGGATTACATTATTCGCAGATTTCGCTCGTTGTCAGAGAACCTTGACGTGTCGTCTTGAAACGCACAATAGGAAAAGAACAGAATCAAACCGCATGTGGCTGTCATCATTTATCTGCAGTTTTTTTATGCGTAGAAGAGTTCGAAGATAAGGATTATATTGAAGCACCCATTAAACTACACACACGTAGGTATGCTCACACTGCCAAACTATAGGATATCCGTTATATATCCGTGTTGATCACTGGTACATTCTTTCGTTTTAATTTATTAGTTTGTGTATTTTGTATTAATTTGTCCTTGTAATTCTAAAAATTCATTCACCGTATCTTTTTCGTTACTTTTATTCTGTACGTGTGTTTTCTTCTACATCTGTCTATTCCCTTTAACTTCTATTGCCCCCCTTTCTGTATCTGTTCATTCAAGCCTAAAATAAAAAAATTGCCAGCCATCTCTTAAGATTTAAAGTAATAATATACTAAATTTTCACAGTCCAAACAGTTGCAAATGTCTGTAAGAAAACGCCTGGAAACTTATCTAGCAAATATATATCAGCTTTGCTATATAGTTAGTGTGAACACACATTTAACATATACTGAGTTACAAGTTATCACTGCAAAGTTTAATGAACACATCTTTCAATTAATATTCTGAAATTTTGTTTATCAACTATATATCCAACATGTGCATACGAACATAATAATAAATAAAAGAACAAAGTATTTACATATTTCAAATAGTCATTTTATTTATTTATTTAAACTTCTTTCAATAATGGACAATTATGCCAAAACTACATTTGGTATATATTGTAAAGATAAGATAAGAGTAAGTACAGAAACATTTGTTCAAATATGATATTTAGTAAATTAAAACAAAACTATCATCTTAATAGAACACAATTCTGGGTATGTTTCCAGATAATATATAAAACAATCCAAAATATAAAGTGCAACTACATCGATTACATTAAGCAAACAAAGTCATTGTCATGAATGATATAATTAGAAATATAGAAAGTGATTGTCTTAATTGGAAGATGAAAACATATTCTTAAACGGAAAGAACTATGATAACCCTAATGCTATGTACAACATAGCCACGATTGCCAGGTATTTTATCCGTGGTAAAATATGAAAATAAAAAATGGGCGATTATAATGTCTCATTAGTGACTTCTTATCATCAAAATCCACCCGAACCCGTGTTTTTTCTTTACTATTTATAAGAATATCCAGAAAGTTGAAAGAAATAATTGCACTGAAAGCATGTCTAAGTACAAAGTTGAAACAGTTATTGATTCATCTACAAAATATAAACTAAATCAAATTTGCAAAATAAAACAAAAATGTAGGTTAGGGTTAGAATAAAACACCAAGCAATGAAATTAAACTGTGTAGTTTTTAATGTGTAGGTAGTTTGTTTAAACTGTTTATGATTGACATCATCGAGAGTGTCCAGTAAAAATTTTAATTCATAACAAAAGTATTGAATTTTTTTTGAATACCCGTTCGTAAAAGTTATTTAAAAATAACACTCCCCGGATCGCCTACATCATCAGAAAAATGAATTTAAACAGAAAAAAAGTAACTTTTATTCTTCAAAAACGTGTACATTGTTGTGGCAAAAACAGAACTCATTGTAAGAATCAGGGGATTATTTCAAATTTTATAAAAATCACTAATTAGAAAGATATTTTTAGTAGCAAAATATATTTTAACTTATCATGAAATCTTACCCTCCTGTGCAAACACAGCCTTGATAGAGAATAATCAAAGGCTCAGGCGATATGTTTTTTTCCTGTAAATACAAAAATGAAAAATACATATTTCACTTCCTTATTCTAACATAAAGCCTTTATAATTAAAGGAAATGCCTCGAAAAATCCATGTAAAAATAACAAAAGAAGGGACCATGCTTTTTACGAAAGCGGATAAAACTTGTCCTGAAATATCTCTATTGTTATGGTAAAATGTTGACCAGGTACGGAGTATTCCTTAACAATATCGTAGCCTGTTTCCTGTTAACCTATTTAAAAATTAAAATGAGAATAGGTGTATAATAATTGGGTTAAAATATGCAATAAATTACTTTAATTTCCAAAACCTTAATATTGTAAGAGAACTCTTGGCCTGAAATAATTTAGAAACTTGCCATAAAATTTGCGTCGACTCTATCAAATTATGTTACCTAATGTTCACAGAAACTACATATTTATAAAATGAAAGGAACTTCACCACTTGATGATAGCAATTCGGCACACAAAGTTATTGCAGAAATCAAGTATTTAAATAATAATCTAAAATTGTATCACAGTCAAAAAAAAACAAATGACACAACGTCAAATTTTATACAAATGAAACTAAGTAAAATAAAATAAAACTGAACATATATACTATCACCTGAATGAAAGTTCCTTGTAAAATTGAATTGTGTGTGTTATTCATGCAAAAGTTTTAAACGTTAACTTACTGAATTATTTGTCAAGTATGACTGTATAATACTAAAAATCCTAAGTAAAAAGACAGCAAAGCATAAAATATACACCCGATTCAGTATTTAAATAAACATTAAGTAAATACACATGTGACCAATGTGTATCCTCTAAAGAATTAAAACCGATGTAATATGTAAGGTTTAGTTAAGTATGTATACAAAAATGCAATGTATTTTTGTCAGGTATACAACGCCATTAGTGAAAACAATACAATCTATATAATTATAACACTCAAATAACCTTGCAAGGAGTGATGTAACCCACTTTCCGGTTTACGACATCCGGTTGCGGATGCCCGCATAAACAATAACCCATAACAACGTAAACAAATAAACACAAATAGCATTTTTTTTTCCGATTCTTACCTGCGCACGTAAATATTAACGTTATTATTTCGAAATTATTATTTAACATGGGAAGAGTTGGGGTGTTTTGCAACTATTTTTATTGCAACTATACTGTCGCTATTTTCTTACACCTAACTTTAACCCGTTCACATTTATGAGAACAATAATCGTAAAGCCAAGACGACTACTACTACTACTACTACTACTACTACTACTACTCTCTATCCGTCCCTTTTCTTTCCTTCTTTCCTTCTTTTTTATTTTGTTTACATTTCTAGATACAAAACAGTAGTGTGAGAACGGTGAATTTGTTGACACATTTACTAATCTGTTTCAATATTAGTTTTATCTTATTGATTTAGACTTTATTTGTTTGCTTAAGGTTTTATTAATTATTCTTTTTTTTAGGGTTTAAGTTTCTATAACCTGGTTGAAAGATTCTCATATGGGTTTTCCATTCTTATATTTCTCATCGGTTGGTTCATGTGCGTTTTTGCTGCTAAATGACTTTCGTCGGCGTTCGATTTGTAGGGAAATTATGTTTCATTTTCGGTTTTTGAGCGATTATTCGGAAAAATAGGTAATTTAAAACGAATAGGGAGAATTTTATTTCATGTTGTAGTTATCCGTCCGTGATTTTTCATTTTAATTTACTTTCATAGAAATATTTCTGTTATGTCCAGAAAACAAACTATTGCCTTTACGTCACAAGTATCACACTCATACATTAATCCCATAGCTAATATAACATACTTACCCATCGGGTCACGGGTTGTCTCGTAATGTATGAAAAATGTGTGTATTCAAAAAGTTACAATATTATGTTGAAAATTTAATATAGACTAATGAAAAAGCAAAAACATCGACCAGTATTAATAGTAGGAATAAAACTGGAAATTGCTTTTTATAAAATAGATAAGAATATCAGCATGAATTCTATTAGCTATTTGTGTATTTTGATCAAAATTCCTTGTGAGTCGAGTATATTTAAGAAAAGTATACAGTGAATATAGAAAAATACATTGTTTAGAATTAAAATATATTTACATACAAAGAAGCAAATACTCATGTGAAAAGACGGTCTGGATGGGAATGTTTTTTTATAATTGAGGCAAAACGCATGGTGCGTTGTTGCTCCCAGTAAAAAAATATGAGACAGACAAATATGCATAATATATAAAACAAAAATTATCTAAAATGAAGAAAAATACTAATTTAATCAATGTAATTGCAAAAGTCCTATTTTTCTTGTATAAATAGAAAGGAATGTTTCTGTAATGTACTATATACACAACTTACCTTGCAAACTGTATATCATTGATGAGAACTCTACTGTGAATATATGTAGAATACATGCTTGTTGGCATAATTTGCTTTCTCTGAAGCAATTCAAAAATAAATGTCACAAAGAAACCTCCCGTCAAACAGAAAATTGATATGATAAGAAACGATTAACGCTATGTCATTGCAAACGCATTAATTCCTGAATTATTGGTATATAATTTATAATAAATTATAAATCAAATCCAAAATTGATTTTTTCGGTAGTGACCAAAGAAAAAGTGTCAAACAACACATAAATGTTAATTCAGAAGGCTTTACATAAAGAAAATAATACTGCACAATAATTGAATACTAACTAAACTTACCATATAAATTCCCTGGCCAATTTCTATCAGTGGGCAGGTGTTTGTATGCACTGCGGACAATATTATGTGACTGGCATGCAATGTAGATAATGCCAAACTAAAAATCATAAAATAACCGATTTAAAGGAAAAAGATTAATAAAATGTAATTATCAGACTTATAATGTGGAATAGAAAAATATAAACATTGATTAGAATCTTACCGTAAGAAATTTCCATCAGTTTTAAAACGTTGATCTGGTTGGTATATTTTTTCGTATGGCAAAAATGCTGAAGTGAGATCTTTTTAGGATTCCAAAGGGATGTTGTACGTATTTCAGGGCAGATTTATACATTATCCTAAAATAGTTTGCACTTTTTAAATGCAAACAAAGTGAAAAAGCGTGCGCCGTATGAAAATTAATTAAGCTCTAAAAATCGTCGCTATCAAGTGGTCCATGGAAAGTATGTTTTCGAATATGTTCTTTGACGATATCATTTTAAAGGCTGCTATGCTGATAATTCAAGTTTAAAAATAACCAAAAACAATATAAAAAAATTGATGTCATACTAAGCAAAATTAAACAATGATATTTCCGAAGTTAAATTTTGAATAGAAAAAGGTAGAGATTATTCTATAATTAATTAGGAAAAAGATTAGGAACTTACCGTAAGAGATTCCTATCAGTTTAACAGGTTAATCTGAAAGACCTATGAGTGGATAGTGGGCAATACGTATGAGACTGGATTGGTATGCTGCTAATCAAAAAACTAAAAATAATCAAAACTAATATTTAAAAAATGATTTTAGTCATGATTAAAATTAATAAAATAATAAATTTAATTAATGTAATTTGAAAATTATATAATAAAAAAGATTAGAAATTTACCGTAATGATTTCCTGTCACAGTTTTAAAACATCGATCAGACAGGAATATGGGTTGAGTGTGGACAATACTTATTAGACTGGCTTTCTATGCGGATAATTCACAACTAAAATAGCTAAAAAATAATATTAGAAGGAAACATTGACTTTCCTATTGTATAAAGCTCTTGGATGCACAATATTTGACGTTCTACCCTCTGGTTCTAATATATATATATATATATATATATATATATATATATATATATATATATATATATATATATATATATATATATATATATATATATAGAAAGAGAGATAGATTGTGTGGGGAACCTGCCCATGAACATCCTGCATAAAATTGTCCGTGGCTAAAGCAAGAGGAAGATAAGTTCACATCAACCACTGCCAATGTGTGTCCTTGTGACTGATTTATTGTCATGGCAAAACATAATATATTGGGAACTGAATCCTTTAACTAGAATTGTTTAATGTGATGGAATAATTAGTATTCTATGAAGGAATGTAAATTGGCCTGTAGCCACACGAGTACATATGGATGTTCTATCACATGAAGTTGCATTCGTGTTACACGTAATCTTGTTCCATTTCATAGTCGTGGAGCATCAAAGTTTCTGAGTAACATAATTGGGCATCCAGATTTCAGTTTTAATTGGTGTAGTGATTGCAAGGAATTTAAAAATGATGTAGGTAACTGTATAGCATAGACATCATCTACAATAGGATCTAGAGAACTGTAAATCTGTTCCTCACTTGGGATTACATCAAACAGTTGGCCATTGATGATTTGTACCATATATTTTTTAGCTAGAATTGCTCTTTCTGTTAGCCATTGAGGATTAGTATAATTTGCAGCTATATTTGGGTATTTTTTCCTAAGTTCTGCGAGTGAGGAAACAATTGATCCAATACCTGGAGTAATAACAATTTTATCATGTTTGTTTATTGTAATTTTGCCATCTCCAGTTTGTAGAAGTATGGAAACAAATTCATCAGCCAATGGGTCGCAATTAAGATTGGCAAGCATGTTTGTAGATAAGGTTATAATCTTGATGTACTTCCACAATTTGACAATAGGACGCGTTTTTGGAAGTCACTCGAAAATAAAAGGGTGATGCCACCCCTGACAGCATCACGTGACTTGATAGCACGCAATGTTTTATCTAGAGCTTGAAATGCTTTTTTTATGTGCCATCGTGCATTCATCCCATGTGATCAGGGAACAATTCGGCAAAATTTAGCTGAATCTGATCCTCGTTCTATATGGCAAATTGGATTAGATTTTTTTATTAATGATAATGAGAATTTACATGTGGACTAAGCTGTTCTACCACCAGAACAAAAGGTCGCTTCAATACCCGATGATGCCACAGCTACGGAAAATTTTCCTTCTGACCTGATTTTAGCAAGAACTAACTTAGAAACAACTGTATTTCCTGTTCCTTTTGGTGCGTCAAGTCAATCCCCCGCAATAAATCCTATAAAGAATTTATGCGGAGAATTGAAATTACGGATCCATAGAAAAGAACCTTCAAATCTGCGAGAAATGGAGAGAATTTGCGTGGAAGAATGGAATAAATAATACAAGACACATGTAAGAAGTTCGTAAGAGACTACTCAAAACGTCTGCATGCTTTAATCAGCAATAATGGTCTTGCATGTTCCTCTTGGTGCATCAAGGAATATAAGGCCAAGATCTTCAAAAGTATTAACTACAGCCCGAAAAACAAGAATGTTCTCACTATTTAGTTTTGCAATAACGTCCCGATCAATTGATGCGTGCTCATATGGGCGATAGCTAACTACACGTGTGCAAGAAGTAAAAATAGGATGTGTATTAGATCCATCAAGTGAAGTAAAACCCAAATCTGTCACTGTTTTACAATTAATCATATAAGTCAATATGAACCAGAGCAGTATTTAAGATAGTGTCTGTAAAAGTTATATCAGCCTAAGCCTTGCGTTCCCTAAGAAAGACATCTTCACAAAATTCTTCTTTGTGTGTATGCCAAAGTCGTCTTCGTTAAGACACTTCACAGGTAGTAAACATGATAATAAACAAAAGTCTCAAATTATGTGTCCAGGCAGATGTAGATGATTCCTGTAATGTAGCATCCCAGTGGTAATCACCGTCATGCAGTCCATGTGCAGCACATGCATCTCTGAATGTATTCATAATTTGACCATTGATAATTTTTATGTCATAAAATTTCTGTGGCCCTCTAACATGATGTAGAAGTAGTCTAAAACAGACGCATTCCAAATGGTTTGGATGCATGGCGGATATTACGCCCAAAACTTCAGTTTTTGTAACACACCGATATTCTTAAACTGGCCTTACCTGTAATCGTCGCTTGAAGATTTTATTATGAGCGTCCCATGTATAATAACCAGGAATTCAAGCATAAAGAAGTGTACGTGAGAAAGCGTATCTTTTAAACAAATTGAAGAAAACGTTGTTAGAGTGGTTGGAGGTGGGTGTGCAACTTTATCAGCTGCATTATATTCAATGAAATAAATCCGCTGTCTATTTTCTGCGAAGCGAACAACTCTGGGATGATGCTCATGTGTGTGCAAGTAAAGTATTCTCCAAATGACTTCATTAGTGGAAATATAACGGCTGGTTTCATATCTCTTCAATTCGTCATGAGCATTTTTTCCAATATGAAGCCAGCTTGATCACTGCCTTTATTTACATATTTACAACTGTACTTAATTGATCTTACACTATTACAATATTCGGCATTGATATATGCGTTAAAAATCTTGCAATGAGTTTAGTGTATGGTACAAACCATCGGTTGTCTACATGGGATGTTACAATAGTCGATATAATTGGTAACCATTCTGATCACACCCGAGTTTCATTTAAGAAATTATTTGGATATATCTTAGAGCATTTTCCTTCTTAGACACATGGGACAGAGCTGTTATATGTTCCACATAGTCCATGAATCATATTTTGTCTAATGATATCATGTAAAACTGGATCTGTTATAGGATCAGGAATTTGTACACTGATAACAGAGTCTATGTCAAAGAATCTCAATTTTACTGAATCCAAACCAGACAATGAGCATGTGACAATCCTCTTTTCTGCCACGCGACAGTGTACATGTATGCTACTAGCACAGTTGTTGCGTTTTGAAAGTAAATCCACAAGGATAGATAGCTTTAGATGAAAAACTCTTGCAATAAGGTCATGCCGATCATGTATTTGTTGATTCGGAAAAAGTTCATTCACACTCTCTGGCCATTTGGGATTGTAGGTAAAAGTTATAAAAAAAATTGCAGTTCCATGTTTTCTCACATAGACCATTGCATATTGTGTGCGTTCATGCATATATCGAGGTCCCGCAGTAAATGTTCCTGGGAGTATCGTCAAATGACCAACATTTTCAATGTTGCCATCGATATTTACAGCATCCCTTAAGTGAATGTAATCGGGCAATCTTAGCTCCCTACATTAGTTGTAATGTAGACCAGCCTCCCATTCTCTATTTTAGCATACCTGTTAACTAAGTATTGTTGGAGTAGGTTCCTACATTTAATAAGAATATTAAAACTGTCTTCACGGATTATAATTCTGGAGTCGTAGAAAGCAGTATATGATATTTTCCTACTACTAACTCATTATTTTGAGGATGTGTCTCCCTTACAAAGAAATTATAACCTCAATAGCATGGCCAATAAATGATTGGGTACTGTAAAGCATCATATGCCCAGTGTGTTACAGCAATACGTTGTAGTTGATGGGTACTTCGATGCAAGATGATATCTCGATGATAAAATTCTTGACCGACTATTACAACAGCTGCAACAGTTGCATCTGGAACATTGAAACACCGTTTATGTTCTTGTCTTGGAGTTTTTCAGCATGTATAATTCAGTTTAATCGTCACATGGAGCATGCTCCATAGCCCTCTTAAAGGTTTTGATAAAGTTATTTTCTCGGTGAGCGATAATTTTGCAAATTAAGAACAATTTCAAACTTTATTTTTGGGACATATTTACATCTTGTCGTAGTTTCTTGCAGATCATCACCCATGAAATATATTTAAACATGCTGTGATTTTCCAGTATCAATGGGAAGCAAAAAAACTACCTCTATGGGAAATCAGCCCACAAACTTGAAATGTCGGCATGTAAAGGTGTTTGTATTTGTTCAGCACCGAAACTTGTCATACTGAATCATTTATTATAACCGCGGATGTGTTAAAAAACGTGTTGGGTTAATCGGAATCTTATCAATAAATGAGCGTAATCGTTCAGGAGGTATATCGAAATCTGAAAGAATTACTTTCCCACCAAAACAACAGATACCTGGTGATTCCCTATTCCATTTTATTTGTGTTGCATTGTCTGTATGGTGTTCCATTACTTAATGAGCCGATTTGCACATCTGAGCGTAATTTATAAGTACGTGCAAGCTCATATGTACGTCCTTCGTGCAACCAGAAAGATGATTCAAGAGATGTTTACAATTGTTTGTATATGAATTGTTTCTAATATAGCCCGTCTGTTTTGAGCAACCATAAGTTCCGCATATGTGTTAATATCAGTAAGTTGAGACTTTCCGCCTCATATAAGTATGGGTCAAACGTAACTTACTGATTTGACCCATAGTCCCCTTTTGTATTTTAGTTCAAGGAAGTATAAATATTGTCTTGCTGAGACTGTTCATAATGCCCCCATTGTCGACTTCTTTTTCTGGTTGCAACTGATGTAGTATTACGACTAAGGGAAGTCTTTTTGGTGGCATATTTAAAAAATATATTGTGTAAAAATTGAATAGTTGTCATATACTCAACTTATGAACTCTATGTTCTTGTTGTTTGACTCTTGGTATTTGATTGTTTTTTAAACTGAAAAAAAAATACAGAATTAAGTTTATGTTTTTTAATTCCCCTATGCTACCGACCAACGAAATGATTTTAACGTTTCAAATGCTGAATGAAATGTATGAGTTTACTATTTATCAAACGAATTAGCTAATATACAACGGGAATATAGTTTACGGAATTTCAAACAGCGGGTGGTATTTTGGAAACGAAATAAACCAGAAATGAATTTTATGTTTATTTTTTTTTTTTTTTGCAAAAAAAAAAAAATGTAAATCATCAGAGTTCTTTTAGTGGCCAATTCTTGCGGAAAAATATAACATTAGTGTTGATGTTTCCAGTAACACCCTCCTGGCTAAGAAATGAAACTCTATTAATTTGTTCCTCCCCTGGCAAACCAAATCTTCTTTATTTAAATATCACCTGTATTTTTTGCGCTAAAAATTGAAAGACTTACTAATTTTTATAGCAAACCCCGAAAAAATTACCACATTAAGAGTTATGTTTTCATTCTCCTCCCGCGTTGCGAAGATATTAAACTAAATGTATGCTGTTTTATTTTGTTTAAGAGAAATAATTGAAAAGAAGGAAGTGTAAGATTCCATTCCGGTTTTGAAGAGAACTCTGCTCTTGCCACAGAAATAATAGGGAATCTAGTTCAGAAAATGAAAAACGTACATAAATTTAATGAATGAAAAGGTGTTTAAAATTTCATTCTAGGTGTTTAGGCAAAACCACGACTACGGTAGGTGGGCGTGAACATGAAATTATGCGAATTGTCCGGCACGCGATCCACTACAGACGGGGCACTGAAGCTGAGTTTAGTGATTTTATGTAACTTAACATGAAAGACGGGAACGGTTGTATAATGCAATGTTATATGAAAATGTATTTACCTGAATATCGGCGTCTAAGTGTCATTCGAAGAGGGTACGCTAAAAGAAAAAAAAAACAAACGTGTTATAATTAAGACTTGGTGATCAATTGAGTTTGTGGTAAACATGGAATAAATATTAGTTCGATTGGGTTATGTCCACGGTGTGTTTCACCCAGTAAAATGTGTGGAACAAAAAGACACGTTGAACTTTCATTCCAGTTTTTTAAGCAATTACAAAACGGAAATGATGGTTTATATTTTTATTTTCTAAAAAGAAATGGAAAGAATATTTTTTTTAGTGTAAAAATGCTGGTAAAAATACTATTATTGTTTATGTTCCCAGTAGGCCCTTATCGGAAAATAAGTGAAACTCAATTTATCTATTTATATTTTTCAACTTCCCTTGGCAATAAGATGAAACTGAATGTTTTGTTTTTAATTGTGTCTGAGTGTTTTGAGCGGAAAATTGAAAGAATCACTTATTTTGTATAGCCAAATCTTATAAAAAAAAAACACCCACAATATAAGTTATGGTGTCATCCTTCTTACTCGCTGGTGCATAAGTGAAACTGAATGCGCGTGTTTTTTTTTTAAGAGAGATATTTGAAAGGAAGAAAGTGGGAAAATCTAATCGCATTTTTAGACAACTGTTTAAATAAAAACAATTAACAAAAATGGGGCATTCTCCTAGTTTGGGATATGTTAGTGAGTTTCATGAAACAAAGAAAAACGTAACAATTATTGAAATCCTGCGTTCTACAGTGGAAGATAGTAAACGAGGTAAGCGTAAACGGGGCATACATTTTGTAACGGCGTTTTACGTGAATGCCGTAACTGATAAAATTACATGAAAGAAGTGAACAGCTGTATAACACAGAGTGATATAAAAGTCCATTTATCTGTTGTTAAGTGTGATTCGATGAGGCTATGCTGAAATAGAAACAAATATTGCATAATTAAATTTAGATACGTAAGTAAGAGTCATAGAGGAAAAATTAGTTTATATATATATATATATATGTATATATAATATACATATGTATATATATATGTATATATATATGTATATATATATATATAGAGAGAGAGAGAGAGAGAAAGAGAGATAGGTATTATCTTTCAAGATTTTTTACTTCTCCCCCCTTTTGATGTTCTTGTAATTTTCAACAATACTTTCTTTACGCTATTTATTCCATTATTATATTTATCTTTTTTTTTTCTAATGTGTTCTACTTTTTGTCATTATCAAAGATGTTTTGTCAATTTACGTCTCATTTACAAGTGTTATTACCTCCTCTTTTTGTTTTATCACGCGACTATTATTAAAGTTTAATATGCTCATCAGATTCCCTGGCTATTTCATTTCGTCTTAGTTTGAACTTTATTTTACATTTTTCATTATACTATGCATATACCCTTCTACGCACGTTTCTTCTCCATGTTATTGTTATTTTGTTCTTCTCATTGCTTATAATTTCATCTTCTCATATGTATTACATACATCTGGCATATTTTTTCACCACTTATCAAGGATAAGGGTTAAAGAGTGTAGAGTAGTCAAAAGGACAATATAGTAATCAATAGTAATGGAAGTTCGGTAAATTTGTTAACTTAAGTGGAACGGCTCATCAGACACTTGTTCACGTTGGACTTGAAGACAACCATATTATAGTCAGATGGAAAGCAGGAAAACGGAAGACAGTTACACAGGCGTGCAGTTCTTAGAAAGAAACTTTGATCATGGAAACAATGTTTAGGTTTAGGCACAGATAAAGATTGGGGAAAATTATGTATAATGTTTACAGCTAGTCTAGTGTTTCTTGTACAAGTTTGGCGAGGGGGGACATAGATTGAAGCTCAGCCATGCACTTTCCATGAAAATAACGATAAAGCAGAGACAAACTCGCAACATCTCTTCTGTGAGATAAAGGTTGCAGCGAAGAGAAAAGGACATCTCCCACCACGCCACGAAGTCTATTTTGAACCCTATCAAGGCAGGGCAAGTCTTTTCTAGCAGCTCCTCCCCAGATGTGGCAACAGTATTCCATCCTTGGACGTATATGGCTCTTATATAGATAGAGAATTGCATAAGCAGTGAGATATCTACTGAATCGATAGAAGGATCCGCCCATTTTTCAAGCGGCCTTGGCAACATATTTGATGTACGTATTCCATTTAAGATCAGGAGTAAAGGTCAAGCCCAGAAGCCTGTCAAAACTTGAGGCCTCCCCAACACGAGAGTCATTCATTTTAATTGATGCCAGATGGGGATCAGAACGTTGATGATGTAAAGATAGAAGCTTGGTTTTAGATGCATTAAAAGTAACCAGCCATTCCTTTCCCCATTGTACAACGTTATCAAGATCAGAGGAGAGAGAATCGGAGAGAACTTGGTCGTTTACTGTCTTAGATGTGCTACCATAGATGGTAGTGTCGTCAGCAAAAATGTCTACGAATGATGTAAGGATGTGATTTGGAAGATCAATAATGTAGATCAGGAAAAGAGTTGGGCCCAGGATGGGCCCCTGAGGGACTCCGGCATTTATTCTGTGAGCTTCTGATTTTTGCCCATCAACTACTCCTTTTATGATCCTATCAGATAGAAATGATTTAATAATTGAGTAGACATTTCCAGCTATATTATAGCTGGAGATCTTGTAAAGTAAACCTTTATGCCATACCCTATCAAAGACCTTTGATATGTCAAGAGCAATTGCCCTAGAAAGGTTGCCTCTGTCGAGGGATTCGCTAATCCTATGAGATATAACTGTAAGCACATCTGCTGTAGGTCTAGCAGAACGGAAACCATATTGTGTGTCATTAAGAAGGTTATTTTTGCTGAGATGGTTGATTACTTCTCTATTTTACACAGATTCCAGAAACTTACTCATGACGCACAGGAGACTTATTGGCCTGAACAGAGAGGGGGATGAACGATCACCTGAATTCTTAAATACAGGGCATACTGATGAGATTTTCCAGGTTGATGAGAAGCAATTTTCCTTAAGACAACGTTTAAACAGTTTTGTAAGTATGGGGCCGTGTCTGGTTGAAGTTTTTTGAGTACTATAATTGGAATACTGTCAGGGCCGGTACCTTTACTGGAATCAAGGTTTTTAATTAGTTGGCAACATCACGTACATATATTTGTATATCACATAGTGTGTTTTCTGATACAGGAGGAAATATTGGGGGTTGGCGGCCTTGGTCGCAAGGGGTAGAATTATCTGCAAAATTCTTTGCAAAGAGTTTGCTTTGTCTTATGCTGACGAGATTAACTCAGGTCCATTGATAATAGTTGGGATAGAGCACACGGTTCTGTTCAGGATTCTGTTTGCAATTTGCCAAAACTGGTGGGAACCAAGCCGCTGCTCGGCTACTTTGGACTTGACGGACTGAGCATACAACTCTCTTGCATTCTTTATTACTTTCTTACAATAGTTGCTGGCAGTCGTGAAAGCAGTGTTAGTTTCCATACATCTATTCTGTTGGAAGCAGTGGAAAAAGTGATTTCTGTGCCCAATAGCAACATCACATTCTGGAGAAGACCATGGCCTGTCTGTTAGGTGTTGGCTTAACCTTTTTCGAGGGTATGAAATTGTCTATACCTACAATTAACCATTCTGTCAGGTCTAATCCTATAGACGACCCCTCCTTTTTAAACATGGAACGCAGAGGAAGATCCGATATAAATGTACGGAAACTATCCCAGTCAGCCTTAGTGTATCGATATACTGTACGATGGAGAGGTATGTCTGAGGACTTATTACAATTCATTTAATTATTTATTGATACAACTGAGTTGTCGGAAGATCCAAGAGGAGACAGAACGGAAACTGAATATAGTTCAGGGCAAGTTGTGAGAAAAAAAGGTCTGGGAGACTTGCATACTGGCCGTCATTGTCGGGCACACGGGTGGGTTCCTGAACAATCTGAGTGAGGTCATAAGCAATGGAGAAATCATGACAGAATCTCCCCTCATCATCGGTCTTGTTTGAGTGGGTCAACCATTTCACATTGTAACATTGAAGTTTCCACATACGTGAATGTTAGCTGAAGGATATGCTGATAGAACTTGGTCAATTTTCTCAGATATGCTTTTAAAGATAGTAACTCCGCTGTTATGGTTGCGGTAGAGAGTAAATATAAATGTCGTAGAATCTTCTCTGGGATGGCCCTACCACATGGAAAGCCATCTTTTATAAAGGCACACATTCCATGCCCATATATAACAATCGGGGTGCGTAATTCCACGGCACTGATAGTCTGTAAAATGCATGCTATTATTTATTATCAAATGTAAAGATTACATCAATAGTGTACTGTTTCTTCTATTGACTTTTATGTCTGAATCTTATGGGAAATATGTCCCTTAATATCAAGTGTATTAAGCAAAAAGCTCATAACATTATCACATTCCTTTACATATGGTTTCATAGTGTGTTAATAAAAATGTTGATACCATGTCGTGTCATTCTAGAATTAGTCGTCATTTGATTTAATTAACACCATATCACTGAACTTACATAATATTCACCGTATTTATATAGACGCTTATGATAACTTGTTTGCAATGCCATTAGTTGTTTGCTTAATATATAAAATTAAGAAAACTATAGTTTCCCAGAGAAATATGTACGTGCTCAATAATATAATTTGTGAATCTCGTTTTACTATTGTATTATTAATCACAGTGATAAACAGTTTCTTTTTAAGTTAGTATTAGTTTAGTTTTACAATATTAAAATGTGTGTGTTTGTTTTTTTAATATGTAAAAAGTGAGATTACATAACACATGCATATTCACCAATAAGACAACGTAAACTCTATTGGAGTGAAATCACACATAGTGCGATATCGGAATTAGATACTGAAGTTTGTGTGTTTTATATGTAAAAGTGGATAACATGTTACTTTATGTAATTATTGGAATAAAAAAATAATACCTGCTTCAACTCTGAGTTTTTTCTTCACACGTTATTTCCACACGTTGTTTATTCGATTTTAGTGAAAACACCACGGAAAATACAGTATTTCCTTATTTTTATATAGGCATTATTTTATATTAATATAGCATGGACTAGTAGTCAAGAGGAGTATATAATTCATAGAGGTAAGTGGTTTGCAGCTAATAGAGAGAACACTTGAACATACATTTTTCAGTGTTCTTTTTAGTGTTTAGAAACGCAGTTCCCTCAATCTACTAACATGTATACAGTAAAAATGTCATTATTACAGAGAATTAAAAATGGTGTGTAGAGCGCGCCTGCGTGCGTAGTAGGGCACACTGCAAATACCCTAAAATAAGAATTTGTACACAATCTCTGCAATGAGGTTACATTCGTACAAAACATTCGTATATAGGAATTATGAACACTTTCAGATTTAAAATAAATCATAATGCGATTCTACACTTTTATGTTATGCTCTCGAATTTTACTATGCGTTTGATATCTTCCTGCACATAACACTAGTTATTTCAAGGGCTTTATTATGTTTTTTTTGTTTTTTTTTACACAGTGATCACCACTTATCAAGGCCCGGGAGCCACTCATGGATAAGTGTTATTGCAAATACACTACGTCAGTGATGAGACCTGATGAAGTGTCTATTTTAGGCAGCGGTTCACCAGGAATTTGTTATCATTGGAATTGAAGACACCCAAGTTGTAGTCCGGTGGGAAGCAGGCAGACGGAACAGAGTTCCACAGGCATGCAGTTCCAAGAAAGAAGCTTTGTTCATTGAATCCGCGGTTTGATTTAGGCACAGCTATAGAGTGGGGGAAATTTTTCACAGTGGAATCAGCTAGACGGTTTTTTTTTTTCGTGAGAGATTGGCGAGGGGGGACCACATATTGGAGTTCAGACGAGCACCTGCCATGGAAATAACGATAGAACAAGGATAGGCTCGCAACGTCTCTTTTGTGGGACAAAGGTCGAGGGTAGAGAAAGGGCATCCCCCACTAAGCCACGAAATCTATTTTGTACTCTGGCAAGGCAGGATAGGCTGTTTTTAGCAGCTCCTGCCCAGATATGGCAACAGTATTCTATCCTTGGACGTTCTTGGCTTTTATATAGATAGAGAATTGCATCAGTAGTGAGATATCTCCTGGAGCGGTAGATTATCCCACCATCTTTCCAGCGACTTTGGCAACAGACTTGATGTACGCGTTCCATTTCAGATCAGGAGTAAAGGTCAAACCTCAGAAGCTTGTCAAAACACGGGGACTCACTCAGACGAGAACCATCCATCACAATTGATGCCAGATGGGGGTCAGAGCTTTGATGATGTAAGGATAGGAGTTAAGTTTTAGATGCATTAAAGGTAACCAGCCTCATCTTCCCCCACTGAACCACGCGCTCGTGATCAGAGGAGAGAGAATCAAAGAGAACTTTGTCATTTACAGCCTCGGATGTGTTGCCGTTGATTGTCGTGTCATCAGCATAGATGTCAACGAATGATTTAAGTATGTGTTTAGGGAGGTCATTGATGTAGATCAGGAAGAGATTTGGGGCTTGGATACGTATTGTAATATTGAAATTGTAATGACTAAGTGGTATTTACTACTAGTTTAATAAGAGAGAGAACAAACAGTGCGTTGTGGTTTCTCGGCCATTACAGTCTTAGTGTTTTTTTTGTCTTGTTTTTGGCTAGTGGCTGATACTTTATTGTTTGTGGATAATATAATAATAATAATAATAATAATAATAATAATAATAATAATAATAATAGATTCATGAGACTGACAAAAGATGGGAATAAAGACAACAATTCGGCATTGATGCAAAACGGACAGATAAATGGAGAATCTCGATCCATAACAACTACAGCACAAGATAATTTGATAAGAACCAACAAAATGAAACCAAATATCAAGAAAACACAAGAAAACAGCAAATGAAGACTTCGTCCACAAAAAGACAACATTATACACCAAATAGTAAGCGAATACAACACACTAGCCCAAAAGTTATGCAAGAACAGAAACGACGATATGAGAATTAAGCAGACAACTGCATGTCGAACGCAAATAAATATTACAAGCATAAAACAGCAACATCACTTGAAAACCATAATTACAAAATTCTATGAGACATGGATATTCGATTACATAATTCCATCCAAGCAAGAAGATTGGATTTCGTAATAATTAACAAGAACAAATTCTTTAAATCGTGGACTTTGCTTTCCAGCTTTCCACAAATTAAATATCAAATAAAAGAAACACAGAGCAAATACGCAGAGCTAGCCAGGGAGGTAGAAGGGCATATGGATGGTCTAGTAAACTAGGATGATAGCAATATTAGTAGGAGCACACTTTACAATACTGAAAAATATTTTAAAAAAGAATGCTAGAAATTGGAATCAGAGGAATGCTGCAACCTTCTAACGAACAACAATGATGAAAACACCTGAAATTCTAAGGAAAACACTTGAACGCGGAGACTAACACACATGAGCCACATGAGCGGGACAGACCTCCACCTACTAAGCCAAAACATGAAAAGCGTTACATGGCACTAAGAACATTAAAGCTACATATCTATAAGTTTTCTATTCTTCTCCCATCCCCTCCCATTGCTATATCAACGACCCCCCTAAAGAGTGATACTAAATAGCTGGGATCAAAGAGGATGGAAATACCGAGGAGAGTGCACTGACCAGAAATTTGCTTGACAAGTGCGAAGAAAACAGGGATCTTGGGCAGGATTTTTTCCACTCAAATTCCAGTAGAACAAGGGTCACTGTCAGCAAGAATAAATGCTACTCGGCTGTTGCGATAACGCAAATGTTTTTGGAAATATTATCGGAAAGATAATAAGTACTGAAAATTTGGGGAGCAATGTACTCAGTCAGTTTTTTCTAGGATATATATATTTAATGACCTGTGTGAAAACTCCTTGTGAACCAATCATAATAATAATAAACATAATAATAATAATAATAATAATAATAATAATAATAATAATTTTTATTATTTTTTATTATTATTAAAAGTAGGAAGAGAAGTACTAGTATAAGCAGTTGAAAATATTAGCATTTGTAACTCAGTAGCATTTATCAGATTTTTAATCATTTCTGATTTTACCGGAGTTCGAGTAAAATTACTTTGAGCCTCTTTTAGTTATCATCTAATTTTAAATGATTAATGAGGAGTAGTTATTCTGTTATGCCTATTGTTATTGTCTTCGCGTTCATATATGCATAATACACTGTCACATTCTAAGGGAAACTACGTGTAATATCTGTTTTCTGTTTCCTTAATAGTTGTCTTTGAATGCTACAACTGGTGTTTCCATTGCTATTTTAATACTTTAATTAAAAAACAAAGCAGTGCGTATTTTAGAAAAGACTCATAAGTAAGACATTCGCAACACAAATCAGTTCAACAGTGCAAAATTGCATTTTCGCTTCAAATGTGCGTGTTGTGTTTTCTATGAGAACGTTAATGTCATCATCTCTAAAAGATAGTTAACCCCCGTTATAATAATAATAATAATAATAATAATAATAATAATGATGATGATGATGATGATGATGATGATGATGATGATGATGATGATGATGATGATAATAATAATAATAATAATAATAATAATAGAGTTTACAATTTTGTATTTATTGCATGGCAAACTATGTGAGTCGTAAAACACTTAAATAGGATGACGGACTCAAACAGTAAGTACCTAACAAAATCAGAACTCGAACATCCCAAGCCAAATATACATTTGCAAAAGTATACTGGTCTTTAATTACTTACATTCTCATTATAAACCAGTAATATGCAGCGAACATTAGCACGAACTCATTTTCAGTCCGTTGTCGTGCTCATTACTTATTCCATTTACGGATCTTGGAGACAGTTGACGTTCAGTTAAAACACTCATGATTATTCTGTAAGATATTCGGCTAATGTAACGTTGTCTTATTTTAATCGCTTTCACCCGTTTTTTTCCTTGCCGCCCATATGAGAACGCATGCACATTTATGTTAATCATTCCGAAACCAATTACCTGCTTTTATAGTCACTCTTTCTCAGTTAAAAATACAGTAAAACAATTTCCTCTCCAAAAAATAAAAAGAAACCAAAAAAACATGGCTCTCTGTTTACGGTCCGACTTGGCTATTTTATTTCAGAATTAAAAGACGGTTGAGAGGAAACTATAGTTTTTTTTAATATTTTACTGAAAATTTCTCATACAATTCACATATTATAAATAAATATATCAAAATATTGAAATTATAATAGAACTAGTTGGACGGTCCTACACTAGTATAAATGAAATTTTTTTAAAAAATTAGAAAAAAGTTATTACCTAATAAGGAATACAAAATTTTCAATTTTTTTTTAATCCATGCATGCAGAAAAAATATAGGCATAGGAGTATACCGTACTTCATTGCATAGGATTGCACGATTGAATCCACCTTTACAAACAAACAAAACCACTCTTAGAACAGCTTTAAGAAACCGATGACGAATCAAGTCAACTGACTCCACTCTTATCCTGTTTACTCTTTTTACTTAATTTTAACTTATTTCCTTTATGATTGATTTATTTTTATTTTGTATCCTCAAAAGAATCACGCTATACACTTACACACACACTCATGTATATATATATATATATATATATATATATATATATATATATATATTATTTTCATACCGTTAAAAGTATAAGTCATCAGTTCCGTCCATTTCTAAAGTGATAATAGTAAACATTTTTAAGTCCAAATATTATACTTCCGTCAGACAATCTGCATGTGTATAGACGAAATTGATAAGAATATACACACAAGGAAAAATTCATGCAAATCTATGTTTTTAAAATATTAATTTAATGTCTTTTTAAAAACTGTCCATTTAATATTTGGACGCCTGAGAAAGAAAAAAAGGAAGAGAAAAGGAAAGAATGGAAAGATAGAATAGTGTTAAATTATTGTGTTATAAAAATCATTTCCTTTTTTTAAACAAAATTGTTTTCAGCTTACTTAATTATTTTACTAGTCTAACAAAAAGAACTGTAACGGTCCGATCGATCTTCCAAAAATAAACTGAAATATCAAAGTCTTATCCATAAAGATTATAAGTATTTCTTTTAAAGAAATATATGTAGTTTATTTTCCCTTCTTTCGAAACTACTGTATTACACATGTTTTATTCTCCTTCATTGCCTCATTTATTATGTTTTGCGTGTCACTTTTTCAAATACGTTGAAGAACCGATGCATTGAAAACAAACTCCTGAAAATGCTTTATGAAACATTAAAAATAATAGATCAGATTGGAGAAATGTTCAGGAGTGTGTCCACGATCGGACACTCTTTATACATAATAAAATACTGTATAACAATGTATATATATATATATATATATATATATATATATATATATATATATATATATATATATATATATATATATACATATATATATATTTATATATATTTGTATAAACTAGCAAAAGTAAGCTTCATAGACTGGGTTCAAAAAAGTGTACAGAAAATGGGGTCTGGTTCATGAAGGTGTGATAGGTTGTGAAAAGGAATGGTGCACAAGAGGTAGCTTCGAATTTGGTGGTGCCTAAACCAAAGCAAAATATGATGAAAGTAAAAATAAAATAGATAAACCCCATAATTTATGATACCATGCATGCTCATACTGAACCACTTATCAAAATATTATGTGGTTATGTGACATATTTCCATTCGATCGAGGTCATGCGCGAACGAAAAAAAAACATAATTTTATTATACCATATTTCTTTAAACTGTAACATAATTATAAAAGTATACTTACGCAGATAGATATTAAAAGTATTTATTAAAATATGTGCCTATTTCGATTCTATGGAGGCCAGGTGCGGACGCAGACCCCACAATTGCATTCTATTATCTCTATTAAAGTTAAAACATACTTATCAAAATATTATTATGAGCATCTATATAAAAACCAATTTTAAACATTTTTTTTTTAATTTCTCAATTTTTTTTTCCATACTTTGTGGATCAGGCGCCTAGGCAAACCCCACAATTATAATGGATCATCATTATGCAAGATACAACATACCCATTTCTGTGCCTCGATACATCTTCTAACATTATATGTGGTCAATTTGCTATAATAGTCAACCATGTAGGAGCGTATTCGTAACCAGACAACCACACAGATGATCAGCTTTATATAAATATATATATATATATATATATGTATATATATGTATATATATATATATATATATATATATACATTTCATGTTTAGTATTTTATATTAATTTAAGTGTCTTATGACCAGTAGTTTAAATGTTTACCTGTTCCATATATACACACATATAAATCAAATGTTTTATATATACGTAAGGGAATGAGGTATAATTGTAAAAGTAAAAACAAAATATGACATGGTGCCATTAGCTACGATGGAATAAATAAATTTTCCCGATTCACCGCGCTCTCTAAGATGTTGTAATCGACAGAAAAATAATATAGTCTTGAAGAAATAAATTGAATTTTTGCATGCAGAAATAAATAAAATAATGTCTGCAATTTGAAATTGACGTGTTGCATTAAACATCTGATCTATAACTGAGTGCGTTATTCACACATACACAGCTTTTACTTGTCATAAACCATCGTTAATGTATAATCCCTAATTACTGTTAATTTCAGTCTTATTTGGCAATTAGTTAAAAAAAAATTGGAGTTAAATAGTTACACGCACATAAATCCCCTGTTATATTTATATAAATAAATGATCAATAAAATATTCCGCTTCGTTTGGACTAACCTGGTCATAAGTATACATAAAATGCTTATGTGAGATTTATCAACTACTTAAAAAATGCGAATAATATTGTTGTATTTTCACAAAGATGTGTCGCTTTTTTATTTAAGAGAGAGTCACCATTGATAAAAGCCAAAACGCCACTCAGAGATAAGGATTCAGGCGTGTATGGACAGTATTGTGACAGCAAGCGTGTTGCTGTGGACATTGAGCAGATATTGATTCTTAAGGCCCCGGTTAACCAAGTGTGTGTATAAATTAAACATTGAAAACGAACAACTAGAAATCAGCTTAGCGGATCAGAGTGCCACAAGCGAGCATGTGTATAAAAACACATGTTTATTTGTATGGTTCAGAATGTGTCGAAAACATTAAGCATGTAACCAAATATACATCCTTTCATTCTCAACATATCCAATCAGAATCGGAGAATCTTTTTATTAAACTTTTTCAAATATATGATGTACTATGTGAGTGTTTCTCTTCCGAAATTTTGTATTTTTTATCTAGTGAAATAATTCAATAATATTTAGAACATTGCAGTTGATTAGTAAAATACAACATTAGCAATGTTAAAATCAAATCAAATAAATAATGCACAACTAAAAATCAGCATATTATGTAAACGTTGATAATGCACTTAATTATTTTCATTTTTCGAGATTAAAATCTCGTAAATCTATTTTTCGGTCATTAACTTATCAAAACATATCTGAAATAATTGTATGCCTTTCTTAATCTCAATATACCGTCTTTAAGGCAGACATATATAGCAAATGTGAATAAGTAATTACTTCAATATATAAACAGGAATTATCAGTATGGGCTGAAAAAGTCGGTGTTTAAATATCCTGAATTATATTTAATTATTTAGCGTTCATATAATAATGCGAATTTTACCTAATCAACTTTTTTATATCTGCTTAAAACATTCGTAAACCATTGATTCATATGGGAGGAACGTTTAAGTACATATTTGTTTTCGAAATATCTTATAGTGTTAATTCAGTGATGCAGCAAACCAATTCTTATATAATTCAATGTTATATTCAAGTGTAAGCATACTATATGACTTAGCATTATGCTTAATTCTGAATCTTACATAAGTTCGGTTTGTTGTTTCGCATTTGGAAGCATTTTATATTTGTTTAAATGCGACTCCTTTTCATTTAACAATGCTTTTCTTTGTCAAGCAAACTTGCAAAAATAAACATAAAATGAGCACTCTTATTAACAGAATTTACCTTTAAAATTAACAAATCTAATAAGATTATTAAGGGTCTTGAAACTGAAAAAAAGCCTTTGTTTTATATTTGGTTATATTATTTTGATGAAAACAAGTATTATTCATTTTATTTATTGTTATTTTCTTTTAGTTATAAAACATTAACTTACGGGTCCAATTGTTTACAGGTCTTTCCTTTCATCGGAGCAGGTTTACTGTTTTTAGAACTCGAACCTTAAACTATGTGTATAATGGTCTTCTGCGTGATTCCTGCCGCCACGATGTTGATTTATGTGTTCATTTTATCACTGTTAAACTTTTGAAGATTTTTTGTTGATTTTACGGCTAATGAACTTCTTCGTTCATTTAAATCAATCTGCTTTTGTATAAAACTACATAATATAAAAAAATAAAGTAATTGAAATATGTGTGTGTGCGCGCGGGTTCGTGTTTGTGTTTGGACAGGGCCAGGTTAGAACCTTTGCAGACCTCGTAATTACATGTGATCCGCAAGATCCCATGGAGCCGCTTGATCCGCAAGATCCTAGGAGCGGCAACGTTCCTAGTACGCGCAAAGCTCATATACCCGGCAGATGTGTTGTAGAGAAAAACAACATGAAAATAATTATTAGCATAGAGACCCGTGAGCCCGCATAATCCATTATGTGTTAAAGAAGACCGCTTGTTTTATTTGAATCAACTGAACCGGAAATAGTCTAGGCATGAATGAACACAACATATCCATGACAATCATCTCTCTTCGTTTTACTGAAGGAAAATGCTAAAACTGTTTCAAACAAATTGGGTGTTTCCCGAAAACGCCAAACACGTAAGGACAAAAAACAGAAGTTTAGTTGCCGCAAAAGCGTTTCCCTGCATATTACACGGGAAACTCAATGTTTCAGCAATACGCTTATTAAATGGTCAGTTAAGCCATGGACGTAACAATGTAAACGTATAATTGTGCTAGATTCCCGGAGTTACCCGGAGAAATAGACAATGTGTGTTCGCTTGTGAAGATACGAAAAACAAAAATCGATCTTCTCATCTATCATTAGATTTCCTAATAGACTCGCATGGCTCAGGAACCACAAGCGTTCTTACCTATTATGCACAGTGAGTAAGCAGATACATTGACACTGAGAATCTAGTACATTAGTTTTCCAAGTAGAAGCGAAAAAGGGGGAATTTGTGTCATAGTTTTCAAAAGGACACAAATCCTCTTAATTTATATTTTAATTTCTGGTAAAATCTGCTTATTTATTTCGACCCTTACTAGAGCTTACTTACGAGTGCATTTGTTTTTTCAGCACGCGCAGATGTTCGCTATGATTGATAACATTATTTTTATTTATTTTAACTTCTATGTTTCTGTCTTCTCGCTGCTGATACATTTGTTTTTTTTCTGTTATTGTTTACGGTATTGCTAGTATTATTGCGAAATAATTGCACACTCAATGTTACTATTACAACATATTAAGGGAATACATTATTTTTTACGTAAATGTTTTCGAATTAACTTATTAAGTTAAATTGTCTGTTGTCAAATACTTTTGATATTTGGATTGTCATTTTTTTTAAAAATTACTTTAACAATCTTGTAGAATATTGAGAGAGGAAACGAATCGAAACCACTATAAAATCGTTATAGTTCAGTAAATTTAACGTAAAAATACCCCCCAATTGCATTATATTATTTCTTGCAGTTTTATAGCAGGTGTGTTCTAATATATATCATACTTTAAGTTGGACAAGATTCGAGCATTGTACAGTTATACATTTTGAGGTTCTATATTTTCGACTTACGAGACATTTTCTATCACGTTTTAAAGCACTTACCCACTAATTTTTATGATAAACAAATACATCCTCGAGTTTTACATTTGTTTTCAGGGCCAATCGTCCACATGTAATGGTAGCCAGTGATGTGGATTCCCTATTCATACCACATCTATGATTACACCTTCTCCCGCAACCATTCAGAACACCAATTCAGCTTACTTTCATGATACCCCAATCAATCTTGCAGTTTTACCCATGTTTTCAGGTCCAATCTCTCGCATGAAATGGTTTGACCCATCGAGAATTGTTGCACGGGACCCGGTTCACATACACGCATATACTAATATGCACATATTTTCAGAGTAAAACATGAAATAAGTCAACGGAAGAAACTATCTTTTGACAGTTAAAAGGTAGTGGTTATTCGATAAAAAGGCACTGAAGGCATTAATCGTGCAAGTATCGAAAGAGATATAATTCCCACCATTTTGAGAAAAAATGGTGAACTATCAAAAGTATATAAAAGATAAATCATCAGCACATGCTACGAATAGTAAGGGCACTTGTTCTCGCTGATAATGGGATCTAAGGAGATGCATCTAAATGCTATCTCAGCTTACCTATCAATATTCGCGGCCATCTAAATTATTTGAAGTCGGCACGTCTGTATCTCTAGAAGACGTATGCATTGAAAGATTACGAAGTTCCAATCTGCATTTCATTAATCCGACGCAGCAGCCAATACTGGGCTGGTCCTGGCTCGGATCTTGTGATCGAACATACATTAATGTGCTTACTCAAAAGCCAAGGCGGGTTGCCGCAAGGGAGTGGAATGTCAGAGTATCAGGGAAATGTTTGAGTGATGTGATCTACTTTGTCATCTCTTTACAACTTTGTCATGCAAGACCTTACTACAATAACTTACATAACATATGAATAACCTGAGGAGGCGTCTGCCTCTCGGTTTAAAAAGAGAGGAGATAGACCTCAGAAAGGTCACAGAAAAACTAAACAATGGGACCCCACTTGAAACTGATGAACCATTACGGAATACCATCGCAGGAATAAATTCCAACGAAGACGTCAATGTGCATAACCTTTTTAAAATCAGAAGAGACAGTCTTAAAAGAATGGACAGACAATCGGTGTTTTTCTACTAACACAAACGAAGTTTAAATGTAAAGACGCTAGCATCCACGAAGAACGTGAAAATGTCTGCAGACCGTAGCATTCAGAGAGTGCTCCTGTTTCAGACGTTTCTCGTAATTTCTCAGACGGGAAATCTGCAACTATTTGATGTTATGTCGTATGAAGAGTGTTTACACGTGATGTCTTTGTTTGGGGAGAAATGCCTCTTGCTGCCGGCGGACAACTCGTAACTTGTCGAAAGAAATCAAGAACTATTTCAAAACAATATTACACAGTGGTGTGCATCAAACTATTCCAGTACCAGAGGACAAGGTACTAGACGGAGCATCTCTTCATTTATCGCCTGAAATGGAAGAAGGGCACAACATACAGTTCCATTGCAAACGATTACGTCTCACTCACTTTGCAAAACTATGAAAGAGCAACTGTGTTGGTTGGTGCCTATGTTATTGGACCACGTATAAAGGACTGTGCACATCAGAGGCGAAGTCGAAAGTTGAATGTAAAGAAGGTAAACATTACCGAGCCGACAAGAGGGGTTCTTGTCGAATCGGGAAAATAAGCAGGCATTTATCCCATTGATCATGGTACGAATGACGGAGAAAGGGGGTCGTGTTATTCAAGCAGAAAAAGATGCTGACGTTGAAATTGCAACAGCAGCCATCATTATGTCTGTTTTCAGATCAACAAGCCTTGTTGGAGAAGATACATATATTATTGTTCTCTTTCTGTTTCATAAAATGTTTCCAAATGTACTGCACAGGATTTCCTCCCTGGCAAAGGGGCATCCTACGTCTATAAAAATAAGGTTCTCAAACAGGAGCTTTGTGAAAAAGTTTGCAAAGACCTATTTATTTTGCATGCCCTTTAAAAATCTGAGTCCTTGTCAAGGGTGTACGGGATTTGAAAGAAGCCGGTGTTACAACGAATCATCAAAAGAGAATAAACAATGATAATTTGTTTAAACGCAGTCTCTTAAGCAAAACAAAGGCAGGATTTTGTGTAAACAAATGCACCTAAGGCAATGATATCACTGTTTAATGACGATCAGAAGGACTCGCTAGCGTCGGTTAAATAATATATGCTCTGCCAAAAAGTTGCAAGTGTAAAGATCATCATCAAGCCAGAACGACTCCCTCTAACTGCCTCTGCTTGAAGTTTTCAATATCTGTGTACATACTACTCGATCGTTGAGTACATATGGTGTAGTGATGAAACATTCTGAATGGAGATGGAAGGTAGAAGTAGACAAACTTTTTCATGTGTTGACAGACTAAAGTGTTGCAACAGATTAACTGATTCAGATGATTCCTTGCAATTTTTTGAAGGATGCATTATCCTAATGTTCACCTGCAGAAAGCATACACTAGAATGTACCAGTGCATTCGGACATTGCCAAGATGGCAATTGTCACAATATGAAAAGTGCTCATGTTATAGATGATTAGGATGAGGAGGAAGAAGTGTGAAAAACTTGGAAGAAATGCTGATTTAAATGAATGGGGTGGGTGTAGGTGTAACCATTTCATGATATAAAGGGAGAGTCCACATCACGGGTAACCATTATATGTTAAGGATTGACACTGAAACCATAGGTAAACATGCAAGATTCTATTATTTATCATGAAAACTAACCGAATTAGTGTCCTGAATGGGGGTGGGGGAAGGTTTAACCATAGATATAGCAGTGGATACTATTTAATGTGACCCAGTGGCCTTGAAAACAGGGGTCAAACTGTAAGAGTTATTGGTTTATCATGAGCATTGACGGAGTTAATACGTTAAAACGTGATGTAAAATGGCACATAAGTCGAAAATATTGAACCTCGACATTTACAACTTTGCCATGCTCGAATCTCATCCGACTTTTAGTATGATATATAGTAGACATAACCCGACATAAAACCGCAAAAAATAAATTGTTGCAATTTTTTATATCATTTCCTATTTTGACTCGACTATTAGAAAATGCCAGGCGTTAGATGAAGTTGGGAAAACATTCGCAATGTATAATTTCAAAACACGAAATCTGCGATTCCATCAGTTTTTTTTCGATATTAGAGATTATATGCGTTCAGAGAGTGCATTATTTTATTTTAAGTAAGACCCCTTGAGAATTCAGTCTGTGGAGAAGCGCAATATTTATTTTGTGCTACAGTGGCGGAAACGCGCATAATGCGAGGAGTGCTACGTGGTTACGCTCAGCATTGTGTATGTATATCTAATATCCTTGAAAAGAACTTAGCCTTTGCATGTTAGTTCGTGCCATAATGACTCCGCCACAGGTAATTTCACACAAATATAATTCATGTAACTGGGAATGTTCTTAGATGAATTTGCTACCAATATTGTTCTAGATAAGTGTCAGTAATCGAAAATGCAAATAAAAAAATGGTGAAAGATAGACCAAAATATTTTTATCATTTAATACATTCAAACATTACAAGTTCATTTGAGGTGTTTATTACTACACATATAGAAAGGGCCGAAATATAAAATCAACATTACCTTAATTGATATGTCAAGCGCACGTTGGAAATAAATATTTATGTTTAAAACAAAATTACGTACTAAATCCAGTGTCATTCAACCACGTGTTTTATAAAATCGACGTTTGTGAAATAGAGTAACGACGAATGCAAACTCGTTCTCATTCAGACATGGTAAGGATTGTCACAATACGAATATACCAACAACGTATAATATGGATGATTCTAATGAACTTGCTGAATATTTTATATAATCTCCTAATCCCTGGTGCTAATATCGGCGTTGCTTTCTTAGCTGATTAATAAAATACGCGCATCCTGAATGGTTATTAATTGCACAAGAATTATTTCTCCGATTTCACTTGTTGAACATTCCTGCTTTGAAAAATGATAGAAGGCACCTATCGCTCTTGGGATTTGTAACCAACTTTTCAATGGAATATAACAAAAATAAAAGGGTGTGTGAGTGTGTATTTTTTATAAAACAAAACGGGAATAATGCTGGCTTTCCTGGGCGTCGTTTAAGCATTTAACATGTTTGATATGAGTGGAGCATTTTCAAATGTGTGTACACTATCCATCTGATACTAATTTGGTATACAATTAACTTGTTACATTATATATTGATGCATATATTTATTTATTTAGGCGACAAGGCAAATTAGTGTTCATATGTCAGGAATTGCATGAATTCGTAACGTCTTCCGGTTTCATTGAAAGATAATATACGTGATGCACAATATTCGATTAAATCAGATCTGAAGAAACAAAGAAAGTGTTTTCATTTGTATTTACATAAAGCCGTTGCCTACACGCCATTTTTAAAAGAAAGCACACACATATATATATATATATATATATATATATATATATATATATATATATATATATATATATACGCTCTCTCTCTCTCTCTCTCTCTCTCTATATATATATATATATATATATATATATATATATATATATATATATTGGGGAGAGGGAAATGAGCAGCTATTTTTATTAGTACTATTGAATTGAAGCAGTTTTTATTCAATGCATGAAAATTACATTAAAATACACATGCCCGCAAAGTGCCATGCAAGTCACAGATTTCAAAATTCATGATAATATTCACTACATGAGACTAATATATCGAAGTTGCTTGTGAAAATATACATTTTGAAATTCAGGTATATTGGACGATCCATGAATTTAATCTGCTTAATATTCCCCCTTTAGATTACTCCTAAACCTACGCATATGTAGTTAATAAATATTTATACCGTAATGATTACTTAATCGTGATTTTTTCATGTGACGATTTTCCTATAGGTCATTTTCTCACCTACGTATATATTGATAAACAACATGGAAAATTAGCCATACATAATGCGAATCGACCATATATTATACATTAAAGTATATGCGTTGCTAAATGTCCCGCTACTTTATTTAATTGAAACTCCCTTGCCACCTATTGCTACGGTTTCTAGTGGTATATTGCCTTTGTGATATACGTGTTAAAAAGTACTAGAAACACATGATTTGCAAATCTTCGGCCCCATAAGACTTATCTTGCGATTCACGGAAAAGTTTGAGTTTGTAGTTAATCTAGCATTATTCATCAGTCAGTAATGTCAAACACCTCTCTGACAAACATTATCGACTAATGCAAAGCTGTTCTTTTTGGGATATAGTAACGATAATTCATAATCCGAATATATCATGCAATAAACCAAACAGGCTAAGCTGAAACGATAGTAGTTGGTCATTCCAAATCATTTGACAACGCATAACATAAAGGGTTTGAACGTATCAATGGTATAAAGGTCGACTTGATTCTCTCGGCTGAAAAATATCAGGGCATAGTGGAAGAATGGTGTGCATTTATAAATAAAGACATAAATTGGGCAAATGTTAGATTTTATTAATGATATAATCTTCCAGTATATTTCCCCAGATTATCTACGGCATTATTTCATTTATTGGCAAGCTTATTAATTCCATAAATTTATAGCAAGGCCAGGTGAATAGGGTGGATGAAAAATTCTACCATCAACCTTATTTCTTCCATCTTTTGTGAGGTGATTCTTGCGGTGTGGGGTCGTGTATAGTCCCGATAAAACCTCACCTCTTTTCGATTCACTTGAGCAGGTCCTTATTCCTCAAAGCTTTATTCAAATGTTCTAATTATTGACAATATATTTGAGCACTAAATTATATATTAGGTGGTAACATTTGAAATAGTTTTATTACTTTTGAAATTATACCATATTGGAAGAAGAACGTAATTTCCATGCAGTTCTTATTTTGGCTGTGACTGAGGTGTTTCTCCTTTTCCAAGGCATTGTCTACGACCCTTAATATCTCGATGCAGGATCCATTTTTCGTCATCATTAACATGTCTATCTAAAAAACGTTAAACAATTTGGGGAAAATGAAGAGAATATCAGATGTCCAATATTAGGAACATTTCACAGTTGAGAAAGATGGCGATGAATACTCGTATAGTTCGAACTCGTTATTTTGCCAATTCCTCAACTCATAAAGAAGGATTATCATCCAGAGCTGCTTCAAGAAATTATCATCAAAGTCAACTTATTTTTTCTGAGAAGTAAACGCCTGTGGAATTCTCTTCCGTTTGCCTGTTTAAAACATGACGACAACTTCGATGTATTCAAGTCCAACATAAACAAATTCCTGATAAATCGCCCACTTTAGTAAGACACTTTATCAAATCTCCAATACCAACTATTACTACGACATCATCGCATTAATTATTGTACACCCGATCCTCATCCACGAGTGGCTCCCGGGTCTTGATGTGGTGATCCGCCATGTAAAAATGAAAACAAAAAAAAACTAGGCGTCCGGTTCGATCTTTATCTGCAAATGTAAAATCTCAATTTCCTAATTTCGCAAAAATGTTACGCCAGTTCGTTCATTCACACATAATTTACCATAAACTGCCTGCTGAGTTTCCTTTCTGGAGCTCATATCGTGAACTAAGTCTCAGGTCTAAAGTAGGATTGTAATCAAACAAATATAAATGGTATCATTTTGTAATAAGTTCAAATGAGTCTAAACATAAAAATGTAAAAAAAGTCCGCAATATTGTTTTTTTTTCAGTTTCGTTCATTTAAATACAAAAGTAAAAAAATCGGACAGAACATGTGGATGGCCATATATGTGCGATGCTCCAATAGTTGATGATGTATAATGTTTATTACTGATTCTCAAAACAAAAGTCCGGTTTTTATGACATCTAGTTCTAATCACACATCTATAAACATGATCGTACATTTTAATACAGGGTATGATTCCTTAATGAAATACGTCAGTATTAGACTAAAAAAATTAAATGCGTGGAAAAAACTTTTTGGATTACTCCTTATTATAAATACTGTTGTTTCGTTTTGGCAAACGATTTGTATTAATATGCCTATCTATACGATGTTTAAAATCTACAACCTTACCACCTTATATTCAGAGGTCATATGGTTCGTAACAAATGCATAAAATGTCAAAAAATAATCAGCCAGCTGTTTTCAATTGTAAGAGCTCTTCTTAATGTATATTAAATAAATATATTTTTTTACTCAAGCAATATTCTTGTAGCATTTTAATGGTACATCAACGACTATTTAAACCCATTACAGCGTAAAAAAAACTGATCACAAATCCTCACTCTTATAACTCTACGATATTCCAACCATTGTGGCATTGTGAGAATAGTATATACTTTTTATATTTTTCATAAATACTTAAATATATTGTGCATCAATGTATTTTGATATGGCTGCCGTCTTTAGCTAATGCAGCTGCCCACAATTTTAGCAAGAGAATTCCACCTATCTACGCTTCAAATTATGCAATTTCAGAAATTGGTATTTCCCTGGTGTTCCTCTTCCCCTTCTGTACAACGCGCTCAAAATCAGATGAGAGAGAATCAGAGAGAACTTTGTCATTTACAACCTTTGATGCGTTGCCGTAGATGGTCGTGTCATCAGCATAGATGTCAACGAATAAGTTAAGTATGTGTTTAGTGAGGTTATTGATGTAGATCAGGAAGAAAGTTGGGCCCAGGATTGACCCGGAGGGACTCCAGCATTAATACTGAAGGCCTCTGATTTTTGTCCATCGACCACTATTCTTATGAGCCCATCGGAGAGAAATGATTTAATGATTGAGAAAAAAATTCCATTCATACCGTAGCTGGAAATCTTGTGAAGTAGACCCTTATGCCATACTTTGCCTAAGGGTTTTGCTATGTAAAGAGCAATTGCCCTAGAGAGGAAGCCTTTGTCAAGAGATTAACTAATCCTGTGAGATATAAAACCGTTAGCCTATCTGCAGTAGATCTTGCAGAGCGGATACCATAGTGTGTGTCATTAAGAAGGTTGTTTCTGCTGAGGTGGTTGACTCTTTCTCTATTTAATATGGATTCCAGCAACTTACTCATAACACACATGAGACATATTTGTCTGTACTGAGAGGAAGATGAATTATCACCTGAATTATTAAATAAAGGGCAAACTGATGAAGTCTTCCAGGGGGTCAGAAAGCACTTCTCCTTAAGGCAGCGCTTAAACAGTTTCGTAAGTGTGGGAGCAAGTTCTGGTTGAAGCTTTTTTAACACTACAATTGGGATGCCGTCAGGGCCAGTTTCTTTACTGGACTCAAGGTTCTTCATGAGCTTGCCGACCTCATGCACGGATATTTGTATGTTACCTAGCTTGTTCTGTGCTATAAGAGGAAATATGGGGAGTTGATGGTCTTCGTCGCATAGTGTGGAATTAGCTGCAAAGTTCTTTGCAAATAGCTTGACCTTGTCTGGAGCTGAGGAGATGACCTCTGGTCCATCGATAATGGTTGGGATAGAACGCACACTTCTGTTCAGGAACCTACTTGTTATTTTCCAAAACTTGTGGGAAACACACCGCTGATCAGCTACCTTGGATTTAACAGACTGGGCATATAGCTCTCTTGCATTTTTTTACTCTTTTACAGTGGTTGCTTGCAGTCCTGAAAGCAGCTTTAGTCTCAGTGCATCTATTACGTTGGTAGCTATATAAAAAGTGATTTCTGTGCACAGTAGCAGCATCACATTCTGTGGAGAACTATGGCTGACTGTTTGGCTTTTGTTGGAATTTTTTAGATGCTATCAATTGGTCTATGCCTAAGGTTAACCATTCGGTCAGATCTGATACTATAGAGGGCACTTCCTTTTTAAAAATGTAGTGCAGAAGTAAATCAGATATGAATGTACGGAAGCTATCCCAGTCAGCCTTAGAGTACGGTATACAGTATGGTGGACTATTATAAAAAACTCATCACATATAATGATAGAATATTCTCGATACACAGGAATTGCCATTTTTGATCTTGCAATTAATTTCAATTCATTAAAATTCTGGGGTCTGCGTGCGCGTCTTCTCCGTAAGGTATGAAAATAAAAATAAAATTAAATATGTTAAAAAAAAACGTTTAGAATGTTCCGATAGAGACGCACATAATACTATTTTGATATGTATAGTTTAACATGAATAGGGATGGCATAATACATTTGTGGGTATTGCGTTCGCGCCTGGCCCCCCATTGAATGGATATAGGCACATACTTTAATACAGTTTTTTATATATATATATATATATATATATATCTGCGTTAATTTGATAATAATGTTTTAGTTGGAAGAAATATCGTATTATAAAATAAGGGGGTGTTCGTTCGCCACTGACCTCGATAGAATTGAAATATGTCACAAAGCTCAACAAGTTGTTTTTTTTTTATATAGATCCACAGAATATCGTCATAAGTTCCTCAGTGTGAACAGGTATGGTATAATAAATTATGGGGTTTATCTATTTGATTTTTACTTTCATCATATTTTGCTTTGTTTTGATACCTCCAAATTCGAATCTATCTCTTTACAACCCTTCCTTTTCACAACCTTTCATCTATAAATATGAAAGCGAAAATGTGTGTGTATGTATGCATGTATGTATGTTCGCTTTGTGTGTATGTCTGTAAAAGGCTTTTTTTTCCGAGAAGCGGTCGGTCGTTAACAACCCCCTCATAATTTTGATATCACATATAAATAATAACATCTACGAGTTAACAACGGAGGTCCCTGTCCATTTCATTTGCTCGACTTCGAAAAGATAAATATTCAACATTTTTCGCTCGCCGCATGTGGTTTAGGCTTTTTCACATAATAAAAGCGGCACTAACTCTGGCGGTATTTTTCCGGTTGTCATCGCCGGAAATATCCGAAAGCAATCAGATTTGATCAACGTGGGAATATTTTCCTTATATAAGACAATTGCTATTCAATTTGGAACATCCCCCTTTTTCTTAAGAAAACAAAAATAAACAAAGAGTTCCCGCTGTAAATGAAATACTACCCGAAGTCAAAATTGACCTCATTAAGGCATTAAAACGTGCACCTGCCAATTCTAAATAGTTAAATTATTTCAAACGCCTCCGTTAGTGTTTCTCTGTTGCTTAATTATAAACGTCGCATATTTTCTTTTCCACACTTCAATTTCCAACTTTGTCTCAAGGGTTCTGGTTCGATCCTCATACTTACCTATCAAAACATGTTTTTTTTTTAATTTTACCCCCACCCTGGAGTTTTGATTTACCCAAAAACTAAACACACCTCCAAAGTCGCCGGGTACCCCCCCGCTAGTGTATACATATAACAGAAAATGTGGGTATGTGCGCTTTTTGTGTATTTCTCTGAAAGGCTTTTTTCGCTGGACTGCTCGGTCGGCTCATTTACTCCTTAAAACGTTTTATATCACGTCTAATTGAACATATCTATTAGTTACGAACGGGTGTCGCCTGAATTTTTAATGTTCATAACTTTCACGTCCTATTTTCCTTAGATTTTTAGAGCGTCCTATTTATCTTTCCCTTTTCAGTATCTAATGAAAGTGGCTGGCAGCAGCCGTCATGTTTCACTGTCAAACATCAAACAACTTACGATCCTCACACCTGTTAATTTCATTTTATAAACGTTTATTTGAGATGCTTTTCATTCCTTTTCTTTCGTAGCCGAAATTGCTAGGTTCCAGAGTGGATTTTCCATTTCATTTCCATCTCCACGTCAAAGGTTCGGGGTTCAAGCTTACTTTCCTTCTAACACTTTTTTTCTTTTACACCTCCAAACACCTGGCCAACATTTTTTAAAACATGGTTGTTTTGATCAAACACCCCAACCTCACACACCTACAAACATCCGGACCACGCCGGATACACCCGCTTCTACTTTCATTAATCAGAGTCCATTTTCTGTAGGCTGTTTGAACCCACTCAACGACGAGTACTTTTACTAGTATAGATATAGATATATATATATATATATATATATATATATATATATATATATATATATATATATATATATATATATATATATACTAGCGTTTGTTAGGGGAAGAGATTTTACATGGTAATTCTTACGGGGTGTAGTAATCACTTTTCAACCAATAGCAATAATAGGGTAAATCAGTAGAAACATCAATTTAACTAAGGTAAGAGATATATAAAAAAATACTTAGAAACGTGTAGAAAGAGATCGATATATCAATATTGAATCTGTTTACAGAAATTTCACTTCACCAGCCGTTGCGGACTGATTTCTAATATCCAATCTGCAGCAAACGATAAACTGAACAAAGGAGTCGTTTTCCGCTTCACACAAATACTCGAACTTTTCCATCAAATCACACTAGTCTGCCGCGTTGTAGGACGCAACTAGTTATTTTACACTTTGTTTGCTTTGAGTTACCCTCTTTTTACATAAAATATACTTGTCCCATACACATGTATGTCTGGTCGGCTTTTGTGTTTTCTTAGAATGTTGGTATATATGAGTTGTAGTACAGTAGGCGTACAGTAAGTTGTAATGGCATTCATTAATTCAACTGCGTATAAGAAATCCAATCAATTAAAAAAAAAAACAAGCACACCACTTTGTCACCTAGGACGTAGATATAAATACTCTTAGAATTAAACTCCTCTTGTTATTACTTCTAACACATGAACCAATATTCGAGGAGCGTGCAGTAAGTAATACCCCTGAACCACTTCTACGCGGCTGATCTAGGTGAAATTTTGCATGCGAAAGGATTTATATCTCTACGGGTTATGTGGCATATTACACCTATGAACTAATTGTCCTCTCTGTTTTACAGGTGTTTCAACTGAGTCAGGTGTTGAATGTCGAGCAGTGATCCGGTGTTTGTATTTGAAAGGACGCACACCACAAGAGACTTCTGATGAAATGAAAAACACTTATGGTTATAATGCCCCATCATATGACCTTGTAAAATGCATGCATCGTGAATTAAAACATGTCCGGAAGTCTATGGAAACAGCTCCCAGACCTGGTCGCTTCTTTCTCCTATTGATGCGACCTCTATTCGTTGAGTTGAGGCTGCCATTTTTGAAGATAGGCGCATTACTATTCGCCAAATAGGACAAGATGTCAAGATTAGTATATGCATAACGTGCCTGACAGATGGGTGTCCATGTTTCTCACACCATTCCAGGAACGGGAACTGGTCGAGTGCTCGGGAATGAATTTGGAGATGTGCCAAGAAGAGTCAATATTTTTCAAATGACTGATTATACAGGATGACACCTGAATAAATCACTCTGATCCAGAGACTAAAACCCAGTGAATGCAGTAGAAGCACTTGGACTCACCAGCTCATAAGTAGGCAAGGGTGTAGCCCTCCGCTGGCAAGGCCATGCTCACAGTCTTCTTGGAGCAGGACGGAGTAGTGATGACAGATTTCCTGACAAAGGTTACCACAATTTTAGGAGTCTATTATGCTCCACTTTTGAGGAAATTAAGGGGAGCTACAAAACTCAAGGGGCGGAGACAAAATCAGCAAAGTTACCCTCTTCCTGCAGGAAAACTCTCTGGTCCACAACTCGCATGTCGCCAGATCAGAAGCAAGGGCGTGTTGTCATGAAACCCTCCCCTATCCTCTTACTCCCCTTACCTTGAACACTCTGACTTTAACCTCTTTCCAGCCATAAAGTTGTTTTTCAAAGGAAAGCGTTTCCCAGATGATGAAGCTTTGATTTCTGAAGTCGCGTTGTGGCTGGATAACCAACCTAGGGTGGTCTACAAAAAAGGTATCCAGAGCTGCATCAAACGATGGGAGAGATGCACAACTCTGGGTGCTTCCTATGCAGAGAAAGTCTAATAACTGCGCCAGGTTTCCTTGCTCTACTGCTATGGGAAGTGGTTCAGGGCTATTACTTTTTGGACGCCCCTCGTGCACATAATTTTATCATGTATAATATAGGTATGACTTGTTCTTCGGTATCAACAAAATAGATTATATATGAGAACGAAGCAACAACAAATAGCAAATAAGTGAGCAAGAATAGTAATTTCAAACTATTTACTGCATTATATATGTAACCTATAGAAATTAAATACTATTTATAATATTTAAATATACTAGATTTTATTGGAACTGTTTATTAATTACATAATTCATGACCGTATAAATCACACAACGCAAGTTACTGGTACTCTGCATAATTTGACTCGAATTCTCGTGAATTCCTGTCAAGCAATGGCCGGCTTAGACCGGCAATAATCGGTGTCAGGCGAGTGTCGTAACAGATAAAGAATAATGAAAACAACACAAACCGGAAAAATACAAATGCTAATACACAAAAGTAAAAAGCGCATACCTTGAAAATGCGTTTCTTTTATTTTAGTATGTATGTGTTTGTTTGTTTTGAAAAAAAAATGATATACAGCCAGTTTTTTTCTTTAAAAAATATTTTTAACAGTATAATAGTTAGATGTAAGTATATTTTGTTCTTTGTAATCGTATTTTTTCTGTTTATTTTTTCAAGACTGTTTGTTTAGTCAAGTTTTTTTTTGGGGGGGGCACATATACTAATTGTATGTTTTTTTTTAACAGTTTTTTTTTCAGTTATTAATTTCCGGCGGAAGAACTTTCTTGAGATGAGGTTATTTTCTTAGGAGTCTTTTACGTTGGTCGACTATTGAACCGCCATCGACGGTAAATATGTAGGAGATGGTGTACAGGAAAACATTTTTAGGCTTGCCATTCCGAACGCCCATGAATAAATGATTTTATCTATTTTTTAATCTATTACTTGAATCGCTCAAAAAACGTTACTGTGTGCAAGGGTATCCATTGTCTGCACTGTCAATTTGTACATCTCAAGGAGTAACCTAGCCTTCCACACCATTTTTTAAGCAAACATTTGTGTTTACAATTGTTTCAACTAATTTGTGTTTATAATTTTTTCACCTAATTTTTGGGGGCAATTCATTTGCTAATCAAACTCAAGAAATTGATTAAAAAAATAAATAAATAAATAATAAATAAGTAACTATTCAGAAAAATAAAACTTCCCTCTTAATATCACCTTAAAAATTAATAAAAACATAACAGTAAGCGTTTCAACATTTGAACAACGCTCGGCTGGCACCGATGATTGCGGGACTCGCCCGATCCATTCTTGACGGGAATTCACGAGAATTCCTGTCAAATTAGGCACAGTACCAAGTTATGGTAAGGTATCGACGTCATATCAGTTAACACCACCAAATCTATATATATGTATATATATATAATAACAATGTCATAATATTTACTGAAAAAAAAACAACAATAAAAAGCTATGGCGTGTAGTATTTGAAACAGTACATAGTTTATTATGTTAAATAAGTAATTGTTCATACATTGTGTGTTTTTAGCATTTCTCCAGTTAATATATCCAGACCGATATAAGAAATTCAAGTTCACCGAAAAATAATGCATCTATTGTTGTTATGTAAATAAAAACCCAGATATTTTTTTCTAATTTCCATATCCATAAACAAAGGGTGATTAAAGTTTAAAGGTTAACCCCAATAGCAGTAATTTAATGTGTTTATCGATCCGTTGATAAAAGGGTGTTTATTGTAAAATAGTAATAGCAACCGAAAAGACATGAAACGCGCAATGCAGCTTAATATATATATATATATATATATATATATATATATATATATATATATATATATATATATATATATATATATATATATATATATTATATATATATATATATATATATATATATATATATATATATATATATATATGTTAATGCCACTCTATGCGAACTAGGCCCTCCTAATGGGTTCGGTTTATCTGTTTCCTCTTTTCCAATTGTAGTGTTGGTGTTAATAGAGACACCCGTTGGGCGAAAAGGTAAAATTCCTCTGAGTGTTATACCCTCGTCGCGGTCTTTCCGATTTTTACTGATTGAACAGTTCGCCTAAGGCTGTGCTAAACATGAATAATTGATTGAATCCGCGTGGAACTGTTCCTTTTAGAATTTAACTAACACTCGCTCTCTCTATATATACACTTGCAGCTTTTATATGCTCAGAGACGATTACAAGCTATTCTACAATATTTAAACATTTACTGGAAAGTCAAAGGCCACAAAAATATTGTTTGCTGACTGACCACTCTCACTCTTTCACTCTTTCTGTATATATATATATATATATATATATATATATATATATATATAAATATATATATATTTGCATATATATATAAATATATATATATATATGTATATGTACGTATATATATATACATATATATAGAGAGAGAAAGTGAAGGAGACAGAGAGAAATAGAAAGAGAAGGAGTGTGAGATGGAGGTATATATATGTATATATATATATATATATATATATATATATATATATATATATATATATATATATAAACAAAGATGCACAGGGATGCTGAATAATTGAACTAGAACGATTCTGATAAATCGATACCGTTACTTATGCAGTGTCTATTGCGCGCGTAATTATTTTTTAAACATTTTGTTTCTTGTATTATAGCTTTCGATAAATTTACACATCGAGTATTTGTTTTATCTTTGCCATTTATGCATGAGGTAATGTAATCAAAGCTATCACTTAATGCGACTATTTATTTAATTATAAGTATATATAAATCTATATATATATATGTATATATATATATATATATATATATATATATATATATATATATATATATATGTTGGTATTACTTTTTATGTATTGTTTAAACTACATTATGTGTTTACTTACATTAGAAACCCAAAGGTTAAAAAGTCTATATCGACGAAACACGTGCGAATGAGTAACCAAATAAAAAGAAAATTATATATCGCTCTTTATCCAAGTTATGGTATTGGCAATACTGAACCAATGTATGGATCATTTTTCTCAACTAATAAGTAATTCAAATTTAAAAAAGTAATTAGTTATAAAAAAAAAGAATGAATAAATAAATATTATATATGTAGTATAATTATATATATATATATGCATATATGCACACACACATATATGTATGTATATATATATATATATATATATATATATATATATATATATATATATATATATATATATGATAGAAAATACAATGATTACGAAAATTATTTACTATGATATAAAAACAGATTTACACAATCAATAATAATTTCCAAACACAGTTTAACATAAGTAAATGTGCTAAACCATACATCTATAATTATATCCTGTGGTGAATTGTTATTCTGTAAATTTTTATAATTAAATTTTCCTTTCCATTTGTGTCACAATAGTATTGAATACTATTTTTCTTTTCGGGTACGCAGTTTAGTTAATAAATATTGATATGTTTCTTCCAGTACATTCGTTCAATTTTCTTAATATCTTCTATTCCTTTTTCCCAGATTTTTTTCTTGCTTATCTGCCGGTCACTTTTTTACTTTTCGTGTTGTTATTTTAAAAAATAATTGCCTACATACTATCTATAGTAAATCTCAAATTTTGTTCCCGACGAGATCACTTTTTGGTCTTATTTCCAGTTTTTTTTTTCTCGACAGTTAATCTAAACTTCCTCCTAAGTAATATCGATAATATTTAACCACTAACTTCTAAATAACTATTCCGGTGGCAAACATGTACTACACCATATACCTACCGTAGAATAATTGAGCTTAAATAAACTTAGGAACAAAATAATCTCAGTGAAACAATATATTTACATTAATATAATATTTCTTCTCATACCAAGTGAGCTACATTATAGCGCCATACAAAACAACAACAAGTGAACCGCTCTTTTAACGTAGATTTTATAGGGGATTTAAAGATAATATTAATTACGTCCAATTAAAAATAATAAGATTAGGAAGTTTTTCAAAATTTACGTCCGGATGACAATAACGTACCGAAGAATTTTTTTTTTTTCAACCAGCAATATCTTTTCAAGGATGTGTTTCTATACATGTACATTAATTAAACCGTCAATAGATATCTGATGATTAATAATACTACGACGTGAAACAAGCAGGTTTTATAGTAGATATCCTACCATGAAAGCTATCAACTGTATGTTTAGCAGAAAACATCTGTAAGAAAACGTATGCTGAGTGTATCCATTGCCCTGGATGCGGCAGAAAAGAGAGAAAACTGGCATTATATGTATTGAGAGTTCAATCCATCCTCCGGTAATGAAATGGCATGAATCAATCAGATGAATAAGTTTTGACAAGGGCCTTAGCGTTTGCTACTTCTTATGATTAAGAAATTGAGTAACGGCCACAGACACCAAGGAAATCAAAAGAAGAAAATGGAATTGATCAATGCACTGCATGTGAAACTCGGATAAAATATAGATAGAAAATGTCAAGAACTCGATGCCATCTGCATTTGTAAAAACGAAAATCCATGAAGCTGCAAAATCTGATGATTTGAATGCTCTGAATTCGTTGTGAACGCACACTTCCCAAACAAAGAGTTCAAACATGGAAGTATGTATCTGTGTATGTATATATAAATACATATATTCATATATATATATATATATATATATATATATATATATATATATATATATATATATATATATATATATATATATATATACATATATATATAAATATATATATATATATATATATATATATATATATATATATATATATATATATATATATATATATATATATATATATACTAACATTTCACCTCGGCTTTGCTCGGGACCTATATACTGTTCATAACTTTATGTATATATATATATATATATATATATATATATATATATATACATGTATATATATATGTATATATATATATATATATATACTTATATATATATATATATATATATATATATATATATACCTGACGAAAATATCGCGCATGTAACGCAGAATATTGTGCAGCTTTATTGGTATTTGTAGTGTTTTAATATATTATATATATATACATATATATATATATATATATATAAGATTTATTATTTTATTGATGAATATCCGTCTACCCATCCATCTATCTACCAATCTGTATATATATATATATATATATATATATATATATATATATATATATGTATATATGTATATATATATATAGAGAGAGAGAGAGAGGAGAGAGAGAGTGAGAGAGAGAGAAGTTCGAGAAGTTGTACGAATAATAATAACAGAAAGTAAGACTCTTTGATTAGTTCTATCTACCCATATTGATCTATAAATTAACTGGAAGTTTTTTTAAGTATACCGATATAGTCATGAGTGTCGTAAAGTATCCACGGAAAAAGGCATTTGTCTACATATGTACAGTGATCTCCTTAAAAAAAATGTAGTTCTATGTAAATATATTCTTTAAAACATTAATTAAGTAACCGGTTAAGTAGTTGAACTTACCCCTATTCAATGTAATGGTTTCGGCATAAATCACGGCGTCCATACACGTGCGAAACAAAGAGCATGGTCGTTTTCTACGAGCACCCCACTGAATTTGGCGTATACCCGGCGAATTGTGGCGATCAGGCCGGATTCGGTGTTTTTCGAAGTCATGTTGATGAGGTATGAATAAACAACGTAGTTTAGCAGATAAAGATCGGGTTAGAATTTGGGCCAATGCAAAAGGAAATGGTAGCAGGTCGTTTTCTGCTAACGCAACAATTTTATGGATAAATGCTTTATAATTATAAGCGGCTTTAGTTAAGGAATGGCTAAGACAACGGAAAACATATACTCATAACGTAATTGAACGCTAGTACAGTTTACATGTAAATGTCATAAACATATTAATGTATATCAAATAGCTTCCGGATTAATTATTCGGAGTATGGATATTATTCGTTGTCCACTAGAACTCTAAGTCATATACAGTAACGTCATAAACTAAGGACAGCATTTTAAAACTTAATATTTGCTAGAAATAATAACTATTAAAGACTACAAATTTGACAGCTGGTACTCGTTATCATCTATAATAAAATAATAGCATTGGAATCATTTGTTTTGGAAGGAAAACGAATTATAACAATTATTTACTTATTTTCAAAATAGGAACGCTCTAACGTAAGTGGGAAAATTTATAAAAACAATGTAAACAGCCAAAAACACAGACAATAAATGTACAATCAATATTTAATAAATGATCACTTGCTCTTAATGGAAGCTGCACATCTTAGACTACAAGAACAGATCAGTACTTCACAATCAATTGGCAGGAAATCCGGATAGTGGAGTTCGCAGTCGCGCTCTTTTTGCTTCCTCTTCAGCTAGCGCACGGCCATCATACTCGAATCACCTGACTGCAGAGATCAGGACGCGGCTTCCAGTCCATCAAATCTGCCGGTACGCCCTCACTCCATCCCCATAGGACTTGCACCTCTCTCACACCCTAAGAAAAGTTGGAATAAGCAACTTGCCTAGTACTGCTAACACCCTCTCCGCTGAGCAAAAGTACAGAGGGCCAGGAAAGTCTGCACACATGCCATCAGCCGCACATTATGGCTGACACAGACCCTAGTCGAGTTCATCATCAGCCTTCTTGAGCGTGTCGGCACTGCAGTGTTGGTTCATCCACTGGGCAAGAAATTGGAATTTCTTTCTCATACGTCAAGACCATAGCTGACTAGTTGATCAGGCTTGGATTTTTGTGACCCTAAATAGGGGACTACTGGGTACTACACGGTGTCAGGTAGTGTATATATATATATATATATATATATATATATATATATATATATATATATATATATATAGTGTAAAATGTAGTTGAAAACTCATAGATTCACGTTTCTCTTTCATAACCTTCGTTTATTTCCTGAGAGTTTCCCATGTCAGCTCTTTCATTAATGTGAAGGCAATTTTACGATTTATGGGTCCATAAAGATACCCTGTCCTAATCAACTTTTCAGATGTTTATCCATTAGATTTTCACAACAAAAGGTATACTTTTAACATGCTTAACATCGTATTCGGGTATATATATATATATATATATATATATATATATATATATATATATATATATATATATATATATATATATATAAATTTTTTCAAGTTATTTTCGACCTAATCCAGTGATTTTGAAGACAAATGTTTTAATAGTATATATGATTTTTTACAAGTTGGTTTCTATTTAACTTCTAATTGGGACCCTAACAGGTACTGACACTCACCGTCAGAATTGACCTGAAAGCTAGGACAATTAAAGGGTTGCTCTGCACGCCCACAATCCCGCAATCCAGGTCGTACCATCGGATATAAAATCTGCCTTGAAATCCATTTTGACAACAATTGTCTGTGCCAACCATGGAGTTATTGACATGTACATCGTCTTATTCCAAATAGCATTGACTCGATCTGCAAAGTGATGGCCTTTTCAAACAGAATCTATTTTAGGTCTGAGCATTATATTCTTTACAAACACAGGACTCTCTATTGGCCTCTTGATCATAGTAGTACATCGGTCTGTCAATCGCAGATCACCAGAGAAAAAAAAAAAACGTGTTATCTGAATTGAGTAGCTCGACCATATTCCTCCTTTGATGGCAAGGTCTTTATGTTTTATGTCTCTGCGCACATTTGTAACAAACTTCCCGCAAATCTACCGCATATTAAATTCCTTGCGACTAAATGGGTGTGCATACCTTGTATTCTTAAATATTTTTCATTATTGTATCTAAAACATCACAAACATATTTTTTCACGAAAATATTTCTTGGCCATTACATCCTTACTTCTTCTACACATATGATCGTACCCCTCAAACTCCATGCATCGTGCGCTTACCTCCTTACTACTACTACACAAATCTTCATACCTCACAGAATCCACTGCATCGCTGTTATCTATTAAGCTACTTAAAATCTGATTTTCCGTTAACGTAATATTATTTTAAAAAATCACTATAACTCATTCCATGGATGTTGGCTATATTTTTCAAAGCTTAACTCACAATCTTATTTCATATAGGTATTGTGAAGTGTCTTCGTATGAAGATTGCATTTTTGATAAAGTTGTATTCGGGTGAATCTCGTTACATGCTTTTTATTATAACATTTGGGCAGTAATCTCATAAGATGTATAGTAGACCTACTAAATTATCAGGAGTTGTCGAAAATTTTAAATTCATGTACCAACAAAGATTTTAAAGTAGTTGAAGCAACCTTGTGTATATAATGTTGAGTGTTTACGATAATGTGTGCTGATATATTTTACATTATCACGTCAATATTTATTTACTCTATAAGTGATTCGAAATAATAATTACTTTTCCTACTCCGACATAAATTGCTGGAGGGCCGTTAAAGTATATTTAACAACTTTCGATTAATTAATTTCGGATTTTACGTTATTTTATTTTTAACTTACAAGAAAAAAGAACGAATTATTTTTAATTAGGTAAATTTAATTTAAATCGATACTTTTAGAAAATGGCTATTAATGAAACTCACTTTTATCCATGCATAAATTTTGTTTGAAAATGGAAAAGCAATATTTAATTACAGGAATCAATTATATGACTTTATTCCTTTTTTATAATATGCAGTATAAATTTACACAGAACAGGCAATTTAAAGTATAAGTTTCATTTGCAAAATATCTATAGTAAAAAAGACAATAAATTAAAATACCCTAAAGTTTATATATATATATATATATATATATATATATATATATATATATATATATATATATATATATATATATATATATATTAAAACGATTCCTAATTGTGAAGTAAAAATCAGTTTCTGAAAAAAACATTATTAACATTATTTTACGAAACGATAGTCATTTTACTGAAAATGACAAGTATTGGCTATAATTTGAAAAAGTAGCGTCCTTAAAACAATCTCCTCATCAGCAAAAGCAGGTGGTGGAAGAAGTTAAAGACAGCAAAATTAAACAAGCAGTTTAGTCGTGAGTAAGGCAGGTATTCCTGTAAATAAAGAAAAAGTAAGTTATTAATTTTATATCGATGAATACAATAAAATAGAACAATAAGGATACGCTTATGAGAAAAAATCATTAAAAAATAAATCCACCTTTTTCATGTAAATATTATAATTGCGTGCTTGCATGTCTTTAATAGCAAGGGACCTGCCCGGATATGGGCGTGTGTCAGTGTTGGTTCTTATGTTGCCTAAATATTTAATTTTCTTTAAACCAAGTTCGCACTTTAAGTCTTTGACTTTAAACACGCATTCCTGATTGTTTTAATACTTGAATTACATACTCCAGGTGTTCGTAGACTGTTGTACTCCTTAATATTATATAGTCTATGCAGGTTCAGGCTAAGCCCAAGTAACTCAAGTTTCAGAGCTTGTTGAAAAATGGAAAGTGCCACTATAGTACCAAACGGAAGTTTGTTGAATTTGAATAACCCTCTATGAATGTTTAGCCTAGTAACTGTAAACATCCCACATTGACGGGAATCTTGTTACAGATGCCGTATAATAGATTGTTTACAATATATATCCGCCATTTAACGTGTAAAACTCTATTTTGGACTAGGCAACGGGTAATGGTAATGCTTTATCACACATTCTTGGCAGCTCATGTATTGAGTTCTACTTTCCTATCTATCTAGTCCTTTGTTATTTTTTCTACACCTGCGGAAGGAATGCCAGTTCTTTTTTTTTTAAATTGGAAGAGTATTTCCCTAAGATTTGGCCTCTAAATTATTACATCTTCCAAGACATGGTGTAAACATTTCCGGATATTTTCTAAAATTCTTTACTGCCCTGTCCTATTTGCGTGTTACTTTTAATTTTTTCGAGTTTAAATGTTTTTCCCAAATTTCAGTGAGTCAATGAAATCCGTACCAAACAAGTTTTCTCCATTTTTCAGAAAAACACATTTATTAACGATCCCGTTTAGTTTATGGGAAGTAGAATTTCGTCTTTGAAGTTAGTGTTATTGCAAGTTATTGTACGAGCCAATTTCGTAGATTTCATTATCGCAGGCCTTTAAACAAATCTCTATGTTTTATAGTTAATCATTGCCAGGTTTGATCTTAAATCCAGCTGAAATTTGTTATGTTCGAAATGTTTAATTCGTCACATATTTCCTAAAATCTTTGTCCTATTTTATGTCTAATTCTGCTACTGATGTTTTCTTACAACATGAACATTTATGTCCATTCTTATAAACAATGAAACATTTCTTATTTCTACCAGTGTCTTTCGTTGAATGCCCTCAATTGTTCGTGGTAAATTTGGTCCTTCGTTACTCTTTGTAATAATTTTGTCCTGTCTATTTTCATGACACACCGGTGTTTTACCCTAATTCCTGGCTGGTGGATATTTTTTATGTGTGTATATATATATATATATATATATATATATATATATATATATATATATATATATATATATATATATATATATATATATATATATATATATATATATATTGGGGGTAGGTGGATGTATGCGTGTGTGGATGTGTGTATATGTATATGTGTATGGGTGTGTCCGTCTGTATATCTATCCATCTCTCTATCTTTCTCTCTATCTCTCTCTCTCTCTCTCTATATATATATATATATATATATACATATATGCGTGTGTGTGTAAGTACGTAAACGCTTATGCGTGTGTAGGTCTGTGATTATGCATATATATATATATATATACATATATATATATATATAAATATGTACATGGTGTGTATGTATATGTGTGTGGGGGTGATTGTATATGCGTGTGTGTATCTATATAATCTGTTATCTATTCTCAATCTTCTTTGTGTGTGTGTGTGTGCTACTGTTTGGGTGACTAAGTACATGTATGTATTTGTATTGGGAAAGCCAAAGAATATTTTAACCAATATGTATGTGGGGTGGGTTTGTATGTATAATTATGTGTGTGAGTGTGGAAGCGTGTGCCTATGTATGTGTAGGTACATATAAATATACATATATATATATACATATATATATATATATATATATATATATATATATATATATATATATATATATATATATATGTGCGTGGGGGCTGTATGCGCGTGTATATTTGTATATATGAATGAATGTATGCGTCTGGCCCTAAATATATATATATATATATATATATATATATATATATATATATATATATATATATATATGCAGACGTATTTAGAGGCAGATGTGGGTGTGTATGTGTGGGTATGAGTGTTGGGGTGGAGAGGGCTCCCGTAAGCCGTGATGAAGGCAAACTCTCTAGGAGAAGCAAATCTCAGATTTAAAAAAAACACACACACACATAAAGCGGGAGACCAGTATCCGCATTAATCTGGTCTGGGATGTAACTTGTTGCTGGATATCTTGATCTTGCTTGTTGCTGCATCACAACATTTTGAACAGAGAAAGAAAGAGGGAGAGAGACCATGCTGTCGTACAAAGCTAAGACACTGTAGCATCATCTGTGTATATATACCCCCTCACGCATTTGTTATAAAAATGATGATGTTCCGATGGAAGTAATTTTTGGGCTTATCGACTTTTAAGTGTCTGAGGGAGGGTCACTCGTCTGACAAGATATTCCAATCATCATGTGTGTCTACCGACTTCCGTATTCGTGTGTATATGTATGTTCATGTGCATACATATATGTGGGGGGTATGGGCATGTGTGTGTGGTTGTGTTTGCGTGGTTGTGTGTATATACAATCAGTTACATATTTTCCATCTTATGTGTTTGTGTGTATTTATATTTGGGTGACTAAGTACATGTATGCTGTGTGCTTGGATTGGGAAAGACAAAAAAAAATACTTCAACCAGTATGTGTGTGGTGTGTTAGTGGGTGTGTGTTTGAGCACATGGGTGTATGTGTGTGCAGACTTTTTATATGGTATATCGATATGAATGTGTGTGTATATATGAAGATGTATGTGCGAACATATATGTGTGATCCTGCATAGATTTCTGCGTATATACGCGTGTATGTGTGTGTACGCTTCCATGCGTATGCGCGTGTATTTTTGAGTGTATATATACACGTATATATATATATATATATATATATATATATATATATATATATATATATATGTATATGTGTGTATGTGCATATGTATGTGGGTGAGCGTGTGTGCGTGGGTGTGTGCGTATATATCTAAAAAGAAAGACAGTCATAAAAAACAATAAAAATCTTCACAAAATCGATGATTGGACTCCACAACACACTCAGTATAGGTGACAGAAAGTCTGAGACAGGCATTTCTCTGAAAAATGCATTCACTGTTATCAGATGTAAAATGTTCTCCAACAACACATTTCAACCTTTCACTCTAAAATATCTAAAGGGAGCTGAACCAGGCTTGAAGCGCGTTATAGTAAGATTTAAAAATAAAAATATGATAAAAGGCGGGAACCCCTACAATTGTTGATGGCTACCTCTTTTAAATATATTTTATCTGGTTGGAACTACAGAACCATCACGTTATATATATATATATATATATATATATATATATATATATATATATATATATATATATATATATATATATATATATATAGTACGTTGTAAATATATATGGCGATGAAGCCTCACTGAATATTCCGCGTTTCATCCACACTAGGACTCTTCAAGGTTATTATATATTTTAGTACATTTTGAAACAAGGCAGATTGCAATCTTGATGTAAGGAGCTACAATCAGGGGCAGAAGCTTAAGGCGCACTATATGCAGATTGGGCAGGGATATGTTGGTCCACATTACACTCGAATTTCTGCATGACAATACAGTTAAGGAAGCAGTAAGTGTCTCCTACATTCAGGGATCTCAACTGTGAAGGGGCGGATGTGTTCGGGTGCAGTTACGTCGAAAGGGCACAAGTGTTTGCAGTTCGTCAGAGCATTCACCGTTAGAGTACTTGTAGAACATGAAAGGAATGGATGATTTCGTCGATGGGACAGCGATTGAAGCTTAGATGACAGTTCAGGCCTCATCAGGTTGGTAGTTCTCTTTTGAACTGTCTACGAGTGATAGACTAGTAGCGCATGCACGAGTATATATATGACAACAATACTGCATATATGGGCGAACGGTGGCCTTATAGATGTACCTATCTTTTTCCAAATGCCAATGTTCTCAATGTAATTGTTCCAACACATGTTTCTTGTGAACGTTAGACCGAGGAGTTTCAAAGATATGCTTTAAGGTAAAGAGTCTTTGACCATTGCTATTTGTGGTAGAGAAGGTTTCTAACAGTTATTGAAGGAAACAAGTTTAGTCCTCGCAGCACTAAATATGATCATCCATTTTTGCCCCCATTCCCCTACAGATTGAATGCCATACTCTAGTGTGCTGCCATGCGCCTAGATATGTGTCCAAATATGTTTGTCTTACCATGCCGCGCATGTAAATGGACACTGCACTCATCCCCAGTGGGCTTTCCCGAGGCCGCAATCTTAGTAGATGGAAGGTCAGCTGAGCATGTACTTGTGCAACATATCTGATATTCTGAAAAACAACTTGTTCAACAACTCTTACCTAAACTGAAACTCTTTAAAAATTATATATATATATATATATATATATATATATATATATATATATATATATATATATATATATATATATATATATATATATATATAATTTTTTAAGAGTTTGGGGGAAACAACTAAATATAATTTATGTCAGAAAGAAATAACTGGATATGAAATATTTCAGTTAAAAAAAGGGCAATGTGAGTTAATAAATTTAAAATATGTTAACGATACAATTTAATTTACCGATACCTTATGAGGTGTTTCAATACATGTGCAAGCTCACAGGAGCATTGAAACGTGGTAAAGTCACCTTGGTTTACAGCAGGGAGGTATTGTCGTAAAGAAAAGAGATCTCAACATATTGAATCGTGGGGTGAAATTGACGGAAGTGAAAAAATCACAAGCTCAGTGATCGTGAAATAATCAGTTACAGACGAGAGTCTGGAATGACTAAGAGAAACTGATACACTTAGATTCGAAGGGGGAGAAAATGAGGCCATGCAGTTTTACAAGAGTGAATTCCTGACATCATCAATCGACCGGCAGATCATCAATCAATAAATCATTACAAATTTTGTAAGTGGTTGTTTTGGTGGTGGCCTTACATCTGTAAAGGCAATGTGTTTTACTCACCTTTAATGAACTTTTAATAAACCGTCCCAGTAATGTCCCTCCGCAACCATAAATAAAGGTATCTCTCTTCTCTATGTAAACAAACACTGTATACATGTGCCAGCATTGTATTGAATATGTTCAGTTCAACAGAATCACCAGTCCTCGTCGTCGAAATATAATGTCCTCATATGAATAGCTTCAATGCAACTCACACACGAATATGCACTCACACACGCACCCCCCATATATATATATATATATGGATATATATATATATATATATATATATATATATATATATATGTGTGTGTGTGTGTGTGTGTGTGTGTGTGTGTATATCTACTAGCAAAAGTACCCATCGTTGACTGGGTTCAAAAACAGCCTACAGGGATTGACTCTGATTTATGAAAGTCTGATAGGTTATCAAAGGGAAGGGTCGTAAAGAGATAGCTTCGCATTCGGTGGTATCAACACCAAAGCAAAATATGATGAAAGTAAACATAAAATAGATAACCCCCATAATTGATAATACCATATCTGTTCACATTGAAACACTTATCACAATGTTCTGTGGATCTGTATTAAACAAAAAAAAAACTGTGTTAACATTTGTGATATATTTCGATTCTATGGAGATCAGGTTCGAACGAACACCCCATAATTTTATTATACCATCCCTATTTAAGTTAAAACACACTTATCAAAGTATTCTCATGTGCATCTATATAAAAAAAAACATGTAAACGTGCCTTTTCCTTTTTAATGCTTTATTTCCATACTTGGTGTACCAAGCGCGAATGCAGACCCCACAATTCTAATGAACCACCGTTTTTATTGGTCAAACATACCCATTCCTGTGCCTGGAGTCATTTTCTATCATTATATGAAATAAGTTTTTTTTTTTTTAATAGTCAACCATATAGGAGACTATTCGTGACCATACACACACACCCACACATACATTCAGCTTTATATATATATATATATATATATATATATATATATATATGTATATATATATATATATATATATATATATATATATATATATATATATATATATATATATATATATATATATATATATATATACCAAGAGAATGTGAAAGCAAATCTGGCAAGTTAAGCTTGATTCCATTTAATAATGATTCTGGCAGTGCAGAATCAGAAAGATCTTCCGTCTTTAGTTGTTCAAAAGTTCCACACAATATGAAATCTATTAAGTGTGTCCAATGGGTTGCATTAAAATTAATATTTGGTATTCCTTTTAATCGTAAAAAATATAAGTATTGAATATTAACTATTGGTAATGTGTTCTGCTTTAATAATTATTGTGAAATTAGATAAAATCTTTAAAATATGTGTATAAATTAAAATAAATAATTGAGTCGTTGATATAGGAATACATGTTTACTTACTTAATGGCAAAACTCTTTTTTAAAGCTTCTTCTCTTAATTTTCTGGGGTTAAACAAAATGTATTAATAACTTGTATTTTTTTCAATGCAGATATGCTCGGATTCATGAGGCTGCTTCATAATTCTCTGGATTATACCAAAAATGTGCAATTGCTGATTGGGGAAAGTATTATTTTTTTTAATTTTAAACCATCGAATTGCATACGTATTTACAATCATTTTGTTTTACCTCTGGCAGTTGGCTGTTGAAGGCAAAGGTGTTGGTAATTAATTAACATTTTTAGTTACCTCTCTCGTTCCTTTTTTAATAGATCTTTTATCAACTTAGGCTTGGGTTAAAAGTATCTTTGACCACAAGGCAGTGGAGATCAAGATATACAGCGCAGTACACTAATAGTTCAGTTTTTACATGTTTTGTTGACGAAACAACGAAAGCACTTGTAGAGTATGCGGAACGCAGTAATCTTTTCTTGTTATTTTTCACTAAACTGTCGCCAGGTGGCGTCTCTCAGTCCAAAAAATAACTATTTTTTTGTTGATCCGTCAAAGTTGCTTTAATTCAAAATGTGTTTCATTGAAATTATTTGTTTTGAAAAAAAAGAAGCTATTTTTTTTATAAAAGTTCAATGTTGCGTTAATTTCCAAATTGTTTTATGAATATTATATTTTCTGACGCAGATTTTAAATACATGTTTTTACAAGTATATATTTATACATTTTTATACAATGTTTTAATGTTCAAATTCTGCGTCTTCGGGGGAAAAAACTTGTTTGTTACAAGAATTGTTTAAAATAAATGCTTTATAATAAAACATTTGCTTTCTTTATAATACGTAAGTGGTTTCTGTTTTTATTTGTTTCGTAAAAACACAAGAGGTGTTAAAACTAAAGTATTGTTTAAAATAAATATATGCTTCCGTTTTTGTATCCTCACTCCGTAACTCCGTAATAGAGTATATTTCTGTTAACAAGAGTAAACAAGTAAACATATATTTCTAAATATTATTAAGGTCTGTAGTCGCATTAAACAAATATCTCCTTCAGGAACGATCATAAAATGTGTTTTCAATCGATATATGTTCAACAAGGGACCAGTGTTACTACCTAGCAAAAATTGGTGCGTTTTCCGCGTCAGAGATTCCCCGATACACGTTTTCAAAGTACGAGTATTCCGTGGACGTATTTTCCAGTGACGAGTTTTCCAGGCACCAAATATAAAAATATTAGATAAGATCCATAAAGACATAACATTCGGAAATTATGTCTATTTTTTAACTCATATACGCACCTCAAAAATAAGAATGCAGTTCGGACATTTACTGCCAGAAAAACCAGAAAAAGTGATTAATAAATATGCAGCAAATAAATGTTACCAAAGGCAATGCTCTTCTCCATACCCGTATCAATTAATTTGTGATTAAACCTTTTTTTAAAAGTGTGTTCTTAGTTCAAACAAACTCAGTGTCTCCTCTTTGAGTTAGAATTTTAAAAATGGCTGCTCAATAACGACCGCTTAAAATTGAAAAAAAAAACAACGCTGGTAGAAAAAGAAGTGGTGTTAACGTTACCTCAGAAAAAGAAAAAAAAAAGACCGCCGTAAAGTATTATTAAGAAAGAATTATTTAACATGGAAAAGTTAGTATGTCTTGCAACTATTCTGTGTTACAACATTACCGTCGCACTTTTCCTTGAAATAGATCATGTTTACCCATTGACAACCATGAGAACAACATACACCGGCGATTTCCCATTTGGCTTCCCTTTTTTTTTCTAAATGTATTCCCCATTTTTAATACACCTTTATTAAAAAGTATTCATACATTTTCATCAATAATACTAATATAATGGCCCCGAAATATATATTTGCGTTACAAATAAATAAGCAACGCTACAATAAACGTATTGTTTACTGTGTACGTTTTCAGCGTGCCAATTATTTTTCACGTTTAAATAAACCTAATAAACAATTCTAAATACTTGATGCTTTTTACATCGTTGATTTCAGTATATCGTTGTTAGTTATTTTAACGCAATTTTCTGTCCAATAAATCTATTTAACCCGTTGACAACCGTAAGACCATTTTACAACGGCGATTTACTCACCGTCTTCCTTTTTTGGTTTCATTCTCCATTTTTAATACACCTTTCTGAAAAACATTCATACATTCCTTCCACATTACCAACATAAAAAATAAACACGAAATCATGTTTCTTTTTTTAAATTGCGTTAAAAATTATAATCAACGCGATAATAAAACGTAGTGTTTACTGTGTGCATATTAAGCGTTCTAATTAAGTTTTCGTGTTTAAATTTTCCAAATAAACAATTACTAATACATTCTGAATGTTTTACATCTTTCATTTCCGTATTACCTTTAAGTAATATTAATTCAATTTTATCACAAATGGATTACTTCTACCCGTTGACGACCATTAGAGCATTTTAAAACGGCGATTTACTACCCGCCTTCCTTTTTTCAATTTATTCTCTATTTTTAATCCACCCTTCTGAAAAATCATTCATACATTTGCTTCTGCACAACAAACATAAATAAATCATACCGAAAATATATTTTTCTTATATTTTGTTTTTTTCAAATTTCACCCTAAACAAGGCACCGTGCCACTTTGAAGCCGGGGGCTACTATCAGGGACTTACTTAGCAGGATCATTATTAAGGATAATGAGTAGAAAGATGCGTGTTAACATTACACTTGAACTTCTGCATATCAGTGCAGCTGGGAAAGCAGAATCCCGGAAGGGAGTTCCAAAGACCTGCAGTTCTGGGGAAGAAACTCTTGGAGTAAAATGCTTTCTTGCACCTAGGGATCTCTACTGTAAAGTGATGAGACTTAGTTGCTTGTCGAGTTTGTCGGGGATATTTACGTCGGGGAGGTACAAGTGTTTGCAGTTCGTCAGAGCATTCACCATTAAAGTATTTGTAGAACAGGCAGAGGGATGCAACATCTCGTGGATGAGACAGGGGCTAGAGCCTAGATGGCAGTTCAGGACCTATCAGGTTGAAGCCTGTCCAGGAGCAAGAGACAAACAGCAGAGGCACCAGCAGCGAGATGACAACAGTACTCCATACATTGGCGAATGGTGGCCTTATAGATGTATAGGATACTGTCAGGCATAAGTAGTTTTCTAGCACGGTAGAGGGAGCCAACATCCCTTGCAGTTGCTTTGGCAATGCTCTCAATGTATCTATTCCAGTTCATATTTCCTGTAAACGTTAGTTCGAGGAGTTTAAAAGAAGGACTTTAAGGCGATGTGTTCTTGGCCACTGCTATTGGTGGTAGAGAAGGTTTCTTATAGTTATTTATGGAAACAAGCTTAGTCTTAGCAGCATTGAATGTGACCATCCATTTTTGCCCCCATTCCACTACAGATTGGAGGTCATTCTCTAGTGTTTCTGCCATATCCTTCGATATGTGTTCATTTGGTTTCCCCTCAGATCTGTTATAGAGAGTGGTGTCATCGGCAAATATACCCATCTCCGAAACAATTTTATCAGGGAGGTCATTTATGAATATCAGGAATAATAGAGGTCCAAGAATAGACCCCTGAGGTACTCCCGCATGTATGTCATATTGTTTGGATGTCCGACCGCCGAGGGCAACTCGGAGTTTTCACTTACTTAAGAAGGCTTTAATTACATTATGAATTCTTCCAGTGATTCCATATGATCTAATTTTCCTTAGAAGACCATCGTGCCACAGCATGTCAAAAAAGCCTTTGATATATCAAGGGCTACCGCTCTACCCTCCCATGTTTTGTCCAATGAACGGTATATACGTTCAGAAACTACAGTTAAGATATCTGCTGTTGAACGGGCTTGCCTGAGTCCATATTGTTTGTCAGTCAAGAGTTTAGCAGCTGTAAGGTGCTGGACTAGAGTTTGATTAACTAAGGACTCAAATATTTTGGCAAAAAGCGGAAGGAGGATAATGGGGCGATAATTTAGTCGGTCAGTTCTTTCACCAGAATTCTTGAAGACTGGTACCACAGAGGCGGTTTTCCAGCAATCGGGAAATTTGCGTCACAAATAAAAAATCAGCGCGACAATAAAAAAGTATTGTTTTACTGTGTATGTTTTCAGCATCATGGTTGTTTATTTTTTCGCGTTAAATAAAAATATACATCAAAATTTGAATTTAACTTTTTGTATTATTGTATCCGTTCAGTGCACATTAACCTATAAGTATGGCACCCCACATAATTCAATGGTTGTAAGGGATTTATTTTCAAAAATAAACAATTATAAACCGAACGTCTCATAGACATCAATCTATATCTTTTTCTGTTTTAATATACTTTCATAGAAATGTTTCTTTATGTCTCAAAAAACAAGTTTCTTTATCTCACTAGCGCCACACTCATACATTTATACCATATCTAATATAAGATACTGATCCAACGGGTCACGGTAGTCTAGTAAATAAATAAACGTTGTAAATATAACTCTAGCCGAAAGTTATATTACCGATGAAGTTTAACATCAGGAAAAGGATCCGATCAAAAATTTATACATTATGATGAACACTCAAACAAAGAGAGAAAGGAGGAGAGTGTATATAACATCAATAAACTTCTGTATCTCTACATCTTAAATTACTTGTCAACTGGCTTGCTAAAAGAATCGGCCAATCTAACAAAAATAATTGTCAGTTTTCTGTTGACCTTTATTAGCCCTACCCCACCTGTGAGCGTTCCAAAAAAAGAATTACAGAGTATGTTCGTTACATCTATATTGTAACCTGATCTTTAACTCTAAATACTACGTAAAGTTTTTTAAGGGTTTCACACCTATAAAAATAATATTTAATTTTAAATAGGAATTTTGCTAAGAGGGTTAATCTACAAGTTTCCATCATCATAATCACCATCATCAGCATCATCATCATCATCATCATCATCAATGCCGTCATCATCATCATCATCATCATTTGCATCTGTTTTATTTACAGCAAAGCAAATCAGCAAAACAAACACTCTATTTTTATAATTAAAATAAAACAATGATTCATTCTTAGAGAGAATGTACAGAATTCTCATGTTGTCTACCAATCATCAGTTATTTTTAATTGTTTATGAAAACTTTCATGGGACATGTTGTACACTAACGACGAACTATTAAAATTTGCCTTTGTTTTAAAATCAAAATAAATCGTGTGTTGTAACACAATTTGCAATCACTTACCAGAAAAGCATTTGAAAAAAAAGAAAAAAATATACAAAAACATACTCGGGGGTTTATGTAATAGTTTTACAATTGACAAACGGCAATATATCTCTAATGAAATATTTATAATTAAAAAAAAAATCGGAATCAGAAGCGGAAATCATATCGGAATCAGAAATTTATAACAAAATCGGTAATTGCATCGGAATCGGGAACATTTTTGTATCGTCCCATGACCAATATATATATATATATATATATATATATATATATATATATATATATATATATATATATATATATATATATATATATATATATATATATATATACATGTGGGGGGCCTGTGTTTCTGTTGGTATATATGTGTATATATATGTATATATATATATATATATTTATATATATACCAACACACACATACACACACACACACACATATATATATATATATATATATATATATATATATATATGATTACAAAGTCTTGTCAGACGAGTTCCGCTCCCTCATACATTTAAAGTCCATGAGCCAAAAATTGTCTTCCACCGCCACAGGACCATTTGAATAGAAATATGCCTGATACTACATACTCTTAGCTTTGTACGGCAGCTAAGTCTCTCACTCGCTTCCAAATGTTGACATCCAGCAAGAAGCAAGATCAAGATAGCCAGCAACAAGGTAAATTATAGACCAGCTTTAACCGGGTACTGATCTACTGCTGTATGTGTGTTTTTTTTAATCAGAGATTCGCTTCTTCTTCCTTCAACACGGCTTACGGCAGCTCTCTCCAACCCAAACACACACATACATACATACAAGCAGACAAAGTGCAAGTTGGCCAGTGTCCCCGAAAAAAGGGTTCATACGCACTTTGGAATATCTTGTTTTAATCCTTCCACGCAACCCTCCTCATAAAACAAGTCTGGTGGGAGGCCTAGTTTTGTCGCAGATATCGCGACCAGTAGGCAGATAAAAAATATTAATAAATAATTATTATTTCACTAATAGGCCCCTTTACACTGTATGTTCAATAATTTCTAAATCAATTTAACTTGCATTCATCAATGAAAAATATATTTGTTTCACGTTTATCCGTTCAAATTATATGTCTAATTCTGTTTCTTTTTCATTGGAATAGGAATAGATAGACACATCAAAATGTATAGTAAAACCCAAATGAAACTTATGATAAAGTGTTTACAAATTTCAATTTAATGTTTTAGACACTAACGAAAACAAATGAAAAGTAAAAATGGAAAACAAAAGAAAAGATAAAACAATCAGAAAACAGGAATTTTATAAGCTGAAAATGTCTTATTTTAATATATTGGAAAAACAAAGTATTTTATTCCATAAATTATAAAGTTTTTTTTTTTTAATTAACTAGTTTAAGGGAGATAATCTTACAAATTCTGAGGGCTATATATAGTATAGTTATTTCATTATATATTTCTATTTAACTTTATTCCTTTAAATATATACATATATATATATATATATATATATATATATATCGTAAACTATGTTTATATTACTTCCCGATTAATATAGGTAAAAAGGTATAATCCACCGAAAAAAATAATAATGAACCAATAAATTGCCCGTTCGTCTGTGTATCCGTTCGCCTGGCCGTATTTTTTCAGAAAGAAAAATACGCTCTGGATTTTTTTTTAAATTTTTGTACAACCATTAAACGTGATATGAGTAAAAAAGTAACAGAACGAATTTTCCGGGAAAAGTCTTCTTTCCTCACTAGGCATGGCTGGCGGTTAAAAATACCTTAAGTTGACACTCTTGTTATTATTAAAAATACTTGCTGTCTTGGATTTCTACACACTTTTCTGAAAGTTGAAACAAACAGATTCCTACATATCTTTTTTATACTTCGAAATAAGTCTTGTGTGTGTACGTCGGGTTCTTGTAGGGCTAATAAAACACACCAAATGTGGGCACTATTTTACAATATTTGTCCAAAATTTTCTGTGTTTGTATATTTAGCGGTGTTGCATGATGGCTAACTCAAATTTACATATATTAAGGCTTTGGGGACTTTTAGAGTTGTTAGATATTAAGGGCTGACCCCTACTAATGTAAGTAAGAAGGCCGACTAGGCAAATTACAATCATATTAGAAAAAAGATATAAACGAAGCCTGTCTGAATGAACAATGAGAGAGAAAATGTATAAAATAGGTTAGATATTAACTAATTAGACTTACCAAACAGGCAAACATATGTAAATCCACGTTATAGTTAGTCACGTTATGAATCACACTCTTACGTCAGAAATAAAGGAGATACCTTACTATATTGAATATCTAGTTTCGAAGATAGGAAGTTGAGTAGAGAGAGGATCCGATAAATGGTACAGATCACACAATGATAAAATCAGTCGGAGAGTGAGAACCATTATAGGCGAAGGGTAGGAGTGTATACCATGTAGTTGTACTGGTTGGAATTCCTCATGCATCAATCGATCGAAAGATGAATAAATAAATCGCCTTTAATAATTTGTAGCTGTTAGTCTCCTGGCTTTATTCATCACAACCGAAAATATAAATGTTTTGTAGCTTTATCTAGAAACTATCTCTTGTATAACCCTTCCAAATGTTATGCACCATCCCAAACCACCATCAATAATGTATCTCCCCCCTCTATGTAAAGAACACACCGAAACGAATATGTGTTATATAATAAAGTTGATTGGGCCAAAAACATTTATATTACGTAGGGCCGACCACTTCCCTAGATGAGTTCATAATTAATGGATACTCCAATTTAACAGCTAAATCTGACTCCCAAAATCGCCATGGGCATGGAATATGTGCCTACATTAGGGGTGGCTTCCCATGTTGCAGGGATATCTCTAGAGAAGATCCTAATTTACCCTATATGCGCTTCAGAGTTGCACTTGCTAACACCACTACATTTATATTTGCCCTCTATAGGCCCCACAACAGCGGAGTTACTATCTTTAAGAGCATATCTGAGAAAATAGACCACATACTGTCTTAACATCCCTCGGCTAACATCCACATCTGTGGTGACTTCAACGTCCATAACGTGGAATGGCTGACCCATTCAAATAAGACAGATGATGAGGGGAGGTTTTGTCAGGATTTTGCCATTGCTTATGACCTCACTCAGATTGTTCGCGAACCCACCCGTGTGACCGATACACCCAATCAATATGCAAGCCTCTTAGACCTTTTTCTTTCAACTCCCCCTGAGCTATGTTCATGTACCGTTCATTCTCCTTTAGGATCCTCCGACCACTTTGTCGTATCAGTTAAGATAAAAACAAAATGTAAGAAGCCATCAGACGTACCCCTCCACCGTACTGTATACCGATACTCTATGGCTGACTGGGATAGCTTCCGTACATTCATATCTGATTTACCTCTGCACTCCATGTTTAAAAAGGAAGTGCCCTCTATAGTATCAGATCTGACCGAATGGTTAATTGTAGGCATAGACCAATTAATACCATCAAAAAAATTCCAACAAAAACCTAACAGCCAGCCATGGTTCTCCCCAGAATGTGCTGCTGCTATCGCGCATAGAAATCACTTTTTCCATAGCTACCAACGTAATAAATGCAGTGAGACTAAAGCTGCTTTAAGGAATGACAGCAACCACTGTAAAAGAGTAATAAAAAATGCAAGAGAGATATATGCCCAGTCTGTTAAATCCAAGGTAGCTGATCAGCGGCTTGGTTCCCACCAGTTTTGGCAAATAACAAATAGGATCCTGAACAGAAGTGTGCGTTCTATCCCAACCATTATCAATGGACCAGAGGTTATCTCGTCAGCGTCAGACAAGGCCAAACTATTTGCAAAGAACTTTGCAGCTAATTCTACCCTATGCGACGAAGGCCATCAACTCCCCATATTTCCTCCTATAACAGAGAACAAGCTAGGTAACATACAAATATCCGTGCATGAGGTTGCCAAGCTAATAAAAAACCTAGATTCCAGTAAAGCAACTGGCCATGATGGCACCCCAATTATAGTGTTAAAAAAGCTTCAACCAGAACTTGCTCCCATACTTACGAAACTATTTAAGCGCTGCCCTAAGGAGAAGTGCTTTCCGACTCCCTTTTAGACCTCATCAGTTTGCCCTGTACTTAAGAATTCAGGTGATAAGTCATCTCACTCTCAATACAGACCAATAAGTCTTCTCTGTGTTATGAGTAAGTTACTGGAATCAATATTAAATAGAGAAATAATCAACCACCTCAGCAGGAATAACCTTCTTAGTGGCACACAATATGGTTTCCGCTCTGCAAGATCTACCGCAGATGTGCTGACGGTTATATCCCACAGGATTAGTCAATCTCTTGACAAAGGCTTCCTTTCTAGGGCAATTGCTCTTGACATATCAAAGGCCTTTGACAAAGTATGGCATAAGGGTCTACTTCACAAGATTTCCAGCTACGGTATAACTGGAAATGTTTTCTCAATCATTAAATCATTAGTCTCCGATAGGCTCAAAAGAGTAGTGGTAGATGGACAAAAATCGGAGGCCTGCAATATAAATGCTGGAGTCCCTCAGGGGTCAATCCTGGGCCCAACTCTCTTCCTGATCTACATCAATGACCTCCCTAAACACATATAAAATCATTGGTTGGCATCTATGCTGATGACACGACTATCTATGGCAACACATCAAAGGCTGTAAATGACGAAGTTCTCTCGGATTCTCTCTCCTCTGATCTCGAGCGCGTGGTTCAGTGGGGGAAGATATGGCTAGTTTCCTTTAATGCATCTAAAACCAAACTCCTATCCTTACATCATCAACGCTCTGATCCCCAGCTTGCATAAATTGTGATGGATTGCTCTCGTCTGGGTGAGGCCCCGTGTTTTGACAAGCTTCTGGGTTTGACCTTTACTCCTGATCTGAAATGGAACACGTACATCAAGTCTGTTGCCAAGGTCGCAGGTAAGATGGTGGGATCCTTCTACCGCTCCAGAAGATATCTCACTACTGATGCAATTTTCTATCTATATAAAAGCCAAGTACGGCCAAGGATGGAATACTGTTGCCATATCTGGGCAGGAGCTGCCAAAAACAGCCTATCATGCCTTGACAGAGTACAAAATAGACTTCGTGGTTTAGTGGGGGATGCCCTTTTCTCTACCCTGCAACCCCTCTCCAACAGAAGAGACGTTGCGAGCCTATCCTTGTTTTATCATTGTTTTCATGGCAGGTGCTCGTCTGAACTCCAATCCCTGGTCCCCCCTCGCCAAACTTTCATGAAAAACACCCGTCTAGCTGAATCCACTGTGAAAAATTTCCCCCACGCTATATCTGTGCCTAAATCAAAACGCGGATTTTATGAGCAAAGCTTCTTTCTTAGAACTGCACGCCTGTGGAACTCTGTTCCGTCTGCCTGCTTCCCTCCGGACTACAACTTTGATGTCTTCAAGTCTAAAGTTAACAAATTCCTAATGAACCGCCCCCCTAATTAAACACTTCATAAAATCTCCTCACTAACGAGATGTACTTGCAATAACCCTTATCCCTGAGTGGCTTCCGGGCCTTGATAAGTGGTGATCAATGTGTAAAAAAAAAAAAGGCCAGTATGGGAGGATGATTTATAAAACAGTCATATATTACATATCATATTGTTCTCATAACGGCACTTGTTATAAACGTATAAATTAAGTCAGAGGATATAATATTGATGTATAGACTTGACCATGTTGTATTAGAAGGTTAACACACGGGGATATATTACAGTCTATATAATATAAGGTATCATTTTTTATAAGAATGATGATATGTTCCATACGTTTCTTTCTTCAAGAGGTCTATCTTTCTGCTGAACTCCGTGATGAAACATGAAATGTCCAATCCCATTCAATTGAGACATATGTTCTTCCCTCTATTATTAAATCATAAAACAACACTTTATATTTTATAAATATACATTTATTTCTGTTGTATCAAATGGTCTCCATTGAGTCTGCATTTATTTCTACAGGCTTGTTCTACCAAGCCTCGCTTCCTGGCTATATGTTCACTCCTCTGACCAAGTTCCAACTCCTGACTGACTAAAATTCGCGATGTTGACTTAAAATTCTATTTAATCCATATTAAAATTATTTATTTTAAATGTACATACACACACACAAATATATATATATATATATATATATATATATATATATATATAGAGAGAGAGAGAGAGAGATAGTCAGATAGATAGATAGTTATTATTGCAAACATAATTGGTTACATGAATGCATATATATTTCAGTGGAAATCCAAGTTTAGCATAACATTTTATGGTTCAAATATGTATTAATATTGAACTGGGAGTCACAATTACATTAGTTTTTCATGGGATAATATGGTATGGTTTAGGTTCTGGAAGAAAATGTTTAGCAGGGCTAAGGGAAGAGATAAAGGGACGATTTCCTGTTGTTAAGCTGTCGTAGTGGAAAAGTTTTAGTATTCATTTAACTTTGCGTTTTTTTATTCGATTTAGTTTTCGCTTATATCTAAAGTCATATTATACTGTTTTCGTCGCTACTTCCGTATGTTATGTATTGTCGGAATTAGCATACCGACGAGTAGGGTGTTAGTCTTGCAACGAAATGTCGACGTTGCTTACAAGCTGTCTTTCCTTGTAAAAGTAATAAATGCGCAAGGATGGTCGAAGTGTAATTTGTCTAAAAGACAGCAACAACTACTACAACTCCAGTCAACGAGATGCACGCGTGACTGAAATGTCTATTTAACTTGTAAGGAATAGACACTCAGATTCTTTGATTATCGGACCACCGGCCGTGGTGGTCACAGCTACCAGCCCTCCTTTTCGTCCTCACCGACATACCAAACACAACTAAAAATAAACAACCGGCAAATAAGAAGAATATTAACACCTCTTTACAGCGCCAGCTTGACTACCTTAACCAGCTTATTATTTGCCCCTCTTCCCTTATCCCTATTCCCTTCCATCATAATGCCTTTTTGAAAAACACCTACTGATGATATTCGCAAAGTATACTAGCGGTTGTGTGTATGTATATGTGTGTGTTTATATCTATCTATATATATATATATGTATATATGTATATGTATGTATATATATATGAGTATGAGTATATGTGTCGCACACTGAGTGTACGTGTATATACGTATATATATTATCGTACACTGAGACTGATATGCAGCATATAATGAAAAGCTTTACTGATTTCTGCCCTACTTTTTATCTGAGGGTCAGGTCAGTCTAAAACAAAGGTGAGGTTTACTCCCGACCAGTCATATGTGAAGCCGAACATCATGGTCTGTGGTGCTAGACTAGGAGTTGTTGATTCATTTGTTGGTATTTCTCTATCGAAGGATGACTCTCTCGACAATGAAATGCGCAGACGAATTAAGAAGATATATGTAGCTTTTGAAAGGTTGGAGAAAAGTGTGTGGTCGTATCCTGGCATCTCAGACATGACTAGGATATGCCTTTACAATACATGTGTGCTGATCACACGTTTGTATTCATGGGAGACATGGACATTGCATCAAAGGCACATAGAATAGCTTGAACGATTTCACCAAAAATGCTTGAAACCTATCTTAAATATCAAATGGCAAGCACAAATATTGTAATGTGCATCCAGGAGACAAGCGGCCGCGTGTTTGTGTGTTATGTGGGTGGGTAAGAGAGACGGACAAGAAGGAAAGACTTACCTCGGGGCCGGCTCGGCGTCGCCGACCGAAAAGAGAGAAAGACATATCAAGATCGCGGCCGCCGTCTTTTGTAAAGGATGATATATCGCAAAGTCACATGGATTCTCGCAATATGCAAATTAAGCCGGCCTGCAACGGCCATAAAAGCGGGTGATTGAAATACGTTGGGAGGGCGATGATTGACTTGGTCGGGAATCGTGTTGCTGTTGCTTCTCGTGCCGTGTGTGTGTGTGAGCATATCTTACCGTTGTTGAGACCGTTCTGAGTAACCGATTGTTGGGTCCGTTCTGAGTAACCGTTCGCGTCCGTCTAGCTACCTTGCTAGTTGGATTCCGTGCAGAACCGGTGTTTACTGGTTATTGAATTGCTTTACGTTGCTGCAACATTACACATCTACAGATGGCGCGGTACTTTTAAAGGATTTTCCTTGTACATCTACAGAGAGCGCAGTAATTTTAGGACTTTCCTTACACATTTTCTACAAGTACCCGATATTGAAGTCCTCATGAGAGCATGTTGCTATTGTTTTGAGACCCGTGTAATCCGATCACATGCTATAGGTTGTACCCTAGTTCGAATGAAAGATGGTAGGCTGCCAAATCTATTTTTTCGAGGAACTAGGAAATGGCAAGCCCCCTAAACACGAGCCTAGGAAGAGGTCAGGGACTCTACAAAGAATAATTTTAAAGTCTTACAAATCGATATCGACACATGAGAAGAACTTACTCTGCAAGGAAGAAGGAGCGAAAGCTTGTATGTGAAACGTGGCATGTTCTAAGACAAGAAAACAGACCAACAGCAATCTGAATCGACACCTTCGCAAATGTTTAATTGGTGGCCTTTACAATTACACAGAGAGGTGGAAATGCGACACATGTGAACGAATGCTTTTGTCATGCGTCACATGTGAACGAATGTTTTTGTCAAAAAGCAGGCTATGTCAACCAACTTAAGTTGCACACACTCTGTTCAAGTAAACATTACACTTATTACACCAAAGCAAACACGCTGTTTAAAATGCAGCAACGTTTCCAAAACTCCAGCTGGTTTGATAAGATATATGATTGTTCATAGGAATACGCTTCAACCTTCAGAGGAAGTCAACTCAGTGCAAACTGTTCAACAGTTATATCACATCTGCTGCAAGATAGGCAAATCTACCGGGGGACTGCAGAGTAATCTGAGATGGCATCAGCGAAGGGATTGGGAGAACTCAATGTGAAGCAGATCATCAAGAAATATGCACCAATCATCATATGTGTATACCTACGTGTCTATATGTGCATACATGTATGTGTGTTTATATATATACATATATATATATATATATATATATATATATATACATATATATATATATATATATATATAAATTATATATATAATTTATGTGTAGATGTGAAATGTAACTAAATTCATTTACTTATGTAAAAGTTTTAAATAAAATACAGGTCTCCTTAGTTTTATATATCATGTAATTTATGTGAGGGCAACCATTTTTAAAGAAATCAACTTTCATTCCTTCAACTTAGAGGCCTACACAATTTTATAGACGTGAGTTTTGTCGATTTCACTTTTATTGAATTTACGAAAATTATACATTAAATCCAGCAAAGATGTATTACCATATTTATAAAGCAATTATTGATATAAATAAGATATATGATGACATTAAGATGACTATCTACGTGTATTAATCTCAGTGTATATACGTATTTTCATTGCGATAAATTGTAGTTGGTTGATTCTCTGATTGTGGTTTAATAAGCTTGTGGGTTGTGGTGAAGTCCCTGAGAACACATACTACAACTCATTAATTATGGTTGGAAGGAATGTATATCATGATTCATTAATCGAAAAAATATGACAGAAATCATAAAAGAACAACCGATAAGCCTGTAAAATTCAGTGATGAATTAGCATTTGCACGCCTGCGTCTTTTTAACAATTTAGAAACGAGAGAGACATTAGTAATTAGCGAATAATTACTCATGACGTTAAACTTTCAAGGAAAAAAAATATTCGAAACTTTAATTAAGGTAGGTGATATAAATTCGTGTAGATTGCATATTAATTGTAAATATCAGCGTGAACCTTGTAATCAGTTGTTCTTAAAGCAAGTACGCATGCTCATTACGACGCTAAGAAAAAGACTTACCTTCCAATTAAATTATTATTGCGATTATTGCTGTTTAGATTGACGAACTAATGAGATGAGAAATAATTCACAATTGCGCACACCAAGTGTTCTCTAAACGGAATCATGGCAAAGGTGTATACATTGTTTTTTTTTTTGCTCCACGTGGATTATCCGTATTATTCTCTTTGTCCATATTTTTTATATTTTGTTAAAATCTTACTGCAAAGTATGAATTTATCGAAAATAAGATAGAGCATGAATGAATGATTTATATTAGACGGGGCCATCAGTTGTAAAATGACCATTCTGTACAAGTTTTTTTTTTCAGGAAATGTTGTATGATTATATATTTCCAAACAAAAATACACTGATCTAATATCCAAAATACGATAGTATTTGCAGCCCGAATAAGATATTTTTTTATGTGGATAACTACTGGTTTTTACTGAGAATGATGCTAGCTAGATACGAAAGCAGACAAGGGTAATTTTTCTCCTGGAATACAAAAAGAGTAAATCATGCATACTATATTTTGTTTACAAAAGCTCAGATAAATTACGTGCATCCCTATATATATATATATATATATATATATATATATATATATATATGTATATATATATATATATATATATATATATATATATATATAATTATATATATATGTGTGTATATATATATATATTTATATATATATATATATATATATATATATATATATATATATATATATATATATATTCGGATGCTAGGCTGCTTTACGACTACCATTTTTTTCTCAACCTTCACCTCCAAACACCCGAGGAGCGCCGGCTGAAATGCTAATAGGGTATCAAGATACATACAAAAGCTAATGTGTAAAAAATACAGGTCTTGTATATAAGCACAAATCGACATTAAATTAATACCAACTTATACTGCTGGAGGGTTCCCATAAACCATGTCTGATAAAGTTGTTTTTTTTTATATCAAGAAACATTCCTATCTTTCAAATGCAAAATATGAAGGGAATCTTGACTACAACGAACTCAGTCGATGGTAATGAAAAGGTATCTACGATGAGCTGGTCACATTATGCGTATGAATGGTGGTTGTCCCGCAAAGGACATATTATATCGTGTATGTGTAAAGAGAAGATACTCATCAAAATCATATTATAGATTACAATGTACAATTTAATCATAACTGAAACAATAGGGTCAATATGTGAGGCAAAGGAAAAACATGTTTACCTACAAATCACTGGAATGATATGGTCACCGAAAATGTAGAATCCTTTTAGAATAACTCTATAGAGTACAGCGCTTAAAAGCGATTTGATCGGAAAAGTGAACATGGTCCAGCACAGGGTTCCCAAAGTAACAACATTAACACTGACATCCGTGACAAATTATTCTTTAATTTTGGCTTGCCTAAAAAAAACATTTGTGAAAATGTTCAACCCTGTTTTGCAGCATAATTTGAAAATAAAAGAAAAACGGATCCGATACACAAAATCTTATTGCATGTTCCATTCATGTAAAATTGACTTATTCGTTAGTAAAGTGTATATTTTGTCGTAAGTTTTAGCAATTAGACGATGCAGGTGTTTATACACACGGACATATTATATATCCTTTTATGTGGTCCGAAGCGGTAACAGTTATTTGGGGTTGTAACATTGGTACAATAGGAGAAACACACCTAGCCTGTCCTTGACCCTGTTTGATAGATTCCTAGGAAAATGTTGCAAAGAAGATTCATCCTTTTGAATCACCAAATCTGGGGTTGTCTTTCCAGCAACTTCATTTCTGATAGTCCCCTTTTAATAACTGCACTGCTAGTATAAAACTAACGCATTTGCATACCCGCTACCGGAAGCAATAACTTTCATTGGATCGTCTTTTTCTCCTCTGTCGTGTCCTACCGGGTCTGTTCTCTCTCTCTATCTCTCTCTCTCTTTCTGTTCCGCTCTCTCTCTCCTCCTCTCTTGATCTGTAATAAGTAAATTATACGTGTTTTCCAAGTTACCGTCATTAAATAACGCCCAAAACGTAAAAGTGCGTCCGACTAACGGGATCAACCATAATAAACAATATCATTGGTGCTACATGGTTTTCTATAAACACATTTTTAGATAGAAATTTTTATCTGTAAATATTTAGTATTGTATGATAATAAACTGTTTTAACGAATATTATAACGATCATAAAAAATCTAAGACTATGATACCTTCCGCGTCTCCGTGGAAATATTGAATATATGCATATAGGGGGGGTGCTGTATGTTACTGTTTCTTCTACTTTAAATATTCCTGCTAATAAAGTTCGTTCTAGTTATCATTCCTTTATTCGCTTACGTCTATATGATTCCCCTTCCCCAGATTCTATTTATTAATCAATCCTATTGTGATAGGATAAAAAAAAAATCATCTTTATATTTGTTAAACTTATTTGTTCCTCTTCAGATTTTTTATACATATTTTATTGTTCTAATTTTGGTCATTAATTATATAATACTAATTAAATGGCATTTTTATATGACATATGCCGGGCTCATGATATCTAATAAAATGTTTAGCAATTCAATAATAATATATTACATAAAATGGTGAATTTCACTAAACGAGTAAAATAAGACAGACCGTTCAATGATGCATGAAATTTTAAGCTATTTTATGAGTGCAAAATTATGTACACTGAATGAAAACGGAATTTATATCGTGTCGCTTACAGAATAAATCGTTTATTGAAAATAATATTCATGAGAATTGCTTTTTTGCCATCCGTTCCCATAAAATATTCATCCGTTCCCATAAAATATTCAATCCCGATAAATATATTGGGATTTTATGCAGGATCATATCGATCAATCAGATTTTGGACTTGTCAGAAAAAAATCGAACATAGAATAAACTTACACTTAAATCAAAAGTTATTCAAAAATTGATGACGTGTGCACATTGCAAGCTTCTATTTTTTTTACCTGAGATGGCTCCTTGAGGGTCGGAAACAATAAACAAACAAATTAATAAATGAAAGCAAATTATTTTCGTCAATCGAATTATCTCTAAATCGGAACAGAAAACCATGCCAGCAGAGATTCTACGTGCAGAATATGTCGTCGTCAATGTTAAATTGGTTTCTTTTTATATATCAATTTAAACTTTTAAATGATTGTATGTCGACTCCGTAGTTAAGTCTCTATAAGATAATGTAATCACATATTTGGATAAATGAATACAATATATCTTGTATATTATCATGTAGTTAGATGCGATTACTAATGGCAGGATATAAAGGAGCATCCGTGTTAATACATATCCAATATAAAATCTAAGATTATATATATATAATGCATTTACGTATAATACATATATATATATATACATATATATATATATATATATATACATATATATACAACGAATTAAACATCTATTCATGAAGATACACCTAGACGGCATTTTTATTGTTTCAAAAAAAACTACATATATTTCAAGACTGTGAAATCATCAATCGATACATTGTAAGTTAATTATGATATACACATTTAATGATTCGCTTGATTGGAATATAGCAGCCTACGATCAAACATATGCTCTTTGTTAAATTTGTATATCTTTTAATTATGTTGAGAATTAATTTTAAGTACAATTTTTCTGATTTAAATACTATGCAAATATTTGCGAATTCATCATACGTTTGCCCTAATTACTTATCATATAGCTCTTGAGTATATATGTGCAAAGACTACACGCCACTATTTGAACAACATCTTTTTTTATGAAAACACTAGTCGCTTATCTTTATTAATGAACGTATTATTCATTATTAAAAAACGAGCCGCTCTCATAAAAATGTGCAACACTCAATATATACTTTGTTTTGTTCTACAGGAACAGTTTTTTTTTAAAATTTTATACGTATTATAACATTTCCTAAATGTATCGTAACTGTATAGTAACTGTTTTGGGCTTCGTAATTGAAGCACTGACAATTATATACTGATTTACGTAAATCGCTGAAGATGAAAACCTTCTTGACCGACAAACTATATTTTTACACCTATATCAAAATTTTCGGGTATTGTTAAACTAATATTCTAAGGAGAATATTAGTAATTCGTAATCATTATATTGAGTAATAAATTAAGGCAAATACAGTTTACAATCATACTTACAAAAACTGTCACATATGTTAATGAGTTTAAATTAATACAACGATTTAAATAATTTATTTAGGATTCAACACAAATAAAACATGCACTAAATTAACTACAGTGGGCTGTAAAGTTATAAATATTTAATAGAAAGTTTACAAGCAAAATGACTAAGACGCAGTTTATTCATGTATTGAATTATGTCTACTATTTTGACATAAAACCTAGCGATGCAAGATATTATAGAATGTTAAATTTTATATTTGTATAAATACATTTCTTTAGAATATTAGTTTTACAATGCACGTGTTGTTAATGATTTATGTGTTGAATTTATTTTATCATGTATCAAATATTGACTTCATCGCTACTTCCTTGAGCTGATGACTCAAAATACCGGTCTGCAAATCTAAATTGCTTAAAGAGTATATAAGCAGTGTCTATTACCCGGCTTCCATACTCCTTCTTTGCCTATAAGTCAGTGGTAGAGATCAGAGCATAGGGATTCGAAAGAAACACTCAGTGGTCAATCTTGTTTCCTGATCAAGGCAATGATCGCCGTTTTCCTCCTCTCCCGACACATCCCTTCCCCCTCTGAACTGGGCACTTGAAAGTGCTTGAATGCCATAATTCCAGTGCAAGTAGATTGGAGTGGTCATCGGGTTGAGGGTAGCGGGGTGACAGTTCCTGGCTGCTCTTCCCGACTGATAATACAGGTGACCTAACTCTTTGGCGGGGCTTAGAGCGGCTGCTTCATCAACAGTTGAATAATATCAATTTGTTTGTAGGGCCATGCCCCCCATGGAAAGGACCCCAGCGCTCATCCCGCATGGGCTTTCCTAAAGCCATAGTCCTAGTAGATGGAAGGTCAGCTGATGGTATACTTGTGTTTCATGCCTGGCATTCTGAAGAACAATTTGGTCAGCAGCCCTTACCCAAACTGAAACTCTTAAAAAATGGCAGTACAATCTAAAATTACGCTTACACCAGGTAAAAACTCAAACAAAATCAAATTGCGGCCTCTCTTCTGGCTGGCATTTACGAACATCTGTGGGCTTAGAACAAATTTAACAAATTTTAACCCCGGATATCTTAGCATTAATTGAGACTAACCTACCGTCCCCCATCCCCTCTAACTACTTTAACATGCCCGGATATACCCCACTCTGACGTAAGGACTCTGCCAGACATATGCTCGGGCTTTGAGTCTATATTCGAAACCCCCCCCCCCTTGACTAAAGAAACAAAACTAGAATCGGAGGATCAAGCTTTTATGTGGTTTAAACCTTTTTCCACATCTCTCCATCGACCCAGAACTGTACCCTAATAAACAAACACTCGGACAGCATAGATACAGCATTTTCCTTCGACACTATCGCACAAAAGCATGTATTTGGAGACCCCAATGACCACCATAACCACTTGCTTGGAACTTCTATTTACAAAGACGTAGCGAGGAGCACATCACATAGCTTCTGTAGTAGTCACCCCTATCACAAATGGTTACGTTTCTAACCTGTTTCACTGACCATCAAGAACAACACGCATCACATTAAGATCTGTTTCTGACCACAGTTCCTGATGATAGTGTTACGAACGACCACCCACCCCCCCACTTGGAAATACTGATCATGTAATCATAATCGTTGAAATCGCCCTAGACTCGAGAGCCAAAACGGAAGAGCCATTTCTGAAAACAACAAAATATTATAAAAAGGCTGAAAGGGAAGCCATCAGGTGTCTCATCAGAGATGGTCGATTGCGAACTCTTTTTTCAGTTCCCGCTGAACAGTGCGCAGATGAGACTACTGAATGGTTCCAAACAGCAATTAAAAAACATGCTCTCACACGGAAAATTTATAGCAAGTCCCACTCTCCCCAATGGTTTACTTTCACATGTGCACGTGCAATCGCGCAAAGGCAACATGCGTACCGCAGATTTAACCGACATAAATCCAGTTCAAACAGACAGAAGAATAAAGAGCCAGAATTAAATGTAAAAAAGAAATAGCGACAGCTAACAGAGAATTTACAGAAATCACAACAACGCATTGAATCATAGAAATTAGGTTTCCGTTACTTCTGGAAACTCCACTCCAGTGGTGTAAATAGTGGGCAATACACAATTCCGCCACTATTCAACAATCATGAGGTTGTTTGCTCAGAAACCAAGAAGGCTAACATGCCTGCCAGTCCAACTCACCACTGGACCCTGCTAAACACCCATTTCCCTGACTTTCCTTTGCGACGGACGCCACACTACACAACCTGAAAATCACCCTTTCTCCGGTGCATGCTATCATAAAAAATCTTAACACGTCAAAGATTTTGGATCGTACCTCATCCCGGCTGTGCTATTAAAAAAGTGATCCGCCGAAGTAGCTACACTCCTTTTCGAACTTTACAAAAATTGCCTTAAGGAGTCTTGCTTTCCTGCCTGCTGGAAAACTGCTTCTGTGGTACCAGTTTTCAAGAATTCTGGCGAAAGAAGCGACCTAATAAATTGTTGCCACATTAGCCTCCTCTTTTTGCCAAAATATGTGAGTCCATAATGAACCAGGCTCTAATCCATCACCTTACAGATGCTAAACCTCTGACCGACTAATAATATTATTTTAGGAGGGACCGTTCCACAGCAGACGTTTGAACTGTTATCTCCGAGCGTATATACCATTCACTTGACAAAGCAGGGGAGGCTAGAGCGGTACCTCTAGATATATCTAAGCTTTTGCCAGTGCATGACATGAAGGTCTTCTCAGGAAAATTAAATCATACGGTATCACTGGAAGAATACTTCACATAATTAACTCATTCGTAGATAAGAAAACAATCCAGGATACCCTCGATGGGCTCACATATAAAAAAAAGATGATATAAATGCGAGAGTGCCTCAGTGGTTTATGTTTAGACTTCTGTTATTCCTAATATTCCTAAATGTCTGTGAGATGGGTATATATGCTGATAGAACCTCGCTGTATAACAGACACGACAGGAAAACAAATGAAGACATATCTAAGGAAATGGCGGAAACTCTAGACCATGACTTCCAATCCGAAGTGAAATGGGGGCAAAAATGGATTGCCACATGTAATGCTGCCAAGACTAAACATTGTTCCTTCAATAACTACAAGAACCTTATCTACTACTAATAGCAATGACCAATTACTCTTTATCTGAAAATACATCTTTTAAACTCCTCGGCCTAATGTTTACAGGAAACTGGAGTTGGAACAATTACATTGATAGCATTGCCAGGATAGTTGCAAAAAGAAAAGTGGGCCCTCTCTACCATGCTAGAAAGCTACCAGCGCCCAAAAAGATCTGATGCGACTATAAAACAACCATTCTCCCATTTATTGAGTATTGTTGTCATATTTGGGCCGGTGCATATGCCGCTAGTCTTTCACTCCTAGACAAGGTTGAAAAGAGAGTCGCCAACCTGATAGGTCCTGAACTGTAAGCCAAACTTCAGCCTATGCTCCAGCGACGAAATGTAGCATCCCCTCTGCCTGTTCTCCAAGGACTTAAGCGGTTAATGCTTCGGCTATCTGCAACCAATTGTACCCACTCTACGTAAATAGCCCGATGAACCCGATAAGCAGTAAAATAACACCTCTTCACCGTAGAGATCCCTAGATGTAAGAGAGCCTTCTACTCCTGTAAGTTCTTCCCCAAAACTGCTAGACTTAGGAATTCCCTTCGCGGTTCATGCTTTCCCAACTGTACTGATATGCTGAAGTTCAAGTGTTACGTGAACCGATGCCTTGCTCTCCAACTCCACACATAGTATCCCTGTACTTATGTATCTAAGAGCAGACCCCTACATCAAAGTAGCAATGTGCCTTGTTTGGGATGAAAATATAATAAAAAAATGGATCGGAAAGGTGTTGGTTCAAGATGAAAAGTGTCGAACACAGTGTCTTGCTGTTCGTCTTCAATTGGTGAACTGTCGCTGGTTTCAACTGATCGACATCTTACTTGTTCCTGGTTTCATTTGTGGGTATACCTTGGTCCTTGGATGATATATACTATGTAACGAACTCTCATAGTAATTGTACCCACTGCCCTGAATGATGTGTGTTTTATAACTTTTGAAAAAGACTCTTTCACCTGATCTGAAACGTTTTATGGGTACATAAGTAGTCTCTACTTTGACTGTTTGGGTTGTCAAACTCACTTTTCCCGGAAACATCATTCCTGCCGGTTAGACTTTTGTTGGTGTGTCTGTGTGGGGTGTAATCCTATACACGTTTAGAAAGTGTTTGCTGCTTACTTTCGATAGTATTCCGGCCTCTTCTAGCCGATCCGATTCCTTATCCATTTTCTCTGTTGCTGCAAATGAGAGGTTTCCTATCTTCTTGAAAACGGGGGGAGTGTTTTCTGTTAGTTCGAATCTTGCTATAGCATTTGTACATTTTCCTAGTCCTGGTAAGAATACTTCTGGAAATTCGACATGTAACTCGTCCTTCAGTTGTTGAATACTCCGTAGACGAGTCTTCTACACTATGAGATGATTTATTCATAGGTTGATCCCACAATTCGAATCGCTCCATCCAGTCAGTACCGAACAGGTTTCGGACGTGCTATGTACATACACTTTTCACTTAGTAACACCATTTAAGGTCACCGGCAGTGGGAGTTCTCGCTCAAATTCAATTTATCGCCTGTTACAGATCCAGCTGATTTGTTCGTCTTCCGCATTGTTGGTTTCCTTCGCCTTTTCCACGTCTTAAGGTTAATTAGGGACAGGTCTGATCCGGAATCCAAATGTAAATGCACAGTAATATTTGCGATGTTTTTGTGACATATTTGCGCCGGTTCTTATCCGAATCCAAGTCGGATCTAGTCGGTCCGACGCTGTTTGTGACCTTGTTCTTCTTGCACTGGATCGCTTTGTGGTCCTTCCTGCCACATTCGGTGCAGTAGTTTTCTTTGTAAAAACATTGTCTGGAGCAATGTTACCCGCCGCAGCGATAGTACGGGCTTGTGGGGGATTCGGGTCTTGTGACTTGATGGTACTTATGAAATGTAGCCTAAGTTTTCTTATTCCAGATTGTTTTTTTTTTGTGTTGAGTATTTTTCCGGTCTGAAGGTCGTCTTTTTAATGAACGTTGTACGTGAGTGCTTGACGTGTCTCGAGGTGTTCCTGCCGCAGACTACCCGTTGACAATCCTCGGCCAAATTATCGAGGGTGGGGCTCTGTTCGCTCTCAAGTCTATAGATAACACGTTGTTTAATCTCAGCGTTTGTGGATGAGACTATGCCATCGCAAAAATTACAGACATTAAGTCATCTACCGATAAGTCAGATAGACGGAAATCATCGCAGTGTTTATTTACCACCGGCGCGGAAGTCAGGTAATCGTCGTCGTCGCTTTTTTGCAGGTGCAAGCACTTCCACCTTCTATGAAAGAGCGTAGAATTCGGGCTGAACGGTTCGGATAAAAGTTTGATCGCTTAAGAAAATTCGTATTCACTCGACTTTCTGGTGAGAATACACTCCACAAACTTGCTATGTGTTGTGTTCCCTAATTACCTCAACAGTAGGCAAACTTTCTTAACGTTGTTCCACTTTTGACAATTCACGGTTAATGGGTCCTCATACCTTCGATATAAAGCGTTAAACATCCCATCCAACCCCCGGTGGTAGTTAAACGTTTCTATAGCGTTCCATATGGTACGTTGGGGGAAAATAAACATTCTCGTTCTATCGAAACATTCTCGTTCTATCGATTATTTTAACAATACTTCTGCCTGTTTCTGTTCTTGTCGTATCAATCTCTCCTCCAATGAAATTGTAACCGGAGATGTTGACCACGTTGTTTTAAATATTCCTTAGCCTTCTGCTACTGGATCATGTTGGTCTTGATACGCTGTATTAATACTGCTTTAATCTCCTCCATCGTGTAATGGATTTTCCAAACACAGAAAAACTATTATTTCCGTTTTTGACTAGAGAAGAGGCATACACTAATAAAAGAAAATGCCCTTTCTTTGAGTTTGCGCGTATGTACAGGAGCCATGTGCCACTTAAATTCTTAGTAAAAACCTTAAAGATAAGTCAATATGAGGGTGGAAAAAGAATTTATTTTTACGAAACCAAAGCAAAGATATATATACTGTCATAAGATACATTTTCCAAAAAAAAAGTAATTGTGGAATTGTTTGGCAGTTACACAAAATGGCTATGTATGTGTGTGTGGGTGAAAGAATTGTCCCCACACCGTATAGATTGACATCCTATATGTAAATTCCTGTAAACCCGCGGTATTATAAACGATTAATAGAGGACAGGAAGGTATATAGATTTAACATTTTAAAAGCATTATTTTTTTACATATTTACATAAATGTGTCAGTAAAATGGAAATTGTTAAGTGATCTTCATCACACACAAAAGCAGAGATATTTAAACGAGAGGTAAGATTACGTTAGCTTTTTATGAGATATTCGAGTGCTGTTACGCTCTGGTTTAAAAGTGGGTGCATTATTTAATGTAAGAAGTGGGTGTTTTTAAGTGTGATGTAGTTAATGTAGGAATTAAGGCAAGCAATCTTCAGTATACCATCTTTGTAAAATCATAATTATAAACTTGTATATGCATGTTATGTATCCGGTTATTTGAGGGCACGGACATATATCTAAAAATTAAACCACGGATAAAAAGCATAAAACAAAAAAAAAAACATGAATAAAACTTTTCAATAAAAATGGTCGATAATGACGTCGCAACGAAAACACAACAAAAACAATGAAAACCACGAAACCTTAACATAGGGGCGTAACGGCAATTATAGTACATAGTATTACTTCAGATCAAAGCTAAAACCTAGATCCCCAATCAATCGCTAAGTTATAATGATACCAATACATCTCTGCATCTTCACCTTGACCACAGGTAATCCTCTTTTTTCGCCCAAACAACTAACTCATTCCTTAAATAGATACTCTTCCAATATCACTTACTGCTCAACTTCACAACAATAGAATATATTATATCCTAAGGAGAAAATCACACCCAGATATCTTTATCCGGAATGCATTCTTGACACTTGTTTCTGTAGCGGTACTTTTTGGTCTGACAAAGTAGTCTCTTTCAATTGTGGTTAACGGAAATATGAATAAAAGGTTGCACCTTAGAACGTTTGTATATATATATATATATATATATATATATATATATATATATATATATATATATATATATATATATATATATATATATTATTCTCATCTTTATTAGTTGTTGTTTACCGACATTTTGGTCAACATTTCCTCTCGCCTTCGTCAGGTGCTAACCGCGACGGATAGTGACTTCGAATCTCCTAACCGCATCCTCAACAATCACTGACATCCGTAGTCGCTGTTGTCACACCACGTTTTGGCCAAGTAAGCCTCTGATTGGCTTTGGGTAGGATTGAAACCGCTGTCTTCAGACAATGCATATCTGGAAGCGAAGAGATTCAACGTCTCTATCAACTCCGCTACGCGCCCCGAAGGAATAATTGGCTAAAACCTCGCGAAACAACAACTAATAAAGATGAGAATAATAGTCCGCAAAAAACACACATATTAATGTGAATTGTTGTTTAGTAAAATATCAATATCTCAATAAATGCATCACAACAGTCATAAAGTATACCACCAAAAGACTGCTTCATGGTTAGGGGTTTTCCAAATAATTAGGCAATTTCATGCGATATTAACGAGGCTGTGTAATTATATTATTTATCAAGGAATTCCAAACTGTCTATCTCTTAACCTCAGGTATTTTAAAGTATTGTTTTACGCAAACATACACACCTAATAATTAAAAGTTTATTTTTTTATTATCTTTTTTCTGCCAAAGAATAATAAACAATAGCATATCCTAAGTGCTAAATGTATTGTTTATCACCATATACACATTTTTTTGGAAATAACTTTAAACAACCGTTTTGTTTCGCGAGGATATCAATTGTTTGATTGGAAAAGGAGTTAGGTCATGCCGACATCGATTATGTTCCTCCAAAAGCCATTCGGTGTCCACCGCCATTATCACATCTCTTCTCATTAGTAAGATGCGCAATGGGGTTAAGGTCTAGAAAATACGATTGCCAGCTAAGGAAGTTTTCTCCAATGAACCACAATAATGTAAAGCAGGCGGCAGTCGCCCTTGTAGAATGGAATGATGCATTTTCATGCCTAAAAATCATCTGAAACCGACGTAATAATAGTAAGTAATCGACCAGGGCGACAATTAAACACCTAAGGAAGTTGTGTATGCATTGCTGGTGAGCTTTACCCCCTCTGTCACTTCCAATGGTTGAACAACTTATCTCTAATGAATGCTAATGATGGTGCAGGATATTCTTCGGAATTAACTCTGTAAGGTCCATTCGACTTCCAAACTTTGGTCCATCCACCTGACCGTCAAAAGTAGCATACCTAAGTCATAAATAGAACAGGAAAATCACTTTTTACATAAGTGTGTTCTTAAGTTATTCATTCCCCTATGTTGTTTGTTCAATGGAACCCTTGTGGGATGGTTTGATGTGCCTCCATATCTTATTCTACGCATGTCACCGGACCTGCATTGATCTGGGAGCGATTTCAGCTCATGAAAAATGGAAGAACTAATGTTGTTTGGGTTTGGGTTTTGGTTGCCTTCCTTCTGAATTGTATGGATATTACGATGCGAAAGGTTTCTCGTAATATCTTTTTTTTTCTGGATTTGGTGTTGAGATTGTGGAGGAATGACGTCATGTTTCTTGGACCACTTTCCAACTCTGTAACCAGGCTTTGTTTGCACTGTAAGAGATAAGCAATAAAACGATTGGCAGTATAAACTCTTTGATAATGAATAATATTTCAGAACTTCCTGAATATCACACCAATTGAAATAAAATTATGGGAAATAACAAACACTGATCAGTCTATTCACAAAATAATATCATATTCTGGTGACCTATATTTAGTGAACTATTGCTATTTTACTAACGTGCATATAAAACATGGGGTACACCAATTCCTACTAAACTTAAATAAGACACCATCTTATACGAGAGGCATAATTGCTGACCAGTCTAATTGATAAATGTATTTGTTTTGGAGTATTTCAAATTATTTTAATCTGAAAAAATATTAATTAAGTTATGAATTTATTATCTCATAAACAATATTGTCTCAACTGAACAAGAGGAGAAACTATTGTTTTCACACATTACATTTGCTAGAAAAAAGTTATATGTATATCAATAGTTTGTTTTATTAAGCGCATTATAAATTTCAAACTAATGATGTATTTAGTTTATTACGTGGAAAAAATAAAATACAAGGATAATATCATGAAAGCACTTGTTAGGCTTTAATAAACTCCCGTTACTTACAACACAAAAAAAAAATAAATAAATAAAATAGCGGTAATGAAGCACGGACATATATTTCTAAATAAATCCTCCATCAAAGTAGTATTCAAATTGCATGGCACCAACTCTCGACAAGAAAATACAGGACACAACCCGAAAATTCAGCGCAATTTTTATATCATGGGTAAAGGGCTTCTTGGGGGAAAAACAACTTAAAAGCATACTTCAAAAAAAGCTTTTTAGGTGAAGCTTCAAACAGAGAAAATCGTGACTAATAACTGTCTTAATAAGTTTCAATATTAACGTCTAAAACTATACAAAGGTAAAGAATATCGTGCATTATAATAAAGGTAATACGTGGATGAATTTTAAGTAGTGTAAGGCTAACCAGAACAAAGATTCGTACACCTGAAACGTTTTATTTTAATGCATGTAAAAACCATTACAAAAATCCAATTCAATACATTTTATCTATAAATATAAAGGATACTTAAAACAATAATAAAATCAATTAATATAATTTATTTCTTGTGATTTTATGGGGTAAAAGTATTATGTACTAAATAAGAAAAACCTACAATTTTATTAAATACCTTGTCAAATATATTTTATTGGGTTAAAACGTATATTCCTGCATCCCTAAGTTAATGATTCGCATACATTGATTGATACTGTTTCCATTTCCCTTCGCATATTTCAAATTCTTGAAATTATGTTATTATCAGTGGACTATTGCTTTGTAGCAGTAGAAGATTGCTTAGCAACACACGGAAAATCCAATCAGGAGGTTGTTAAACCTTATAAAAAGAAGTTATTGATTTGTCTTTTAATATTTTTTGGTAGCTTTCGATTTCCATTTATTATTACAAACGCTTCTAGCAGGAAAACAGCTACATATAATGATGATGTCACCACAAATGCTTACAGTTTGCATTCTGGTTTTTATAAGTGGGTTGCAGCGTTTTTTCTCCCTGAATGGATTTCTATAATTATGACTAAACTACTCTATATTAGTTTCATCTGTTCATAGCGCATTTTTGTGTAAGTTAATTCTTTATTCTTATATTCTGTATCGAATTGTTATCTAACATATCTGTGTCGTTTCAAGAGAAATGAAATCTTCCTTAAGATACGTGATTTCAGACAGTTGTGTGTAGTGATTTACGAATTGTGTGCTTTATTATGTAAACCTCTCTTGAAGCAAATATACGCGTGTCTATATATATATATATATATATATATATATATATATATATATATATATATATATATATATATATATATATATATATTGCGATTAAGCTACACTGCATATTCAACGTTTCATCAATGCTAGGATTCTTCAGGCTTATGCGCGGGATGAAACGCGGAATATGCAGTGTACCTTAATCGCCATATATATTTTATAAATTCCTAACTAGCTCTACTCAGATATTGAGCACTTTCAAAGTAAATAAAGTTTACGCATAAATTATTACTTTCGTGTATTACTTTCCTGTGAGTAAATGAAGTAGGTATATATATATATATATATATATATATATATATATATATATATATATATATATACGTGTGTGTGTGTGTGTGTGTGTGTGGTTGTGTGGGTGTGCATACACGCAAAGAGAGAGAAGCAAGGATAGGTAGAGAGCTTGAGAAAGAGAAATAAGAAAAGAGAGGGGGGACGGAGATAGATAGATGGAGGGAAAGAGAAGGAAAGCAAGGATTAGAATCGTCGTCAGCATTGCAAAACGGTTGTACTCATTTTTCCAAGACACTTAACGCTAAAACTGCACCGTGGTTTATCCTGCAGAAGTGTTTACTTGGTGATCACCTCCATTAAGCGTTACACGCTCCAGCCTTACTACTGCTTGGATTTTCTTTTTTTTTATCGCTAAGAGAAAATCCGTGCTATTTTTATTTTTATTTTTGTAGGGGTTGCCTTATTTAATGAATGATAACTAATATGACATGTGTGTTTTATTAGTTTCTCGGCAAATTAAAACAAAGATAGACGCTAGAAATAACGTTAAGAAAGAAATAGCGACAGCCAAGAGAGAATTTACTGAAACCACTAAAAAACGCATCGAAGCACACAAAGGAAATCGTGACTTCTGGAAAATCTACAACCGTGTAGTAAATAATGGGCAATCAACAATTCCCCCACGAACCAAAAATCACAAAGTTGTTTGCTCAGCAACAGACAAAGCTAATATGCTTGCCAGCAGGTTTGCCCCGAACAACACACTGGACCCTTCCAACCACCTCCTGCCAGACTTTCCTTTGCGGACAGACGCCACGCTGGACGATCTAAAAATCACCCCTGCTCAGGTACATGCTATCATACACAATCTTGACACTTCAAAAGCATGTGGACCTGATCTCATCCCAGATGTGCTATTAAAAAAGTGCTCAGCCCAAGTAGCTCCAGTTCTCTCCAAACTCTACAACACATGCCTTAATGAATCATGCTTTCCGGGCTGTTAGAAAACCGCTTCTGTGGTACCAATATTCAAGAATTCTGGCGAAAGAACTGACCCATTAAATTATCGCCCTATTAGCCTCCTCCCACTTTTTGCCAAACTATTTGAGACCATAATTAACCATTCTCAAGTCCGGCATCTTAGAGATGCTAAACTTTTAACTGACAAATAATATGGATTAAGGCAAGCCCGTTCCACAGCTGACACCCTCACTGTAATCTCTGAACGCATATGCCATTCACTGGACAAAGCGGTGGAGGGCAGAGCGGTAGCTCTAGATATATCTAAGGCTTTTGACAGGGTATGGCACAAGGGTCTCCTCAGGAAGATTAGATCATACGGTATCACTGGTACAATACTTAACATAATTAAATCCTTTTTAGATAAGAGAAAAATCCAGGTTGTCCTCGGCGGTCGAACATCTAAACAGTGTGATATAAATGCGGGAGTCCTCAGGGGTCTGTACTTTGACTTCTATTGTTCCTGATATTTATTAATGACCTCCCCGACAAAACTGCCTCTGAGATAGGTATATATTCTGATGACACTCACTCTATAACAGGCATGATAGCAAAACAAATTAACACATAAATAAAGAAATGGCAAAAAACACTAGAGGATGGCCTCCAATCTGTAGTGGAATGGGGGCACAAATAGATGGTCACATTTAATGCTGCCAAGACCAAACTGGTTTCCTTAAAAAACTACAAGAAACCTTCTCTGCCACCAATAGCAATGACCAGTGACTCCCTGTCTGAGAGTACATCTTTCAAACTGCTTGGCCTAACGTTCACAGGAAACATGAGCTGGAATAATTATATTGAAAACACTGCCATGGCCGCTGCAAAAAAAAGGTAGACTCTCTCTACCGTGCTAGAAAATTACTGACAACTGAAAGTATCCTGTATCTCTATAAGGCCACCATTCGCGCATGTATGGAGCATTGTTGTCACATCTTGCCTGGTGCATCTACTACTAGTCTCTAAAGTTCAAAAAAGAGTCGCCAACCTAATAGGCCCTTAACTGGCATCTAAGCTTCAGCCTCTGTCCCATCGACGAAACGTTGCATCCCTCTGCTTGTTCTACAAGTATTTTAATGGTGAATGATCTGACGAACTGCAGACACTTGTACCCCCACGACGCAGATACCCTCGACAAACCCGACAGACAGCTAAATTCCACCCCCACACAGTATAGATCCCTAGATGTAAACGATCTTTCTAATCCAGTAGTTTCTTCCCCAGAACCGCTAGACTCTGGAATTCCATTCCAGGATCCTGCTTCCCTAACTGTACGGACATGCAGAAGTTCAAGTGCAACGTGAACCGACATTTTGCTGCCCAAATCTCTACATAGTGCCCCAGAAGTTGCTGACCCTGATAGTAGCCCCCTACACATGAGTGGCAATGTGTCTTGTTTGGGGTGAAAATGTAAAAAAAAATCCCCCCCCAAAAAACACAATTTTAATTTGCTTTTATGTATATATTTTGACAAATACTTGTGTGTAATCTAAATACTTTAAAATTAATTAAAAGGCAAACACCTGGCATATCTATTACCTTCTTATTAATATTTATCCTTTAAAAAATACTATTTCTATTTCAGGTTCTTAAATTAAAATTATTGAATGTTTATATTGTTCTAAATTATAAACTGTGATATTTATATTGTTTATAATATAACAATTCAATGAATGTTAAGTGGTACAAAAAATTTAGTGACATGAATTGGGAATCTCAACGTCCTTACACAAAAAAAATGTAAGATGATAAATATTACATTTTGAATATCTATTTTTGTTATTTATTTGTTATATGCGCTGTGAGTTACATGAGCAACATTTTTACGGCTAGCGATAATTGCGGAAGCGAATTGTTTACTTACATGTAAAATTGAATTTATATTTCGAAAAATTTTGTTCATCTAATGTTACTTTACGTATATAAATATCTGTAAATATATATATATATATATATATATATATATATATAAATATATATATATATAAATATATATATATATATCTGTACATATATATATATATATATATATATATATATATATATATATATATATATATATATATATATATATGGTGTGTCTCTGTGTGTGTTGTTTTTTATGTAGGAATAGTAATTGTACCAATGTTCGTCTTACTACTTGAAGAGATATTCTTGGGCAATATATGCCTGTAATTATTTTTTTATTTTATTTTTATATTAATTATATATATGGATATATATATATATATATATATATATATATATATATATGGATATATATACATATATTCGTTTATTATACTAGTTAACTGTAAAAATTTTTATTTGTTTGCTATGATATTGTGTTTCAGTTTCTGCTTCTGCATTATAAAGTGTGATGTAAATACAGTTTTCAATACCCTTATTCTCTGTCAAATCTTTGCTTCTATAATGTATTAGGTGTGCGTATCCGCTATGTATAAAGCTTTTAGACATCCACTCTGAATATTTAAACATATTTTTTTAGTTTTCTATGATACAATACTAATATATATATATATATATATATATATATATATATATATATATATATATAGAGAGAGAGAGAGAGAGAGAGAGAGAATGTTTTACTGAACAGAAGTAGCCCCTTTTATTGTAGTTTATTATCGTGGCAATATTATGTTGTGCCATGTAATATCAACAAACAGATGGGTGTTTGTCTGTTTGTTTCTTTTGTGAATATTTAAACATAACTTCCACCCCATTTATACTGCAAATCGCTACTATAGTACACTTCTATGAGAAGTAAATACTATTTCTTTTGTCAAAGCTTAATAAAAGAATTATATTATTCAATTCATAACTTGCGTACACATTAGATTTATATTCAGACTGAACTTCCACTGATATCGGAATTATTCGTTTAGCACACGAGATCAAACGCTAAGTAGAATTGAATCGATTCAGCTTATTACATCTTGCATTGTCGTCAGATGAATGCACTATTTGCTTAGCGAAAGGGTAATGTTTATTATATAATTACAAAACTGTTTGCCATTCTGATCAATTTACGCTTCTGAGTGGCTTATTTATATTAGTTGTATTGCAGTGTCAATTCATACATAAAAAGTAATAAACATTTTCACAATCGTTTTCGAGTGAGTATTGGTGATTAGAGAAAAAAAGCAAACAAACTAGTTTCAAACGTGGAAGCAAATAACCAGGCGAATAGGTGCATTCACCACATAGTGTTATTGAATAAATTACAGTGACTGAGGTCAGAATTGGAAAAAACTATTAAAGATGAAAAAGTAGTTGATTAAATATTTTATTTCCAGAGAAAATTGTTAATCATAATGCATTCATACAAGCCAGTCATATATATGTAAAAATAGATGTATATTGCACTCGTAAGTAAGAAATAACTTTGCAGAATTAATATAATATAAAAATATAAAACATGAATTTTCCAATATAAACTACTATTAAATGTTGGAGGTATTTATAAAGATAACATCTAATTATGAACTACTTATAAAATTATTAAATATTAATGAATTTCGTTTTGAATTTTCAGCAACTATTGCGAATAATTCTGTAATTCTAATTAAAATACTATTTACAAAAAAACTCAACAATATGGAAGTTGAACACTAAAGATCAGAACATGCGTAATGAATTATCGTTTTATATATTTGCCAGGGTCCGGCGTTCAGTGTGCTTTTCAGTCCCTACAATTGATAAGTAGACTTTTGTTCCTAGTGTACAATATATACACACTGACATGAATAAAAAAACAACAGAGCTGATCTATGGAATTAGCTTTTAAACACTGGCAACAGAGTACGATTTTGTTTTGACAGGTGTTGGCATCAGTGATGGGTCATACTGGGAGAGGAGTGCGCATGTTTAGCCTTGAGGAAAAGTGGTAAGCCTATATTCGCTCTATGAACCACTGTTGCTCGCTTTATTGTGTGCCAACCATATAAACATTCTTTCAACCTTAAATATTAAATATTTTCTACTATCTATTTCTATAATTCTGTGGCTGATATTTTGGTGAAATTATTAATTACAATAGACAAGGCTATAATACCTAAAATTGACTCGATCTGCCTATGGACAACCCAAACAATGCCTCTCTATCTGGGTTCATCTGCTAAAAATCCAATACTCCTCCTTTTACTTTAAACGAGTGTACTCATCACGGAATAACAAGCTAATGTAATAGGATGTTTTAAAAATACGCATGTCAGAGTTACAACAATATATAAATACGAAAAAAAAAGGCTCATGTTCTGATGAACATAATTATATCTTAATGAATTGGACTTTTCACATTTCGTGTTTTATTTTTCTATTATTTAACTATACTTCACAGGTCTCTAAATATTTTCTGCAATGTTTTACACATTGTATAATTTTTCTCAGGAATTTACGTTTTACAAATTACATAGTCATATTTCACACAGAAAAAATGAGTCCCTGTTTTTCGCGGAGATTCCTCGGCGTATGCTCATAAAACATTGGCAGTAACCTTGTCGCAATTATTGAAGTAGCATCGTGCAAATTACATAGAATAGCTTTATGCTTAATCAATTCCGTAATATCTTAAATGTTTACCATTTCGCATATTATGTTGAAACCATCTTTCTAAATTCCATTCGGGAATAAACCAATAAAGAAGATTATTTTTATTTTAGGATAGAACACTATAAAAACGAATATGGACCGCTACCAAACAACTACTTCTCTCTTAATCTTTTTTTCACTATTCCTCTCTCTATACGAATGTCATTTATTTCATACTGAACCCTAATTTTTACGACTGGATACACAAGTTAATCACGCTAAGGAGTATTTTCCGTAAATCAATATCTTATTGCGCAAGAATGCTACGCATCCCTACATTTTCACGATCACCAGTACATCATCTTCCTCGTACAACCTTTCGCGTTGATTTCGACACATCGTCATTGAAGAATCAGTAGCTGCTCGACGAATTTGCTATCTAAATAGTTCGATTCCTATGGCGCAGCCAATGCCTTTTTCTTTAAGAACCATTCTGTTCTGGGAATGACCCAATCCTCAATCCATGAAACACGGAATTGTTCAGCAGGCGCTTTTGTCACATAGTTCGAGAATTAATTCGTAATTTTATAATAAATATGTTAGGCTCATGGTATAATAACATAGGATGGCTTTCAGTTTACGTCTAATTTCCATCTCTTGTAGTGGTTTTGTAGTAAACAAATGCATTACTCCTAAATGCCACTGTTTTTACTTTCCCAGTTAATATTCTCTAAGCCATTTCTGTATCGTTTTGATTTTATTTCCAAGTAAATGTCCGATGCATTTCTTGTAGAGCGGGTTCATGATGTTTATCACAATAGTATAGTCTACGTGGTCCAAATATCTTATCCAATGTCAGAATAATATACCCGTTGTAGATCAAGTAATGTGGTATTGCACTCTCATTTTTAGTGTTGTAGATTCCTCAAATTTCTTGTTTGGCCGGAGATATATTTACTGAGGTATACATTCCATCTCTGGAGTAAGGTCAGAATTATTTGTGCTTTATAGTATAAAACATATTTCCTACGCCCACGTGAACATTATCGTCGTCGTACCGTCAAAATACTACATTTTAAAAATAAAGCGATACGCACACTCCAATTAATGATGTGCCGTCGTTTTGCTACAAATGATACATTGATTCGTTCGTTATTGTAAACTGCGTTCTGTTTATTGTTAAAGGTTTACATTTTTCATTTACACTACCAAATAAAACACATCTTTATCTGAATTCTGTTTCCAAATTACATTTATAAACGCTTAACTTTAGATACTGTATTTCTTTCCTTAAAATCTCACACTCCGTTGCTTTTTACCTGAGCTTATCTGAACGTTAACTACCTTAAATTGTATCTATATTTTCTAAATTTTCTATCCTTTGTATGGAAGAATATCAGAATATCATGAAACCACAGTAATTAAAATTCTCCCTGTAATTGTGAAACTAATACATAACTTCGGATGAGTTTAAGAGTCGGAACGCTCAGGTTAAAGTTAAATAAGACCTGCTGGCATGTGAACACTGTTTTTTTTGACGTTCCGATAGAGTTTTACCTGTCAATCTCATTGAGATAAAACTTTATAAATTATATATCTAAAAAAAAATACGAATACACCAAGAATCCCTATCCTCCAACGTAGACCCCTACTGCCAGGTCTCCTTCTCCAATATAAGGGGTCTATTTTCCAATGTTCCAGATGTTGAAACCCAATTACATTAGAAATACCGGACATATTCCTTCTAAGCGAAACACTTGTAGGGCCAACCCCTTCCCTAGACGAGTTCATAATTAAAGGATACTCTAACTCAAAATCTAAATCTGACCCCCAAGATCGTCATGGGCATGGAATATGTGCCTACATTTAAGATGACTTCCGGTGTGACAGGGATATCTCCAGAGAATACGCTAATTTACCTTATATGTGCTTTCGGGTTGCACTTGATTATATCACTGTATTTATATTTGCCCTCTATCGCCACCACAAAAGTGGAGTCACAATCTTTACGAGTATATCTGAGAAAATAGACCACATCCTGTCTGCACGTCCCGCACCAACAATTCATATCTGCGGTGACATCAATGTCCATGAAGTTGAATGGCTGGCCAACTCACATAAGATGAGGGGAGATTCTGCCATGATTTTGCCATTGCCTATGGCCTCACTCAGATTGTTTGCGAGCCCACCCGCTTGCCTTATACTACCGGTCAGTATGCAAGCCTTCTAGACTTGTTTCTCACAACTTCCCTGAGCTATGTTTATGTTCCGTTCTTTCTCCTGTAGGATCCTCCGACCTCTCCATTTTGCCCGTTAAGATAAAAGTGAAATGTAATATGTCTTCAGACGTACCTGTATACCGATTATCAATGGCTGAATGGGATATATTCCGTACATTAATATCTGATCAACCTCTTCATTCGATTTTTAAAAAGGATGTATCAGACCTGACCGAATCGTTGCTTGTAGGCATAGACAGTTTCATACCATCAAATATATTCCTACAAAAACCTAACAGCCAGCCATCCTTCTCCCAAGAATGTGCTGCAACCATTGCGCGCAGAAACCACCTTTTTCATAGCTACCAACGTTATAGATGCACTTAGACTAAAGCTGCTTTCAGGAAGTCCAGCAACCACTGGAAAAGAGTAATAAAAATGCTAGAAAGCTATATAGTAATTCCGTTAAATCTACTGTGTGGCACGAGTAATTTGCAGGACTCCTTATTAAATGGAGAAGTAGTCAACAACCTCAGCAGAAATAACCATCTTAGTGGCACACAATATGGTTTCCATTCTGCAAGATCTACAGCAGATGTTCTAACGGTTATATATCATAGGATTAGCGAATCTCTCGACAAAACTTCTTCTAGGGCAATTACCTTTGACACATCAAAGCCATTCGATAAAGTAGTGCATAAAGACGTCTTCACAAGATTTCCAGCAATGTTTTCTCAATCATTAAATCATTTCTCTCTGATAATCTCATAAAAGTAGTGGCTGATGGGAAAAATCAGAGGCCCGCAGTATTTATATTGTAGTCCCTCAGGGCTCAATCCTGAGCCAAACTCTCTTCCTGATCGTAATCAATGATATTCAAAACACATACTTAAATCATTCATTGACATCTATGCTGAATACACGACCATTTACGGCAACACACCAAAGGCCGTAAACGACAAGTTCTCGCTGATTCTCTCTCCTCTGATCTCAACCGCGTAGGGAAAAGGTGACAGGTTACCTTTAATGCATTTATACCAGGCATATATCTTTACACCATCAACACTCTTTTCCCCATCTGTTATTAATTGAAATGGATGCCTCTCGTCTAGAAGAGGTCACATGTATTGACAAGCTTCTGGGCTTGCCCTTTACTCCTGATCTGGAAAAATCGTGCGATCCTTCCAGTGATACAATTCTCTATCTGTATAAAAACTAAGTACGTCCAAAGTTGGAATACTGCTTCTACATGTGGACGGAAGTTGTTAAAAACAGACTATCCTGGCTTGACAGAGTACCAAAAAGTATTCGTCGTTTAGTGGTGGGGATGCCCTTTTTTTCTTCCCTGCAAACCCTTTCTTACAGAAAAGACGTTGCAAGCATATCTTTGTTCTATCATTTTCATAGCAGGTGCTCGGCTGAGCTCTAATCTCTTGGCCCCCTTAGCCAATTTTCACGATAAACACGTGTCTAGCTGAAACCACTGTCAATAATTGCCCCACTCTTTATCTGTGCCTAAATCAAAACGTAGATTCCATGAACAAAACTTATTTCTCAAAAACTCTCTGGCGATTGCCTCTTTCCCTCTTGAATTCAACATGGATGTCTTCAATTCCAGCATTAAAACATTCTTGATGAACCGCCCCCTAAAGTAATTCCCCTTTAGCAAATCTCCAATACTACTAAATAAGGCAACACTATCACATTGATTACTATACATAAAATAACCCTTATCACGAGTTGCTTCTGGGCCTTGATAAGTGGGGACCTCCATGTAAAAAAAAAAATATTTTCTAAGCAAAGGCTAAAATATTTGTATTTGCTTATTATAACCTGGCATGCTTCTTTGTAACTTTTATAAATATATGTTTTTCTTACTGATATGTGAATAGTTTGGGTGAGCGCACACGCACGCAAATATTCACCACTAGCACATATATTATTTGTCCTGTGCTTAGCTTAAGATTTATCTGATAGATAGCATTTCTATTTCCTGTTTCGCATTCTCTATCGACTGAATTTCCGATGTAGTTATACGCACGTTCCGTTTTCCTCGACGGCTGATTACTTCGTTGTCAGATTAACTAACGTACATTCTTTCTCTAAAATTACGTTAACGAACTTGTATGACCGCTAAATAAACACGCATTTGCAATGAATTTGTCGAAACTGTCCCTGTTCATACATATACACACATCAAATATAAAACAAAGATTACAAGTTGAAAACATGCTTATGTGGGTACACGCAAAAACAGGTGTGTGAACCACACCCATTCGATTGCTTTTACCTGGTTCGTTAAATAAAATATATCAACACACGCACAGGCCATGTATGTATACGCTATTTTATTAACGTAATTTTCGAATCTGCTCTAACTATTTCTCAAATACGAGCATCTTTCACGAACGCTGTATATTCATTCACTAATCTTATTGCTCCTAAATAAAAATATATTTTCACTATATTTTGCAAATGCACATCACAGCCTAGTATGAAAATTTGTTCAGATCATTCAATAAAATAACGCCACGTTCACTGGAAACTGATACTTATCCTTAATGTTGGGAGACTTTCCACATTTAATTTAGGCCTATTTACTGACCTTAAATTTACTACATTTTTTTACTAAGTAAAACACAAAGTCTAACTGCACTGAAACACGGCGGTTTATGACGTATACGCCTTTCTATAATTTTGAACACGCGAACCTGCCCCCTCTAAACTAATAGTTCAGAATTGGTGGGGGGGTAATTTTACTGATTAAATGTGCCTATAACTTCTTGTTCGTTACATCTTGCGTAGACCGGACGGGACTTTCTTGATACGCCGTTTCATATATTTTTATGTGGGGCACTCTTCGCACAATAGTAACAGCTAATGACCTACCCACATCTCTACATTTCCTTAGATTAGATACCGTTCATCTGCCATCTATTCAGTTCTTTTTGGCGTTTATTTTCAAATCTTCGTTGATATACGGATTTAACTGGGATCAGCCTTCTGATGTGGCAAACCACCATGGATTTCTTTTCATGTACATGACTTGCATCAAGCCCAACATTCAACTTCATTTCTTTATCAGCCATTTTAATTTTTCTTGCACTAAAAATAGTCCTAGAATTTTTTAAACCTGATTAGTTATACGTATCTATCGAATCATATTCGTTCTCTACTAATCGAGTATTATCTGTATATATACTAGAATCAAACGTGTGATAAAAACCAACAGTAATTCAATCTAACGGACCACACCAACACAAACACAACTCATGCGCATCCACTTGTGTGTATATATATATATATATATATACATATATATATATATATATATATATATATATATATATATATATGTATATGTGTGTGTGTGTGTGTGTGGGTGTATGTATATATATATATAAATATGTATATATATATATATATATGCATTACATTTTGTGAAATTAAAAATTAATATCTATATATTATATGACAAGTCTTACACAATATGTAAAGCTTTTCCTTATATCAGGGAATGTTAATAAATTACGCATTTCATCAGATGCCTTTCGTTAATAAAAATATTATTTTTAGGAAGTCATCTGTTTTCTGTTTTACTGATGCTACACTTTTTGCTGGTTTTATATGTTTTAATTCCAATTATGTATTGCGAAATAAATGTTTCTACTGATGCATTTACATTTTATATCATTTTCAACATCGAATTTCGCTCTATCCAATCGTTTTAAATATAATCTTTAGATAAAAATTATGCCTTTTTTCGGAAAGTGGAATCCTAGATAAAAAAATACACACTTTTTTCGTTTCAAATGAAGCTAGTTTGAAAAATTGAGAAATAGCTTACGATACAAATACTCGTTTGGCCACTGAACTACTAGTTAGCACACAGAGCAATGGTTGCTTAAGAAATGTAGGATGGCGAAGAACGTCTTAAATATAATGAACATAATGTTATAGCCATCAGATGTTGACCAATTAATTAGGAGAGTTAGTCGAAACTAATCCACGGAGGTTCGAGAAAGTGCTTTCGAATACGACACAACGTATATAACGATTATAACTAACTTGAGAAATGTTGAACAGACAAAATGCGTTGTAAATAAGTGCTTACATACTGTACGACAAAAAAAATCTCGTTTCGAAGTGCCATATTCCCACTTACACGCAACAAAATCACCCGTTTATCGTCTGTGCATTGACTTACGATGAGAGACGATTCAACACCTGCGATGATGTGCTAAGTGATTAGACGCCAAAAAAGTTCTACGACAACTTTCGAAGCTAGAGCTGTACCAAATAAAGGGCATACTCACGCACGTATCACACACACATGCTAACACCCACCCACACACACCCAGACACACACACACACACATATATATATATATATATTTATATATATATATATATATATATATATATATATATATATATATATATATATATATATATAACAACTTCATTTACCCACATAACATTAATATACGAATGTGTAAATTTATGCGTAAACTTTAATTATTTACTTCAAAAGTGCTCAATACCTATGGTAGAGCTAGTTAGTAATTCATGAACCATATGTGCGATTAATATATATATATATATATATATAAATATATATATATATATAGATATGTATATATATATCTATATATCTATATATCTATATATATATATCTATATATATATATATATATATATATATATATATATATATATATATATATATATATATATAGGCAGCATCTCGTTCTCGCGTATTGGCATTACAAAAATATATCTCTGGAGCAAACGACGCAAACATGAGCAACTAGCAGCACGTGCCAGACGGGGAACTCAATGAACCTTCTATTGTCCAGCTAATGCCCAGATTACCGGGTTTAATCTGTGGTGCCCGGAACACCTACCAAGCAGGACGCTTCAAGTTCCAGAGCCTTTACTGAAATGCACGCACATATCTGTCTCAGTCCTCATTGAACATCGGTTTGCTGACTACAGCCAGCGTTTTATTATCGAAATACACACTGATTGCGAAGTGTGTATTCCATTTCATATCAAGTACTTCCTGTGCTTGAAAATTTTTACAGTGAGAAAAGGCTTTGCACTGCGACACTCGCACTATCTAAACAACTGTCATATTGAACCAAAAATCATTAGAAGCAGCAAATTGAAACACGGATTAAAGGGGATTACATTGTGTGATATATTTCATTGTGTATAAAAAAGCGAACTCCATCTTTTTACCACAGAGAAGGGTATCATCAATGCAACGAGCCATTTGGGACATGTCGACTGTAATGTCGTTGAATGTGGTACTGGTACTGGTTCGACGATGCGCAACGCAATATTCCTATCGAAATCTTCTTTGATATACTATTTCCAAAAATGGAGGACAAGGATAGGTTGATGCATAGCTGATGGTGTAGCTCCCGACGTGAATGTATTATTCAGTTGTCTAGCCGACACAACTTTTAATTTTAAATTTTTGATAGGGGATTTTTTTTTTAATTACATTTTCACCTCAAACAAGGCAAATTGCTACTTTGGGGTAGGGGGATACTATCAGGGGCAACAACTACTGGGGTACTATGTAGGGATTTGTGCAGCAAGGTGTCGGTTCACGTTACACTTGAACTTCTGCACGTCAGTACTGTTGGGGAAGCAGGGACCTGGAATGGAATTCCAGAGTCTAGCGGTTCTGGGGAATAAACTATTGGAGTAAAAAGATCTTTTACATCTAGGCATCTCTACAGTGTGGGGGTGATATTTAGCAGCCTGTCGGGTTTGTCGAGGGTGCTCACGTCGTTGGGGCACAAGTGATTGCAGTTTGTCAGAGCATTCACCACTAAAATACTTGTAGAAAAGGCAGAGGGATGCAACATTTCGTCGATGGGACAGAGGCTGAAGCTCAGATGCCAGTTCAGGGCCTATCAGGTTTGCGACTATCTTTTGAACCTTGTAGCAAATGCACCAGCCCATATGTGGCAGCAATACTCCATACATGGGCGAATGGTGGCCCTATAGAGGTACAGGATACTTTCGGGTGTTAGTAGTTTTCTAGCACGGTAGAGAGAACCCACCTTTCTTGCAGCGGCCCTGTCAATGCCTTCAATGTAATTGTTTCAACTCATGTTTCCTGTGAACCTTAGGCCAAGGAGTCTGAAAGATGGGCTCTCAGATAAAGAGTTGTTGGCCATTGCTATGGGTGGTAGAGAGGGGTTCTTGTAATTATTGAATGACACTAGTTTAGTCTTGGCAGCATTGAACGCGACCAACCACTTTTGTCCCCATTCCACTACAGATTGGAGGGCTTCCTCTAGTGTTTCTGCCATTTCTTTAGAAATGTGTTCATTCGTATTCCTGTCGTGCCTGCCATAGAGTGTAGTGTCATCAGCATATATACCCATCTCAGAGGCAATGTTGTCGGGGAGGTCATTTATGAATATCAGGAACAATAGAGGTCCAAGGATAGAACCATGGGGCACCCCCGCATTTATATCATATTGTTTAGATGTACGACCGTCGAGGACAACCTGGAGTTTTCTCTTATCTAAGAAGGATTTAATTATGTTAAGTATTCTACCAATGATACCGTATGATCTGATTTTACTGAGGAGACCCTCATGCCATACCCTGTCAAAAGCCTTAGATATATCTAGAGCTACCGCTCTGCCCTTCCCCGCTTTGTCCAGTTAATTGTATATACGTTCAGAGATCACAGTTAGGATGTCTGCTGTGGAACGGGCTTGTCTAAATCCATATTGTTTGTCAGTCAGTAGTTTAGCATCTGTAAGATGATGGACTAGAGCATTGTTAATTATGGTCTCAAATATTTTGGCAACAAGTGGGAGGAGGCTAATGGGGCGATAATTAGATGGGTCTGTCCTTTAGCAAGAATTCTCGAATACTGGTACAACAGAAGCAGTTTTCCAACAACCCGGAAAGCAAGCTTCATTAAGGCATTTGTTGTAGAGTTTGGAGAGAACTGGAGCTACTTCGGCTGAGCATTTTTTAATAGCACAGCTTGGATAAGATCGGGTCCACATGCTTTTGAGGTGTCAAGGTCTTTTATGATATCATGACCTTGAGCAGGGGTTGTTTTCAGATCGTCTAGTGTGGCGTGTGTCCGCATAGGGAAGTCAGGTAGGGGGTGGTTGGAAGGATCCAGTGTGGAGTTTGAGGCAAACCGACTGGCAAGCATGTTAGCCTTGTCGGTTGCTGAGGAGACAACCTCGTGATTGTTGGTTAGTGGGGGAATTGTTGATTGGCATTATTTACTCCACTGTTGGAGATTTTCCAGAAGTCTCGAGTTCCTAGTTGTTGTGCTCCGATGCGCTTTTTAGTGGTTTCCGTAAATTCTCTCCTAGCTGTCGCTATTTCTTTCTTAACCTTATTTCTAACTTCTATATACTTCAGTCTGTTTGAACTGGACTGATGTCGGTTAAACCTACGGTATGCATTCTGCTTTTGAGCAATGGCAGTTGCACAATTCGACGTAAACCATTGGGGAGAGTGGGCTTACTATAAAATTTCCTCATGGGAACATGCGCTTCGATTGCAGTTTTGAACCAGTCAGTGGTCTCGTTTGCACATTGTTCAGCAGGGAGAGAGAAAATATTTTTCCGTGGAGCATCTCTAATCAGGTCCCTGATGGCTTCCCAGTCAGCCTTATTATAATATCTCGTTGTGTTGAGCACTAACTCTTCAGTTTTGTGTCTAGAGTTTAGGACGATTTCAACCATTATCACTGCATGATCAGCGTTCCCGAGTGGGCTGTGGGCCTTCGTTATGCAGTCATCGGGAACTGTGGTCAAAAACAGATCTAGAAGTGATGCGTGTTGTTCTTCCTGGTCAGGGAAACGGGTTGGAAACGTAACAATTTGTGATAGGGAGTGAGATATAGCGAAGCTATGGGTTGTGCTGCCCGCTGCATCTGTGTGAGTAGATAATCCAAGCCAGTTTTTGTGGTGGACATTAAAGTAACCAAATACATGTATTTGTGCGCTAGTGTCGAGGGACAGTTCCGTGTCTATGCTTTCAGATTATTTATTAAATGCACTTGATTTAAAGTGCTCCTATAAGCATTGTTCCAACCACCTCCTAATAATTGTGCTCCTATAAGCAGTGTTCCAATCACCGTCTAATAATTTAACAAGGGGTAAACATGATTCCTGTAGATTTGTCCGAAAAATATTTTCTTTGAAAACATCAACATTATGCTACCAAATATTTTAGCTTGGTATGCCAGCTTTCTATCCTGATACTTTTAGTGCCGACTTGGACAAATAAAATTACAATGTGTTGTCTGATACGTAAAATATTGTTTACTTTCTTTAAGACCAAATTAAGTAAGTGTAAAAATTATTCCTCTAATGTGGAGTAGGTCGTCTGTGATCCTATGCATCCCAATTCTTCCATATTCCAGGTTCCGTGTTGAATCACTCGCTGAATCATTTGTAAACATATCTGGTGTTTGATACATGTTTGTAATTGCCCTCCTATTCCAAAATTATGCGACCTGAGGTCTCTCGGGGGAGAGTTTTTCTGTCATTTTAACCCGTTGTTGTGTGATGTTATCCTAGCATTTCACAAGCTTTATTCCGAAGATTTCGCGGTTTGTCCTCTCCCAAGACGGTGTCTTCTCTTATTCCATTTAACATAACGGCGATCGTGTTTAGGCTGCTTTGCAAATGAGAGTAGATGTCTCCGTTATCTCTAGACTAACTGGTGTGTGGAATTTTTGTGAAACTTTTGTGAAAATATTGGATTCGTCCTACAACTTCCACTGGCATTCTGTATTTGAAAGTCCAGTCACAACTTGCCTAACCACGATGATGTCCGAATAATCTATAGTTAGTAGGAATCACTTATAACGACACTGAACAGTAAACCTGCAAAACATCGCAAGAGACCAAATCTTTTCTAAAACTCTCGTTTTCATGCTGTCTTATATTACGGCGCAGTTCATTCAGCGCAACAAGCCGTATATGCCGTAGAAGCTGTTGTTTATTGTCTATATTGAGAGCTTCAGATGCTAACTGTATGGACAAAATTCTTGTTACCTCTTACAAGCAAGCTGTTCGTATACCATAGATAATTCAACGTGATCGATCAAACTGCACATTTGTATTTGCACCGTGTCGAGGAATAACGCCAAGTTCATATAGGTGTAACAATCCTCGACTAAAGATCTGTCGTATTTTTAAGAGTGTAGGGTTGACAGTGCGAAACTCATTGTTTTCATTATGTACAGTTATTAACTACTAAACTAGTTGCAAAAATGTTCGTCATCGCTTCGTCCAACACCTTTACTATTCTAATTTCAGTAAGAACATAACATGTAAAAATAAATTTTGTAGATATGAAACCTGTTCGTAGCGCCGTGTAAATTGGACTTAATAGTCTCTACAATTCTAGACTAGCGCTGAATTTATAACACTGTATAAAAATATATGTGAATGTGTATATATGTATGTATATATATATATATATATATATATGTATGTATGTATGTGTGAATGTATGGGTGTATCTTGGTGTATATTACACTAGAACAATTCGAGCAAAACAATAATAGTGTTAAACTAAAACAAGGAGACATAAATGAACTAGTACTTAAAACTGAAAAAAAGAACAAGATATTCTAGTAAAAACAGTTAATTCATACTTTTAAATATCGCTGCCTTACAAACTCATTATATATTGAAAAAAAAGTTATTGCTCCTATATATAAGTTTAAAACTTTTTATAATTTTACTAGAATATCGTGCCCTTTTCTTTTTTCCGTAAAAATATCTAGTCCCATAATTTTCCATGTCTAAGCTAAATAAAACTTACTTTTTATGCTCAGCTTTTCGATAATAATACCTCATTTTCCCAGGTTTACAATAAATCCCCTGTTTTTTGTTTAAGTTTGATTTGTCGCATATGCATGAATATACACATATGTAATAACAATGTACGACCCTCGTCTTTATCCTGAATTCTTCTAAGAATCTCCCTTTTATTATCTCATCCTGTCTGTTCTACCTATTCGTTTTCTTTTTGCGACTGCAGTGAATTAGTACCAACTCGAGTCGCTGCAGCGGCGTTTTGCTAGAGAAACCAGTCATAAAAAACTCGCTTACCTCCTTTTACGATTTGGAGAGCTACTTAATTCATCATAACTTTGGTTTTATGGAAAAAAAATGGAAAAAATACAATATCCCTCCGCATGATGTCTTTAAACTGTCATAATTTTGGCAATTTCGTCAAAAGTTATAAGCGTTGAGGCTTTAAAGTGGTTCTAAATAACTATATATATATATATATATATATATATATATATATATATATATATATATATATATATATATGTGTGTGTGTGTGTGTGTGTGTGGGCGTGGGTGTGTGGGTGTGTGTCTGCGCGTGCGAGGGTATAATCGGTATCACTCTAGAATATATCTACCACACTAATGCCCGCTCATTTATTCTACAAGTTGTACAAATGAGACATAATCTGTGTGAACGTCGTGAGCAATCTCGATTTATTTCTTTACCTGTACAAGTAACTGCTAATTTGTAAATATTGACAAAAAAGCAGAAAGGTTCGTAGCAGTAAATACACAACATAATTAGCATTGTACACATTCTATATGCATCATATTTCTTTAAACTTATATATATATATATATGTATATATATATATATATATATCTGGCGATCTTCTTAATAAGATAAAAACATAGATATGAAAAATAAAACCATGAATAGTCTCGATATAGAATCTCTATATACCAATATCCCTACCAAGAAATGTCTCAACCTTCTTTCAAAACACTTAAATAAAAGAAAAATTAAATTACCTTTGCCGATGGATAATATAATTAAAATTATAAGTATATGCATTGACATGACATATTTCACATTCGATGGACTCTGCTACAAACCAAAATTTGGACTGCCCATGGGTAACCCTCTAAGTTGGGTTTTGGCATGTCTATTTTTAGAATTCATAGAAACCGGACCCATCCTACTATAGATATATTGATGATATTTTAATTTTTCTCCCTATATCTTCCAAAATAGAGAATATCACTGATAAATTAAACAACATTGAACCCACTATTAACTATACGCATGAAAGAGAAAATAACAACTCCATACCTTTTCTGGACATCAACATCATAAATAACAATAATCATCTAAGTTTTAAAGTCCATCGGAAAGTCACGAATAAAAATGTTTACATACACTTTTACTCTCATCACGATGATAAATTAAAAAGAGGTATTCTAATAGGATTTTTTCTTAGGGCCCTGAGAATATGTAGTGAAGAATACATCGTGGAAGAATTTGAGTATATCGAACGTACATTCATGAACTTGCAATACCCTCAACATTTGTTGGCAAATACAAAAAAAGAAAAGCACTAAAAATGTACAATAACCGAAACCGAGACCATTCCTTAAATAGCCAGACACACAACAGACAATTAACATTACCAACTAATAAAAACAACGACACAATCTATAAGAACCTAAATAAGACAGCCATTCAAATAAAAAAAATAAACTCTTTAACAATTAGGGATCTAACACGTAAAATTATAACTAATACCAACATTAACACCAAAGCCGGAATATATTCCATACCCTGCCTTGATTGTGGAAGAATATACGTAGGAGAAACTCAACGTAATTTAAATAAAAGAATATATGAACACAAAAGATATGTAAAAAACAACAATACCCTCAACGCTATATTTTGTCACATCATGGAACACAACCACCATTTTGATTTTAACAAAGCAACTTTCCTTAAACACATACATAACAGATCCACACGACGTTTAATTGAGTCAGCTATAATCTCCCATTCCAGCAATATAATTAAGCAAAGAAAAGTTTTTTTCCACGTTGCTCCCTTTCTGTCGAAAATAATTATTAAAGAAAACAACTTAGACACCGGTTAAACGCGAAAAAAATAATCATAATTTCACTTAATTTTATTTTTATTTTACTTATTTACTGTATTTTATCATTATCTATTTTTAGACTCAATTTTATCACCTCCTATTCTTATTTTTAGATACCATCTTTTAAGCTACTGCGCTATTTTATCCCAATTCAATTATGTCTAATTTAAAAAAAAGAAAAAATACTCTTTCGTAATCTCGTGTCATTTTATTTATGTAATCTATCACCGCTATATTTCCAAACACAATTTTTAATCTCTACGATATTTTATTTTTTAGACGTAATCCACTACACTAGTTTACTCTAATTAGTTCTTCTCTCATAAAATGTATATACATGTATATATGACATCTAATTTACATAAGGAAAACACGCTGCTCTCCCCCATCATTATATATAGCCCCAATCCTCTTACTCTCTCATCAATGACAATCCCTCTTGAAGAAGCCCGCATAAATCGGGCGAAACGTTGAGTATCCAGGTCCTTCCACCTCCATTTTATTTCATATATGTATTTATATATATATAATTATATATATATATATATATATGTATGTATATATATATATATATATCTATATATATATTTATATATATAGATAAATATATACATATATAGAGAGATATAGATATATACATATATAGAGAGATATATAGATATATACATATATATATATAGATATAGATATATGCATATATATATATATATATATATATATATATATATATATATATATATATATGGTTATAGCTTACACGGTTTAAAAATAAGTTTGAAGAGTTTAATACAAACAGCGCTGCGTTTTTCTTTCCAGTTCACTAAATGGCAGCTTAATATGTATATGTATATATATTTTTTACATAGTCATCACCACTTATTAAGGCCCGGGAACCACTCGAGGATCAGTGGAAAGAGTGTAGAGTAGTCAGATGAACGATATAGTAAGTGTTAGTAATAAACATTAGGAAAACTTATAAAGTTAAGTGCAACAGCCAATTATGTACTTGTTTACGTTGGAGTGAAGACAACCAGATTGAGTTAGCTGGAACGCAGGAGAACGGAAAACAGTTCTACAATCGTGCTGTTCTGAGAAAAAAAAAACTTTTTTCATGGCATCTCCGTTTAGGTTTAGGCTCAGAAAAACGTGAGGGAATTATTGATAGTGTTTTCATCTAGACGAGTGTTTCTTGTGAATGTTTGGCGATCGGTGACAATAGATTGAAGCATAGAAGAGCAATTGCTAGGAAATTACGATAGGTCAGAGAAAAGTTGCAGCTTTTCTCCTGTGAGAAGGAGGTTTCCGTGAACAGATAAGGACATCTCCTACGAGGCTACAACTTCTATTTTTGACTTTATCAAGACAGGACAAGTACTTTCTCGCAGCTCCTGCCAAAATGTTGCTACAGTTCGCAATCCTTGGACTATATGAGCATTGAGATCTCTACTGGATCGATAGAAGGATTCCACTATTTTTCCAGCGGCCTTGGCAACAGATTTAATGTACATTCCATTTTAGATCAGCTGTAAAGGCCAAGCCCAAAAGTTTGTCAAAACATGAAGCCTCGCCAAGACGAGAGCCATTCAATTCAATTAATGTCAGATGGGGATCTAAGCGTTAATTATATAAAGATAGAATTTAGTTTTAGATACATTAAATATAACCAGCCAATTCTTTTCCCCATTCTACCAAATGTTCAAGATCAAAGGAGATAGATTCGGAAAGAACTTGGCCATTTACGATCTTAGTTGTGTTACCATAGGTAGTAGTGTCATCAACATAAATGTCTACGAATGATGTTAGGATGTGATTTGGAACATCATTAATGTAAATCAGGAAGATAGTTGGGCCAAGGATGGATCCCCGAGGGGCTCCAGCATTTACACTGTGAATTTCTGATTTCTGGCCATCAACTACTACTCTTATGACCCTATCAGGAAGAAATGATTTTTAATTGAGAAGATATTTAAGCTATACAATCGCTGGAAATATGATGAACTAAACCTTTATTTCATGCCTTATCAAACCCCTTTGATATGCCAAGAGCAATTGCCCTAGAAACGTTGCCCCTCTCTTTATACATACATATATATATATATATATATATATATATATATATATATATATATATATATATATATATTGGTTACTATATAGTTATGAATATAGATTTTGCTGTATAATAATTAATTACGATAGAAAATATGAGCTTGAAAGTAATATGGTTACGATTTAACATGAAAAATAAAGGGCGAGATGTACGGCAGTCGTTAGCTTTCAATAAAATCCCTCACTTATATTGAATTAATAGCAAGAGTAGATGTTGAATGTACGTGTGTTATATTTTCATTCGTATTATTTTTATTGTTATTATTCGTTGTTAATGTTCTTTGTTAAAAGTTAGTCTTATTAAAGTGCAGTCTTAAAGAGAGATGTTGTAAAGGGGGAATTTTCGTGTTATGACGAGATTCGTATTTATAAAATGTTCGTACTTAGAAGTGTAATAGAAGCTCTTTGAGTGTCGAGACATTGTGTTGAGACTGTCTTAGTGTTCACATTGCGTATGTAAGATGTGAAATACATGATATAGAAGACATATATTGAAAATTTCCACTTTACCTTTTGCTAGAATTACAACACAACGACGACGTTTATATAAACACATGATGGGTTTATTTCTTCTCTCGAACGGCCGTGGTTTTCTGAGTCAAGAATTCAAAGCTTCACATTCTAAGTCTCAATATTACCGTCTCGCTTCTAGACGTTCGAATCCGAACTGCAGATTATCGTCTGTCGTCCTCAAACTCACTTTGACTCTCCCGCAATTTCTCCTCAAGTTTCTAACTATATCTAGAACTTCCCATATTCATTACGTCATACACATGTTAAAACATGTGTCTTCTTTCACGTGTTCTGGACATGTGTGTCCAAAACTTTTTCCTTTGTTTACAAAAGGAATTTTAATCTATATTCTCCAGTAACCTATTTTCCAATATGTTAAAAACATGTTTATTATATTATCTTGTAGTTGCATTCTTTCAATTTGATTTTCATAACAGAATTGACAACGCACGTTCTTTCCTTGAACCTATTTTATCTCTAAGCTAAACAATGGTTTGTTTTACATTCCATTTTCTAATGCTCTCTCGCAATCTTTTTCTAAACCTAATTTACGATGTTCAAATTTCGTCTATTCTATTTCGTTTTCATTTTAACTAAATCTCTCTATTTTTATACTTACATGAAAAGGGGGCGGCCCTTATAATCTAACACGTGGTTGCTATATAAACCAGTCAAAAATTTTCGCTCATTATTATTTAATAATTTGGAACACAATAAAATAACAATACCTTTTGTATTACTTAACGAAAATGAAACATTTGTTCAAATATAATGGAGAACATGATCTAAACACTTAAATAATTGTTTCAAATTTTGTCGAGAAAAAGTAAGCGTTGACTTCTTCAAGCAGTTCATAATGATAGAACTGCCATTAAATCATATATTAAAACAAATACCTAAATACTATTTACACAAAATTTCAAGTCGGTAGCTAAAAAATCCTCGTTAAGTACATATAGTGGGGATGTATCCTCACAAACATTCTTACATTTGTTGATATACAGATATAAATGTATGTTAAATATCGGATACATGAATATTTAAAAGATATCTTAATTCAATAAAAGTTTTTTTCAGTACATATTACATTGAATCATCTCTACTTATTTATTTATTAGAATTATGAATATTCGTAAATTATCAAGACGTATAATTAACAGAATAGAGCTAATATTTAAACATATTATCACGATAAATATTGAACATTTTAAACAATGTACATGTATAATAAATTGAATATAAATTGAAATCAGGTTAATATTATAAATCATGAAAAGGGATGTGAATTTTTCATTAAAATAATACGAAAAAGTATATTGTCCTTACCTAGCGTTTACATTAGAATATTTTATGTTCCGATATGCGTCTATTTTGTTAATAACTCTTACATAGTTTGTACTATTATTAAGCTTTTTATCAAGCTTTATTTTATTTAAAACTAAGGTTTAAAGTTAATTGTCATCTTTTTTTTCATTTTGGAGATGAGGATAGGTTATTCCTATTGTATACACATGACTGCTGTTCTCATCTACAGTTTACTGTGCACAACGTTTCGATCGATGAACCTTCAACTTTGTTCAGGTGTATCTTGTAGAACTTTGGTATAACTTTTGTCGAACTCCGGAATTTTGACAAAATGTCGAGCAAAACACTTTATATAATTCAAGAAGCGCGTTCTTGTTCCACTTGCCATGACTGGATAGGCCTAAGTAATTCACAATTGTATTTTTCGGTCGTACACTCTGAAAGAATATGTTTTTCAATTGCTGTTTCCAATTACTCTAACCACTGCCCCCATCTGTCCTTGCGCACAATTCGAGTACGGATGTTAGGAGCCTTAAACCTATTTAAATTTCTAGTCGTAAATATCACTATGTATTACAAATTGTTACTATATATTAATGTATCTCTTTCTTTCTTTATCTATCTATCAATCTATATATATATATATATATATATATATATATAACCGTGGGTGTGTTTGTTTTTTCTTATTACTTGTATATACGATTTATTGTTCATATATTTTTTTTAATTTTAGTAAATTGTATACTAGGTCTACTTAGTATTTAAGTGTTACCCAGCTTATGTGTTGCTTCTTCCAGTTGTCTTATTCCCTACTGCCCCTCTCTCTCTCTCTCTCTCTCTCTATATATATATATATATATATATATATATATATATTATTGGTATTTCCTCACATAACGGTAGATCTGTTCCCGTTTCCCTTCAGATATAACTAAATTTTCAGTTACTGCACGTTCTACAGCTAATCGTTGGTCTTCTAGCTGTCCTTTCAGTGGACGACATGGTTCACCTTTGTATAGTTTTCCACAACATAATTATATTTTATATATACATTTCTTAATCATGTAAGGAAATTGATTCTTACAAGATATATCCCGAGAGTTGAATTACTCCTGAATACTGTCCTGATGCCATATGAATAACATATACCTTAAAGCTTTTCAGCCAATTCTTCATATATGGTATACACTCTTTGGTGAGTTTCTGAGTGAGGTCATTTTGTGCCTGTTTTTGATTTATTGGGTCTGATGCCATGCTCTCTGGATAGATTTTTCGTTGAATAATTTGTCTTAAAATATCCATCTCCTCTTAATATGCACTGCTGTTTGTATATATTTCCTTTCCTCTGGGTTTTAGGCGAGTGACATTACATTACATTACATCTTTACATTATATTGATAGTGAGAGTTGAAGTGTAGGAATTATCTATTGATGTGTGCTCTCGCTATATATAAGGTGTACACTCCTGACGAGTGCGTGTTATCAGCAAATCTCATTATTATTATTATGTTCTTTTTCTATTGTGAAATGTATATTTCGACCGATAGAATTGTAAATATTTCTAATTGTCTCACTATATGAATGTGTATTTTACATATCGTAATCACATTGTTTCTATAAAGGTGTTGATCTTTATGCCAAAGTATTCGATGTATGCATTGACCAGTCGTGGGGCTATGAATGCCCCCATTGGCATACTTTCTTTATACAGATGTATATCAGATCCTATCACAAACTATGTAGTTTCTACACAGAGGATTTACATCTTCAGTATATTGGTAATTGATCTGCAAAAGCGTTTCTTCAGAGAGGCATCTTTTCCCGTGCCATTGAGAAAGTCTAATCTATTGGGTACATTCGTGAAAAAACTCACTACATCTAGACTCACAATCTTGTTGGAAGAAATTGGATCGTTGTTTATTATTTTAAAAGAATGAAACAGAGTTAAAGTATGATGGAGATTTTTAGATGATTAGAAATGGTCATATATACTAAAGAGTATATATATATATATATATATATATATATATATATATATATATATATATATATATATACTAATAGAAAACGACAGAATTGATTGAATGCTAAACCTCGGGTACTGACAATGAGTCTTAATGGAATACCGTCTTGTGAATTTATAGGGAGGCGTATTGGTGTGGTAGGGTGCTGTAATGTTGTATTAGTTAGTTTACAGACCCTAATTCTTACTAAGAATCTGTGACAGCTCCCTTTACGTTTTTAAGGGGCAGTTCTTTTTTTCTCTTTACAAAATACATAAAATTATATTAAACCTGCAAAATTCTGATCTATCCATTTCCAATGTATCATTGTCTTGATCAGCTGATAGTATTATGATATCACTGTCACCACGTAGCAACTACTTCTTCCTTTGAGAGGTTCGGTGTTGGAGGCTTTGACTTCTCGACGGCTTGTCTCACTTTCCACCTTAGATCATCTCGTTGCGGCTTTTGCAATATTCAGTTCGGCCTGCTTTATTAGAGTCATTATGTCTAAGTATGAAACTCGCTTTATGGTTGTGGTGAGTCCTGAGAAGGGGTTAGCGGACCTTTAGCACTGATTTCGTAGAGCGGCTAAGCTGGCGTCTACTTTGGTTGGTAATGACCCTAATTAGTGAATGGTGAGCCTATAGTATTACATCTTTTGTTTTTATATTTTCTAATTTCATTATTTGGCGAGACTTAACCTCCTTTTATTCTTTCTTAGGTATAATGTTGATGCAAGTTTTGCCATCAGTCCGAGACATACTCACAAGTAATGGGTAAAGTTTGTAAATGATGTTTCTTCAAACGACTTGTGTAGCTTCTGTCTCGGATGAGTTCATGCTCTACTCATTTTGCGACAATTTCTGTCAGACTGAAGCTGACTGGTTGTATCAACGTTAAGCCTGGTCCTTGTCCTTCTAGCGTAAGATCACGGCATCGGCATTGTAATATAAGTTGGTAAGTAATAGTTGCCAGTTTTTTGTAAAGTTTTTCGATTTGTTTAATTGTCTGTAGTATTTAATTTTTAATTCATATAAGGTTTCTGAATTTTAAAGATTTGATTTGGTTATTCGTATTATTTGGATATATCGGACTACTGTTCTCTCCCCTTGAGTGTGAGTGTCACAACGTTTCAGCAGATATAACCTCAACCTTTTATCAAGTGTATTTCCGAACTCCTGAGTTTGGACGGAATTTCGAGAAGAACCATTTACTTACGTCCTAATTAATTCGCAGCTGTATTTTTCGGTTGCTCACACTGAGCCACGTGGTATTGCGGACAATTCAAGTAAGGCTATTGGGAGCAAAAAATCGATTTTAAAAAGTGATATTCAACTGAAGGTTTAGGTTCATTCCTAAGTGTCAGCAACGGAAATGAGAACCGATGTAGCCAAATACTCTAAATAAAGTGACATCGATTAATAGATTGGCACTGCGAGCAATATCTCTATAACATCGAGTAAAATCGTCTGAAAATATAAAAAAAAATGTCATACATTACCAATAGATTACCTCATTAGAATAGCATTTACTTTCAGAATAAAACCACTTGTAATTTACTATTACGCATTTAATTTAGACGAATTTATATAATATATTTCTGCAGTCATCAATAGTTAATATATATATATATATATATATATATATATATATATATATATATTTCACCCATACTTAGTTACGGCATCGAAGGGAGTAAATTACCAATATTTACAAAACATTTTTACAAATCCTGTTTTGAAAGTATGAACGAATATTGCGTTAGTGTGGTCAAAACACCCAGAACAGAACTGCACCGAGACGTTTTATTTTATAAGAGAGAAGCTCCCCACAAATATTTTCATGCTACAGTGTATTATTGTTCTCAGTGTATGAATAATAATTCCTTTCTGTCATTTAAACTGGTATCATACGTAACACTGTCTTCATGCGATATAAGATATACTTCAACCGTCCAAATTTGTATCATTTATTGAACGTTAAATTGTTCACTGTCATTGCAATAATAGGTATAATATTGACTAATTTAGATGACAATATTGCTTTAGACAGAATCATTTAAATTCACATTTCCGTTAGCGAGAGAATAACTTTTAGTGTTACGACTATAGTAATACTTATGCCATCGCGATTGATGACATATAATGAAGAAATATGTGCACCAAATAAAACTTACACGGCGAAACTAAATAATCAGATTAAGTAAAAAAGCATAGTAATAATTTTATGAAGGATAATTAACATATACTACTAAAACTTTTATCACTTTCTTTGTTTTTTTTTACAATAACATTTTCCTATAATGAAATGAAGTGCATTGTGTTTACACACACACACACACACACACACACACACACACATATATATATATATATATACATATATATATATATATATATATACATCAAGAATCCAGTACAACTCAGATATAGGGCATTCATTACTCATTAGATGATCCTTATATGATTTTATATCGGGTTACATTTATATCCGGACTCCTTATACCGGGTTAGCCTGTACATTATGAGAGGCTCTAATTTGGGACCAGAAAATCTCTCTTCAACCTGTTTTTCTTATATATATACATATATATATATATATATATATATATATATATATATATATATATATATATATATATAACTGAGCGTGTCTGTGTGTCTTTGACTGTGTACATTTTCCTACACAATACCTATGTTAATTTTCAGTCTACAGACTAGAAATTTTATGTACAGGGTAGTAAGTCTTGGGAAAATCTTTGTAATCAATTATCGGCCAGAAATTTGGTTATTAAAGAGTAAAAGTTCAGCGATTTCGCCTTTGAGAACTCTACGAACCTCCTCCGACAATTTTTGGTCTAAACACATGCTATTTTATATATAAGTTCTTTGGACATGTATCTAACTTAATAGCTTGATTTGAGCCCAAAACATAAAAAGTTAAGGGGCAATAATAGGAGTCAAAATTAATAAAAATTGACCTCTGAATTCTCTACCAAATTACTCAGACACTTTGTTGTCTAAATATTTGAAATTTTACATAAAGGCTATTCAGACATAGAGCAAGCTTTTTTAACTGGTTTGAGTCGAGAATGGTTAGTTACAAATATATAAATGTATGCATGTATGAGTGTCTGCATATCTGCCTAAACGTTCGACTTATGCAACGGAGTTTTACAAGATAAGTATCGTTATGATGTTCGACACCTGTCCTTTCGATTGTCTGGCTTAAATTTTAACATCAGTTACTCCCTTTTGGCGGTGATCGTAACAGCAAAGGCGTTAGGGTGTTTTCCTGTTCCTTTCTTCCGTCGGTGTACGGGTTCGAGCCTGCGTCTAATTTTGTCTTTTTTGGTGTTTTTTGCTCAACAGATCCATCCAAACACCCGTGCAACACCGGGATGAAATGCTAGTATATATATATATATATATATATATATATATATATATATATATATATATATATATATATATATATGTGTGTGTGTGTGTGTGTATGTGTGTATGTGTGTATTCTGGATGCCACTTTTGTCCTTCCTGATTGCAGCGAGTGCCTTCTGGAAAGGACCTGTTTTATATTCCAGCAGTGGAACGCGTTTAGCTGAGATAACGTGCTCTAATTCAGTGATCCTTGCTACAAACCAGTCCGGTTCCTCTTTTACTGCTTACCAAATGTGTCCATAGCAGAGGTGTAGATGGCCTCGCGAATGTGTCCCAATTTCTCTGAAGTTGTAATCGTTGGACAGTATTTTAAGACTTCCTGGAGTGAGTATACAAAGCGTTCCCATGCGTTGGGAAAGAGGATGAAGGCTATATTTACGCGAGCTCGTCATTTTTGCTTGCTTTTGTGGATTTTTTCAGGTTTGATATGGATTTTAGATTCAATTAGCGTGATCAGTATCACGGTCCTCACAGTGGTTGCTGCGAGTGTTCAGGACATAATACAGCGAATTTCTTTTGGTAATGATGAGATCTAGATAGTGCCAATGACGGGGCCTGGGGTGCCGCAAGACACTCTGTGATGTGGCTTTGTTTGAAATATTTTTTTTGTGATGCATAAGTCATTGAATGTACACAGTTCGAGGAGTCTTAGTCACTTTTAGTTCATCTTGCTTATTCCAAAATGCCCGATGCAACGAGGCAAAGTGTCATGGTCGGTTCCGATACGAGCATTAAATCAAAAATGAGGTAGAGTATTTCTGTGTCAGGAATTGTCTTTCTGGTGCTCTCCAGCTCCTCATCGATCTCGTCCTTTACCTCAGAAATACAGTTGAGAGTGGGAGTGTAGATACTCAGGATATTCACTAAGCCTGATTTACTGGACAGACATATGGGGAGTATGTTATGCGTGCCTTTGAATGGAAGTTCAACTACGGCCAGTAAGTCGTTCTTCAGAGCAATTCCAACACCGTATAGCCGTCTAGCTTTGCCAGAAAAAGTGTACTCTTGTTCTCTGAGGCAACGACTGTCTGCGACTCGTCTCCTGGAGGGCTGCAATATCACTCTTGAGCCTCTTAAACTCGCGGTGTATTATTCCTGCCTTCATGCGTCGTCAATATGCTAGGCATCGTTTGAGAATCTAGGACAGGTAGCCGTAACATTCAAAGTTGCCAGTCTCATCGCTGGCGGCTTTGAAACCTTTACAGATTTGGTTTTTGTTTTAGCAGGTTCACAGATCTGATCTGCTTTTCGGAGCGTGAATGTTCAATAGTCAGAATTTCGATGATCCCTCTCAACAGTCGGAGATATCTCGTAGCGTACAAGATTACGCCAATATGTTCAAGACTTATATGTCGTAACAGCTGTCTCCTGTGTTGTTTCTGTCGAGGAAGTAGCGGCAATGAGGTTTCCTCTCCAGGGCGCGAGCCTTGGCAAAATTTATGGAGGTACTGATTTGATAGGTTTACTCCCCTACACTTAAGCGTCGCGTGGTAAATCACCTCCGCCCTCTAGCCGTTGATAGATTGGGAGCAGTCTCTCCGCATAGATAAGTTATGCAGTGTAAACATCACCGCTCTCACGTATTTCAGTCCGCAAGCTGACGCGGTGTATCTGGATGTGACGCTTGGAATCAGCACATGAGATTAGGAGATTGATAAGATAGGACACAGCAGGTCAAACTGCCAAAGGTACTACTCCTATCATGCGCCCCCTACACCCTACACCCTACACCCTACACCCTACACACACCCACATATATATGTATATATATACATATATATATATTTATTTATTTATATTTATATATATATATATACATTTACACACATATATATATATACATGAGTGACGTGCAATAAGTAATGCCCCTGACCCAGTCTCCATAGGAGTAGATCAACGAAACTTGGCAAAGTTATCACTCCTTCTCTACATTGGAACCACCCAGAGGTATTCATTTCTCTCATCGTTTGATGCAGCTCTGCAGACCGTTTTTGTAGAACACCGACAGGTTGATCCTGCAATAACGATGTGACTTCAGAAATCAAGGCTGCATCGCATGGGAAACGCTTTCCTTTCAAAAAAGCTTCATGGCTGGGAAGAGGTGAAAGTCAGGGGGTGCAAGGCCAGGAAAGTAGGGAAGATGGGGAACGGTTTCATAACCACACGCTCGTGGTTCTGAGCTTGCGACATGCGAGTTGTGGACCGGAGCGTTGTCCTGTAGGAGGAGGGTATCTCTGCTGATCTTCCCCGCCTCTAGATTTTGAGAGCTTTCCTTAATTTCCTCAAAAGTGACGTATAATAGGCTACTGTAATTTTGGTACCCTTTGCCAGGAAATCTGTTATCACTACCCCGTCCTGTTCCCAGAAGACTGTGAGAATAACCTTGACAGCGGAAGGCTGCACCCCTTCCAATTTTGGAGGTGGTGCGTCCAAGTGCTTCAACTGCGTTGACTAGGATTTGGTCTGGATCATAGTGATGGAGTCAGGCGTCATCCTGTGTAATCAGTTTTTTGAAAAACTTTGACTCATCTTCTTGGCACATCTCCAATTCATCCTCGAGCACTCGACGTGTTCTCGCTTTTGGCATGGTGTGAGCAACCTGGGAATCGATCTGGCAGACGTCTTATGCATAGGTAAATGATCATGAATGATAGTGTCCATAGAACCTGTACAAATATTGACATCTTGGGCTATTTGGCGAATATTAATGTGCCGATCTTGAAAACTGGATGTCTCAACTTGACGGGAACATGCCCAATCAATGGCAGAACGGGAGTGTCCTGGTCTGGGAGCTGTTTCCACAGACTTCCGGCCATTTTTGAATTCACGATACCAGGGTTTTACAAGGTCATATGATGGGGCATTATAACCATGAGTTTCTTTAATTTTATCAAAAGTCGCATGTGGTGTGCGTCCTATCAAATGCAAAAACCAGCTCGACATTCCACAGGCTCCATTTCACACAGGACTTAAGTCAAATACCTGTAAAACAGAAACCAGACTTAGTGTTGAGCTGTAATTTGCACATAATCTAAAGAAATATAAATCATTGCACATGTAAAACTTCAGCTAGATTAGACAACTGGAAGTGGGTCAAGGGCATTAGTTATTGCACGTCCCTCGAACATATATATGTATATATACTTATATATACACACACACATATATATATACATCTATATTAGGGTATATACATAAATGTGCATATATATATACATATACATACATAAATATATACATATATACATGTATATATACGTGTATATATACATATATGTGCATACGAGATGCATATATATATATATATACACATTTAAATAAACACATGTATATGCATATATGCATATGTGTAGATACATATACACATATATAAATATATTTGTATACATATACACACATATATACATATGTTCATCTATATATATACACATAAATATATACATATATACACATTTATACATATTTATATACATATATATATACATATATACATATATAGACATATATACATATCCATATATGCACACACACACACACACACACACATATATATATATATATATATATATATATATATATATATATATATATATATATATATATATATAGCTTCCGGTATAAATTGTATAATGTTTTAAAAGACGATACACACTCGATTATTTGATAAGGAATTCAATAATTGCTTCTTTTTCTCGTCCTTTATACTTTTAATAAATGGTTCATATCTTCAGATATAACCTAGTAATAATCATATTTATATCTTTTTATGGTTAGCATATGTATTGAAAACACGACTTTGTAAGAAAACCTATGAAGGATATAGATTCCAAAAATATTATTCCGAGGTAGAGTAACGCTCATATATCTTAAATAGCGAAACTGTAATAAAATCTTAGGTGATCAACGGTAATCTAATCAAGAACATAAGAAATTGGCTTATATATATATATATATATATATATATATATATATATATATATATATATATATATATATATATATATGTATATATATATATATATAATTTATGAAAACAAAATCATATGACATGTACACAAATCCTCTTTAAGAAAAACGTTTTAAGACAACTAGTCAGAGGAGGTGTACTTAATTCTAATTATTTAAAAAATATTATCTAAAATAAAAAAAAATATATACACAAATATTTTAATACAATAATGATCTAGTAAATCTCCAAACATTATCGTGCACTACCATCACAGATTAAAATATAAATAAATTGAGCATATAAATTATAAAGAAGTAAATTGTCTTACTGGTCACAGCCCACATAGTCTTTAATATTTGAATATAAATGTAACACGGCCTTTTCTATCCGGCTTGTACAAGATGTAAGGTCCCCTAAAAAACGAGTCTAGATATCATATTTTTTACCCGCTATTAATTGGCGTGTAAATGTAAGCCATATCAGTAGGAAATAAAAGTATTGTTGTTTAAATATTACACCAATAAAAAATAAAATGATTTTTTTTGTTAAACATTGAAAATTTAATTAAAATATAATCAAATTATGATAATCAAAGTATGATAGATCCATGTAATGTATAATTTTATATCTCAGGGTTTCTATAATATTAAGAAAATCAAAATATGCCCAACCTATTCTCATATAGCAATTTATAATTATAAAATGAATCGTAAATTTTATAATGTGTAGTTTATAGAAATATGTCTCAATATGAAAGTAACCTAATATTATATTTAATTAGTACACTATTAAAAAGATTAGTATATTAAAACAAATTAATAAACAAGTGTTATCATAGTTAAAATGAGTATTCCGTAAATCTGAAAATTGTTTCATAGTTTTGTTCTTTTAAAGTAGAAGATTAAATACGATATGACAACGTATACAATCATCTGCAGAGTACTAGAGTCAACTTTTGGAATAACTTTTACAGGGAAAGTTTATAAGTTTAGTAACGTCATTAGCAAACTATGCTGGTTTTAAAACGAGATTCTTAAAAACATTGAATGGTGTAATAAGTGGTGAAGTTACGGTGGTATTCTTTACTGCTTCATCACTGAACACCAAATATGCGAATTAAAAGGAAATAAAAATAACGTATCAAGTTTCATCATCAAAGGATAGATTAATTAAATAGACAAAAGTATGCGTAAATTATTTACAAATGGGGTTTCGGAAATCATTAATGTGTATTGGTTTAAAATTAATTTTTAGCTAGCTAGAAAACTTTTAAATATATTTTTGCTATGCCCTTTCGAAAGATTCTGATATTTGAAAAAAAACATGGCTCTATAAAAAAAAGAGATATCAAGATATTCCCTAGTCCGAAGTCAGAATACACTAAACACCTCAGCTGTTGACCTAGGGCACAGGAAACTATATTGCACGTTATTAAGGTAGCTGTTAGCTGCTTATTGATCTCATAGTGAAGGGGCATATTCATGAGGCTTAGAGAGCGAGCATTCTACACTGATAGGCACGTTTACACTGTGTATGTTTTTTGAATATGGACCTCTTATAAGGTTTAGAAAGTCTTTCTTGGCAAGTTTAAACATCCTGTAAATATGGATCCCGTTTTCTCCGTTTATTTTTACACTAGTATAAAAATGCACCCAAAGAACTATATCTAATGCAATCAAATTTAATATAAGTGCATATATTAATGTCACATAACGTATTTTGAAATATATAAGACAATTTCGGGTAGGTTTTCTGATCGCAAAAGAAAAAATGTATTTCAAATGTTTAGCAGAGTGCCTGCTAACGTCAGATTTATTAGAAATAATCACACGACTATTTATTATGGTATATAAGACGTGCATTATTTCAGCAATTTGCTTCTCATATCTCAAAGTTCGTGTAAACCAGGCAGTTCTTCAATTACGTTAGATTTGATGAAAAAGGTGTACGTATACCCCACATTTTTACTACACTTATTCTGGCGGTCCTAAGTGAAGCCTTAGTTATAGACATTTATTTCGTTTAAACAAATGGTTTCTGTAGGCAATGCAATAAGATACTAAATAGGGTGCATTATTTAAAAAAAATATAAAAGAAGGAGGCATATCACAACATTTGTTCGGCATAAATCGCAGTCAGCGACACAATGTTTTATTCTTTGGGATTGTGAAACTTGATCTATTTGGCTGTTCATAAATAGGACTATTTTATGAATAGGAACATGTAATGTAGAAAAGATGGAGCCTAACCACAATTACGGGTAATTTAAAAAATAAGAAGAAGCTGAATAAATGATATGCATAGATGTGATTAATTATAATCCAACACGTATAAAAGTATATCAATGCAAAACATATGATATATTAAAATATATTACCGTAAAGATTTCAGAACACAATATTAAACAATGGATATTTTAGTTTTAAGTATTTTATTATTTAGCAATTAAAATTAAATATATTAGCAAAATAGCTTATTTACCCCCCTAATATATATATATATATATATATATATATATATATATACATATGTATACGTATACATACATATACATATATACCTATACATACATATATACCTATACATACATATATACATATACACACATATATGCATATACATACATATATGTATATATATATATATATATATATATATATATATATATATATATATATATATATATATATCAAATAGTATTTGAGCAAGAGACAAACAGATATATTGGACTAGAGATTTTACAGTTTATTATAAACTTTGTCTTAAAATTAGATTTAGCATATGACATAATAATCTTTACAGTTATTGACTTCCTTATGAGAACACGATATTTAAATACTTAATAAAGAAGTCTTAATAATATAATATAAAAACACTCGTTTCATTTTATTACTCTAATAAAACAAAGTTTCTTTCTACTTACCTTGTTAATATTAAACATGGAAGTTATTTTCGTGGTAATAAATAATGCAGGTGGTTGTGACCAACTTTATTCGCCTAAAGAACAGCATAACTAATTCACTTTCATGTATAGGCTTTGAAGTATGCAACAATATTTTTGGCAGCGACCCAAAAATATTTACTGGTTTCCATGACTAATTCACTTAGCAGTTTTTTCTTACTGACACCTGCTGAAAAAGTGAACTGCTCTTCAGAGTCGGATATGTCTCCTTTTAAACTAATCTAATTATGCTTACACCAGAATCTCTTTTTAGAACAAAAGCAAAATAAAATAGCGACAGAGAACTGTTATAATTGTTTTTTCCTAACATCTATTGAATGCAAAGCATCATTTAAACTCTCCATAGTCAATGATATATTTTAATTTTACTTAGATAAAGACATTACTAACAATTTCATATTTTCATACATATACTATATATATATATATATATATATATATATATAGATATATATAGATATATATAGATAGATAGATATACATGTATATACATGTGTGTATATAGTATATATATATAATACTGTATATATATATATATAATATATATATATATAATACTGTATATATATATATATATATACATATATGTGTGTGTTTGTGTGTGTGTTTATGTGTCTGTGTGTACAAGAAAACCCGTAACCCGTTCGGAGAGTAGATCTTATCGCGGGTTATTGAATAGTGAGTATTCAGAATTAAAGCTTGAAAGCGCAATTGAGTATACAGAAATAGAGTAAAAACGCACAAAAATTGAATGCACGCCGCATAAAAAACATGGCGACAAGCAAACAGGATACAGAATACAATGTATAAAAAGCTCCTGATTAAATGAAAAAAATATTTTCTAAAATAGGATATAATTCGTAAAAAAGTAAAATACACGAAGTACATTAATATTAAATATTATTAAATATTATATTATATTATTTTTAAAAAAAAATTTGCCTTCTACACACAATCTGTTGGCGTGTTTCCACATATTTGTAACTGTTTGCACCTCTAAACACTACTTCACTCTATTCTTTATTTCTGAACCCACACAACCACAAATTAAATTTATTGACATGTCGTCAGTGAGTACGGTTTAATTTTACCTACATTTAATATATTCAAAAAGTGATGTCCCATGCTATAATGTTATTTTTTTGTAATTATATTTAACGGTCTTTGAAATGTATTAGCGACCAAATGTATACAATCATTTGTTTCAAGTGTAAATAACCCAAATATTTTTTAGATATCTAATTAATCAAGTAGTTTTCTTTTATATTAGAAAAACATATTTATTAGTTTGTTTGTTTAAAATACCAATAACATAATAGTAAGTAAATAATTTTGGAAAAGAAAAAATATGATTGTGTTCGTGAACAATTGGCACCCATATATATTTTTATTATTTTCTTCGTTTTTCAACTATTTCTGTGAATAAATGGACACTAAGCTAGAATATTATAAAGAAAATATAAAAAATGCATATTTCAAAATAAGGAAGGGGTCGAGTTCAACAAACAAAATCTTCGAATATCGATACCCTAATGTTCAGAACTGATTTACAGCCTCGATTTTGTGGTGGCTTCTGCAGCTTCCCAGCCGTCATTAAAATTATTTTGTAGCTTTTTGCGACTTTTAATTTTATAAATGATTCATCTATTTCACCACATAGTAATTGTTTTTTTTTTATTTAGTCCACCCATTATCTTTTATAAGGAAAATACTTAATCTTAAAATAAGAAGAGTTTTCAATGATAGTATGTTTTCTTGTTATTAGAAACCATTTATAAGAGATGAGTGAAAAAATGAATTCTAGAATCCCCTAGAGCACTACTGAAAGCACAAATAACATTTAAGACCCCCATACTAAAATCCCTACTTAGAATACATTTTTACCTCCCCCGGCCTTTCTTGACAGGTAAATATTTTTAAGTAAGGCCATAAAATAAATCCCTAAGATGGCCAGGAGTGCAACCAAAACCAATAAATTCAATTATGAATATAATACTAGATTGTATATTGTATATTAACATGTAACTCAGTTGGTTATTTTTTAACTCGACTGAGTTAAATATAAATGCGTTTTAATATGATAAAACTAAATAAATATTGGCCTTGTTTTGCTTCGAATAGTTCCACGATATTTAATATCTAACGATTAGGTAAGAAGACGAAGTTTTTGAAACCGGAAGCCATAAGTCATTAACCAGATTGACGTTTAAACTCTTAATGTAGCAAGCTGATAAGAGTTCTCCAATTATATATATATATATATATATATATATATATATATATATATATATATATATATATATGTGTATATGTATATATATATGTATATGTATATATATACATACATATATATATATATGTATATGTATATATATATACATATATATATATATATGTATATGTATATATATACATATATATATATATATATATATATATATATATATATATATACACTAGAAGATCCTGTGAATATAGGGATGCGGACAAAGAAGTCTAGTAAAAAGTGTAAATACATTATTAGAAGACGACGTAAAGAGAAAAACAAAAGAAGGTAACAAAAACGTGTAGTAAAACGACGCTGGAGAAGCTAACTTAAACGAAGAATGCAGAATAGAAGAATTAGTAAAAACTATTCGCGGAATAAGTAGGAGAAAAGTATAGAAAAACATGTTTTAAAAAGAAGTCAAGAACACTTGGTTTCTGTGTTGGAAAATAGTACCCCTTTTTATTTAAATAATTTTACGTAAGAAGTTTGTCTGATCGCTATATTTTTATTCTGTTTTAAATAGTTAACACTTGTTAAAAGGCATTCTGTATCGTCCATTAATACGATGAGGTAATATTTATTAAACTACTGCCTTAACCAAAATAAAATAATTGCCCTGTAGCTAGCATTGATATAATTTTAAGAACACCTGATTTAGAGTTTTGATAGAAGAGAAAAAATATTTGCTGATACCGTGGTGAAATAACTTTGCTTCAAGAGTCGGCCAAGAAGCTAAAAATAACTTTCATTGAAAATTGAGAGAGCGTGAGTATTTTTTCGGAAAAACACGCAGAGGTATTAGTTTGAATTGTAAGTGCGAAAGAGATGCATTGTAATTCTGTTGCTTTCCGATCGTGTCCTTTGTTTCAAAATGAAAATGTTAATATAAAATTATTCATATAGATACAAATAATCGTAGAAAAATAAAAGGATTTTACGCGTATCAATTAATATTCGGAGATGTTTGTATCTTCTCGTTGAGAAATACTTGGTTCTATTTTTTTTCAGAATTAAAACCTTTAAAATATATCGATTAAAATGCAGCATTCTGGTCGATTTAGTCGTATTCAAAATCGAATATGTTTTAGGATAAATCGTATTTTATTTTTATTTTTTAGGTTTTCGAATCTGGTGTTACTGTTACGTATATACTGTTAACATTGGTTTAAAAATGAGTTAATTGGAAAAAAGCTAAGTAAAAGAAGGTCACTTAAACGGCAAAACTTGTAACTGGTATAAAATCATAGGTATAGCATTTTCATTCCTAACCTGTTTAACTTCCTATTACACACGTGTTTCTATTTATATGTTTGTGAGCATGTTATTAATAAATGTTGGTGAGGTTAACTTTCACATGAGCTAACGTCATTCGCCTGACAGTAGCGTTTTCGTAATTCGGATTTATATCAAGGCGGATTTAAAACAATTCGCCTTCATAACAAGGCACCATGTCTTATGAATTGCAATTTCTTGTTGAACCATTAAAGAGATTGTAGTAGAGAACTATTCATACTATATATGTGTGAATTTTTACGACCTTCCCTGTTCATGGTTTGAAAAATTCATTTCTGTTTCTTTTTGTCGGTTTTCTTTCATCCTGTCATGTACTAACAAACTGTGCCAAACTCTTACACATATTCCCATATTCTACTATGAGAAAGTCTGAGCGAACTACATGAAATTGCACCAAGAAAGTGAAATTGTAATCAGTTACCTTTCACCCACATCAGGTATATGCTTTTCAACTTTTCTGAGATTAAAATCGATTTAACGGATATCTAACCTGGCCTGCTATTCTGTGGAAAAAATGTATTGTTCTTCAAGATAATCTCATGGTTATATAATACGAATAGTTGATATATAAAGCTGACTCCAAAATTTCCTGAGTATAAACTAATTTATATTAAGGAAAGCTATCAATAGGGAAGAGACATTTCTCAAACGCTATCTTACAAAGGACTGTACATGCTTCCTTGTAACGCTTACTGGGAGCATTGTTAATATTTACATTCTATCAAACGCAACAGCGGATATACTGAGATTTAAAGTAATCTTTCCTCATTTTTTTTTTTAAATTTTACTCAGGTAACATTCTGTAGAGACTTCAATGTTTACAATGTAAAAAAAAAAATATACGATTCTACCAAAGCAGGTGACGAGCTGAGTTTCTATAAAAATATCCGTTGCTTATACACTAACAAATGTTGGTTTTTAAAACATGCGTGTTCGCGACACAACCGAACAATATGAACATATTTTAAATCGTTAGCTTCAAACTTGGTCAAAAAAGTGTTTATATACTGTTCTCTTGCAAGTAAAATATTTCGATACTCGTTTTCTTTAGCAAGATATTTAATCACTGTAACAATTATGTACAGGCAAACACACGCGCACACACACACACACACGCACACACACATATATATATATATATATATATATATATATATATATATATATATAAATATATATCCATCCATAAAACATTCTAACCAGAAGTTCTGGTTAACCGTAATAGTTTCTGAGTATTTGTATCAGATATATCCCAGGTATAGCGATAAATAAGAATATATCCCTTATAGCATCAGACTTGAATCACTGGTAAAGTGTCAAGTTTTGCAATGTCTTACATTACCTTATAGCAAGACATGAGTCGCGCCAGAATGTGTTGGTGCATAAAATTATGCAATTTATCAATTCACATTTTGTTATAGTGCCGAATACATGGGTCGAACTTGTTTGGACTCTTTGAATTATGATAGTATTTCCATCAGACTACGCCTAGCAAAATCAAGAAATAGGTCTAGATATGTTTTTACGTTTTCAGCAATATTTCCACGTGTCATAAAGAAGATTATTTGCTTTAAAATTCCTCTTTTGCTAAAAACTTCACCATTAATTAATTTACTCTTCTGGGTCGTGTACATTAATATTTCAGTTTGAATATATTATTACATACATTGACATTAGTTTAAATAGATATTGTCTTTCTACGCAGAACGCGTGTTTCATAGGTGTAAACCTGATAATCATCTTAGTGATGTTATAGTTACATTAGCAGGGATCCGTATATTGCTCCGTCGTAAGATACACTTACTGATATTTTGATTTCGTATTAAGTAAAATTTTATATTATACTAGCATGAGTGTCCGATGTGGTTCGGATATTTTGAGGTATGTGTTGAGCAAACAAAAAGTGATAGTAGGAAGGCAGACGCGAACTCGTTCCGCGAAGAAGAAAGAGGGCGAGCAAAAACCTGGCGTCCTTGCTTTTACGACCACAGCCAAACCGGTAGTGACATAGGTTTAAATAAAGACTACACAACCGAAAATAAGTGATGACTTTCGAAAATATCGACGAAAAAAACGACCCCCCCTGTAGAAATTTGCCCAGTTGAGGGTGAAGGAATTAATGTTTTTAGCCAATTTTTATGTATTTGTCCTATTTTTTTACACATTGATCACCACTTATCAAGGCCCGGAAGCCACTAAGGGGTAAGGGTTATTGCAAGTACATTACGTTAGTGTGGAGATTTGATGAAGTGTTTAATTAAGGGGGCGGTTCATTAGAAATTTGTTAACATTGGACTTGAAGACATCCAAGTTGTAGTTCGGAGGGAAGCAGGCAGACGAAACAGAGTTTCACCGGCGTACAGTTTTAAGAAAGACTATTTGTTTATGGAATCGGCGTTTTGATTAAGGCACAGATATAGAGTGGGGGAAATTTTTCACAGTGGATTCAGCTAGACGGTTGTTTTTCGTGAAAAATTGGCGAACGGTTGAACTTCAAAACGAGATTGGTATTGTGCAAACTCTTCGTCTTTGTTGATAGTTTTAGGCATACATGCATACCTACATACATACATATATACATTTATATGTTGGTGGCTCAATTTTTCGACCCAAACCTATTAAAAAGTTTGCCTTATGTCTTACTACCCTTTACGTAAAATTTCAAATTGACTGAGTTATATGGTAGAGACCACAGACGTCAATTTTTATTTAAATTTGACCCCTATTCTGATCCATTAACCTTTATTGTGTTGGGCTTAAAACAAGTTATTAAGTTAGATCCATGCAAAAAAAAAAAAAACTATATCTAAAATTTCAAGTGAGTGGACCCCAAAATTGACGGAGGATTTGATAGAGTTCTCAAAGGTCAAATCGTTAAACTTTGCCACCTTTATAGCCAATGTTCTGGCCGAAAACAGATTACAAATATTTACCCAAATCTCAATACCTGATATATCAAATTTCGAGTTTGTAAACTGCAAATGTACACAGTTATTATTTATGTGTAGATAAACCTCGGGTCTCATCGTTGTTTTATTTTGCATAATTAAAATGATATTCACATTTATTTCAGTGGAAGTTTTCCTTCATCGAAGCTAAGCGTGTGGCTTATTTACAAAATGTCTTCTGAATTATGACCAAAGCTGCATTCCGAATCTGATATATAGTTTCTTCTATTTGTGATGTGTGTTTAAACTTGCAAACTTTAAAAGGGGAAATTACAGACATTGATTTGTGAATTATTGTTTATTCTATGCAGTCCATGACTGCATCTGTATGGGTATCAGTATCGACCATTAGATATGCTGTATATGAACTGAAATAAATCTCCTAACTGTGTAGGAAGCTCATAACTATTTGAAAAATGAATCAACCCCATTTTTTTCTATTAAAGAAGCAACGGCCAAATTAAAAAAAATAGCAAATTATGCAATATTTGTTTGAAATTTTAATTAGTTCGATCATAAAAAATATATAAAAATTCCAAAATTCAGTTAACTATAAAACAATTGTATTCAATGTGTATTTCCATTGCCCATTGTTAAGAATTACTTCATATTTAAACTTATATTCCATGTCCATTTTAAATAAAACACTTTTTTGTACAAGGATTAAAAAAAAAAACGTGAATTCAGATTTATTGACTGTTAAAAATAAAGGGAGGGAAATATCTGATGTTTTTTCGTGATTATCTGACGGTGACTTATAAACTGATCATATAACTTTTAAGTTCTGCTCTTAACCCAAATTAGTATTTTGGACCTCCCTATTTGAAAATTAGCACACCCGCACTTACAATTTTTACCATTAAACCAAAAATCCAGTCGACCGATTTTTTTCTAATTCGCTTAATGAAATAAACGACTTTTTGATTATCATATATTATTACTACTTTATCGAGAGGTTTTGTTTAAAAATCTAAAAAAGAACGAAATAAAAAAAATTGCCGTAAGTGTGTTGTATTTACTTGGCGATATAAGGATCACATGGTGTTCATTTAAAAAAAAAATCAACGTGGTAAAAAACAAAACAAAAAACCTTTCACACTTACAGGTAAATTTCCAAAACCTCATCTTTTTTAGTTTAAATTAGAATATTTCATTTATTGACGTTGTATCTTCAATTTGTGATATATAAGACTTTGGTGAGTAAATTAATTATTAAAATTTTAATAGACATTTCAAAATGGTGGTGGGAATAAAAAACGGTTGTCTAAAATATTGTATTCGGTTTATTGGATTATCGGTTTTCTCAAATATTGTATTTGGTTTATTGTAATCGGTTTATTGGAAATTTCGCAGTGACCCTGAAAATATCGTAAAAATTTAAGCAATAGAAATATTTTTATAGATTTTTAAATTTAAGCTTGAAAAAATCACTCGAAACAAAATGGCTGATTCAACACACACCGGCACTTTGTAAATACTGTTTAAAAAATGTGTCCATAATTTTTTAAACAAATTTAAAAGTTTATATTGGAAGTATATTCCATACAGAAAAGAACAATCCACTTTAAAAGGAGTAATTACGATTAAAAAAAAATATTCACAGTTTTCTGTTAGGGATGTCACCTCCCCCCCCCCAAATTCTGATACAATTACCGCATCTGTCATACGAAGTCTATGCTCTGGCGATTTCGGGCACGCCTTATAAATAAAGGTTGCAACGCAGACGGATTATAATGACGGATTAGATGAGCTGAATCCTAAAAGTGGATTGTTTTTTCTCAATTAAATACAGTTTTGGGGTTATGGCAACAAACCATATTTACCCATTTTAGTACATGAACTACGATTTGACAACCGCCCATCAGTCCCTTGTTTTATAGCATTCCCCTGACAATATGGATCGAGATGATTACTGTTTCATTTACTTTGACTACATGAAAGGCAAGATGCATTTCCTGTTCTCATATGTAGACCAGCGTCCACACAACCTACATCCAAAAAATTACAAGTAGCAGAGATTTTGATCAGAAGCTGAGATGGATGAAAATCAGATATTAGTATTGCTGGGACATCGTCAGTATGGCTGACTATTTTTGGAAGCTGCAGAGATATTCCATCCTCTGTTAATTCAAGGGGCCAAAAAACTAGAGGTAAAGCTCTGAAGTTTGAACAATAGCGAAACAATATGCAGTTTCCATGTGCCCCTTTTATCAACGGCTACCATACATTTTACAGTAATAGATGTTTTTATCCCAAATCGATGTATGTTTTTGGCAAAACAGTTTTCCATAAAATATTTATAGGAGTATAACTGTTTACAGCGATCAGCTGTAAATACAATAAACTTATACACGCATATCAGAGACTTAATATGATATGGAATACGATCAAACTCAGTTACATATGTCGGATTTATTTATATAGGACATTAATATACTTTTGCAATAAAATATTTTCACTTTCACATATATATATATATATATATATATATATATATATATATATATATATTCACATATATATATATGCATTGAGAGAGATAGAGAGAGAGAGAAAGAGAGAGAAAGAACGATGCATGTATCCGTGTATGCGTGCTGTTCTATTGAAAAGAGAAAATATATCTGTATAAATTGTGGAGTTTAAAATTAAAAATCGATGCATCCAAATAACTTCATTTCTATGTAAACCACAATAAATTGTGTAAAACTAACGTTTCGGAAAATGTAATGTTTAAAGAATTATATATATATATATATATATATATATATATATAACTACATATATATATATACATACACACACATATATATATATATATATATATATATATATATATATATATTAAATTTCAACTAATTAAATGCAATTGGTATCAGAAAAGTCATCGGCTGAATCTAATATTTTCAAGAAAATTGTTTGTGCCTAAGGGGTGTTTTATATCAGTAATTTATAATCTAGTCTCAAACTGACAGTTACTAATGTCTGCCTTAAGATGTTATGTTAGAATTTCATTTAATTGTGTTCATTTTAAAAAAAAGTTGTGTACGTTTATTATTAATGTTTTTTTCTGGGAAATCGCAATATTTTTTGGGAAAAAAATTGCTGCTATGTTCATATTTCATAGTGTTTTTAAATATTTTTTAAGCAAATTATTTTGAAAGAATGATTTCCACATCGTAACCACCCACGCAAACATTATACACACACAACATGTACACACACACGCACACACACACACACCACACACACACACACACATATATATATATATATATATATATATATATATATATAAGAGAGAGAGCATAAATAAAGCAAATGAAGCAAATAATAACAGGACAATATAGAATGCATACAAATATATATATATATATATATATATATATATATATATATATATATATATATATATATATATATAAATTCGTTTATTTTATAAGCATTATCCATTAAATGGGTGTGGGATAATTTTAATCTTTATGTATCCGTTATTTCGGAAGTTTATGTTTCTTACTCGAAGAGGAGAGCAGGAAACACGATAACATATAAGGGATGCCATGTCTAATGATAGCTATATAAGGGGCAAACTAATTGTGCGTGAGAGGAGGGTGGTAATAGATTAAAACTGTTGAAGGATTAATATGGGGAAAGTCTCGTAATTTATAAGACACAGCATGATTAATAAAGTTTTCTCATTCCTGATCTCTAAAACAAAAACACTTAGAATTTGCAAAGTTCAGGTATAACCACAAAATGCCTTTTTCAATCAAACTATATATATATATATATATATATATATATATATATATATATATATATATATATAATTTAAGAGTTTGGGCAACAGAAAATTACGTAAACGGCTATTTGAGAGGTTTTTCGAATGTACTAATCCAAAAGAGAGAATTTTTTTTTTTTTGATGCCCATAATTTTTTTCGAAAGAAGAGTAGCTTGCAGGGGACAGCACTAGAGATGATCTCCGAAAGAAAAATATTGATGGGAACTTCGATATTATGAGGTGTTAAAGCATGCTGCACATAACGTCTCCGAGCAGAGGATAAGTCACGGCACAATCAATTAAGAATACAGGCGTGAAAACGATACGAGGATTCTTTAGAGTACCAAAAGACTATTAGAGTCAGTACCACGGACCAATTACATATAGTAATAAGAAGGTTGAAAAAGTAAAATACACCGTAAGTAGGAAGAAAAGCGATAACCTTATATTTGTTTAGAAATGTATGAATGCAAGGTATCGATCTTGGACACTAATGGAAGAAAAATATCAAAATAATTTGGACCATAGTTAGAAAACAGTACGCAAGGAAGAATTTTGACGCAGGGGATGGGGCTTATTTAGTAAAGGCTGATGTTTTCAAAGTTTCTGTCGACATCTTTAAGTAAATCAAGAAAATCCAAGTTAATCAGTGTGATTAAAAGATATATCTTAATAATTAGAAACCAACCCCACCGTATTAAGTGAATTAGCTTTGATGCCTATTCCAACAGAAATAAAATAGAAAATACACAAAGCTCTAATCAGAAGAATAGCCGTGCAGAATATAGGATTAGGACACATTTGGACAAAGAGTCGTCGATTTCGTGAAGCGGTAAAATGGTACCTCGGTTTACGATAAAAGAATTGCTTGATTAATCAGCTGATTTGAATCATAGGATGTACTGCTCTACACCCAAAAGGCAATGTCAGGGAGGCCAGATATTCTTATATAAATAACATTATTATGGAGTTGGAAAAGGGCTGACTAAAGACGTTTTTTATGGGGTCTTAGTTTTCTTAACCAAATGGTGTTACATATATAGGGTAAAATGTACTAGAATGTAAAATGTGTACGTTTTTTTTTTAAATAAGAAGGATAGCAGTGCTACATGAAAGGGATGCCCCCTTCCTATATAAATAAGAAGAATACTAGAAAAGTGAATATGAAAGGCATAACCAAGAAATGGAATGTTAGAAATCAAGTCTATTTTTTTATTTTTTTAGCAATCTGAATATTACATATGTCAATAAAACAATGCGCAATGCAAATTCAAAATATAGTGTTTAGTATTAGAACTGAGGATTCTTCTGTTTGTGTTGTATATTGATTTATATTTGAGGCAATAATATATTAAAACATGGCATGTGGCATATAGTGGATGTAAGATATTGTTCTTTTAACAGATATTTATTAAACGTATACATCGTATGTATGTTGTTTAGCCAGGAGGGCATGGTATTGACGTGATATTTATACAGTTCATATGTAAGAAGAATAATATATGCTTCATACCTTTTTTCTTGAAGAGTTCTTCGTTATCTTCCCGATGCTCCCTGACGAACCATGAAGCGATCAGCACCAACCAATTGAGACACCTCTTATTTGTGAAACCATTAAAACAACTCTTTATATTTTTTATAATATAAATTTATTACAGTTGTCTCAAATGGTTTTCACAGGATTTGCAGTTCGTCTACATTTTGTGTTCTTACAGCCCGCTCTAAGCTGTCTGTCCAACCCTGTCTAAACGTCTGTCCGCTCTGGTGTCCAATACTCAACTCTCTGAATCTCTCCAAAACTAACTACTGTGCGGGTTCTCTTACGTAACCTAATTTTGTCTCTGCGACTAACCTAATGTCCACAACTAGATATATGTTTATTCAAAACCCCAAAATAATATTTACATATATTTTCTATTTTCACATTCCTTTGCAATTCACACCTCAATAATTTCTTCCCCAATATAATTGTTTATTCTTCTAATCATAATAACTGGTCCAGCGAATATCAATCGCGCAAATCAATTAATAGGAATACGATAACAATAATAATGATGTTTTGACCCTTACCCCCGAATTGCCACAGTAAACAGATACTACCCTATGATCACAGCTTATAGAGTCATAACATTACACTTATCAAACGTGTGCTTGGACAAACATATGCAAAGCCACGTGAAACATACTCACGTTTGAAAACACACTTCTAACGTCATAAACAAAGACCATTTCGCAATATAGGATTCTATGGATTCGGAGTAAGTCAGTCAATCAGAGAGTTGATCAGCTAAGAGTTTGATAGGTAAGCCCCTTAGAGGCGAAGGTAAGAAGGCTAGACAATGTAGATACAAGCTGAATTCCTTAATTCGTCGACTGGCCGATCAGATGAATAAATAAACAATAGTGTGTGTTTAATTGTTTATTGTGCCATCATTCCTCATGCACGAAAGGTAATTGTGTTTATCATGTTATTATGAACTTTGTGTAAACCTTTCCAAGTACTATGAGCCACTATGCTCCATCATAACGGAAATATCTCCTCCTCTCTTATATGTGTTTAAAGAACTGTAATATATATATATAAATGCCTTGTCTCTCTCATTATAATCTGTTCTGAGTTCCTGTAGTACATGATCCCGTTAATATGCCCCCCATATGAACTTCCGTTATCTTTATATATAAACAGGTACTACACAAAACATACAACATAAACCACCGTCCGTGTAATTTATGTGTGCCTATGTGTATGTATATTATCGAGAAGTATATAGTGATTTTTTTAAGTAGATGTGTATTAAATCGTATATTGTTATTGGATGTCAATAATGTAAGTGTTTACTTGATACGGGGACTCATTGTAGGTCCGTAATGCATTAGAAAAGGTACTTGTATTAAAATTTAGTATGTACATGAAGTATAAATTATTGTATGTTACAGCGCGCAATGTAACTATTCTAGCACATAAACATGCACTTCTTACTCTTGTGTATCTCCTCTGTGTACGCTACCCTTTACAGAGCAGTAGGAAGAATATAACACTTAATATTTTCTGTGAAACGCATTTTTGCATCCGCAATTTTGCATCCGTATTAGCCTAAAACGGTGATGTGCGTTTGTTCCCATGTGTTTATCCCCCGCACAGCATCAATTTCAAATGATATGTTACTCCTAACATGCTCAATATCCTCCGTTATTCCTTTCAAATGTAAGTTATTTTAACTTCGCTTCTCCAGAACTTAGAAACTATTCTTTCGTTATGTGGGTTGCAGTACACTGCCGACAATGCCACAGATGGTGAGACTGCAAAACACAGCGATGGTCAGAAACACCGAGTGATATCAGCAATTTGAGAATTATAGATAAAAGTAGGCTTCCTGTGAATTTTATGGAGTGAGGAACGTTCCCTGGTGATACATTGCCAACTAAGAATGAAACTAATACATCTTTCTGACATTCCAGAGTTCATTTTATATTCAATTGGTGTAATTCTTATTTTAGCTTTACAAATTAGTTGTAGTTCTTAATTGTGGATGCGTTTAGTTTGATGATGTCTATGGAATGTCAGTTCCTCTTTAGACCAAATATTATTTATATATACGGCCAAGGGCAAAATTATGAAGCACCATTGAAAAACGAAACAATAATAAAATCTTAAATATTAAAACTAAATATTTAAAGATTAAGAATAGTAGATTGGGCATCAATAAGTCTATTTTTAAAATAAGCAATGCCTTCCCTTTGCCTTTATATAAATCATTATTTGTTTATTTGTATTAGATACATTTTTGCAGGAGATACTATCAATGCCCTTCTATCTTCATTAATTTTTCCTTTAATTCTACGTTTTTCGCTGATAAATTGTGCATTCTCCCACTTTTCACATGATAGGCGCACAATGATTCACACATCCTGTAGGACATGGTATTTAGAGGGACCACATAATCACTGTAATCCGTTTCTTCTACGACAAATTGAGTGAAACGTATGGCATAGAGGAATTGCCTTGTTGGAAGATTACACCACTTGGACGGTTATTATTAAATATTTAAGCTAAACAATTTTGTTAAGCTTGTCATAAAAATTTAATAAAAATTGTTCTGTGGGGGTTTGTCGTTACATGTGTATAAAAGTCCTGTGCCTGAAAAATCCATACACTTCTCCTAATTTTACATTGGAACCGCACACTCAGGGTGTAAATTTCTTTGCTTACATTTTGCGAACATAAATCTCTCAGGCGGTTGCAAAAATATGATACATAGCATGTAGATTTTTCTGTCCTTTATTTACATCTATATAAAACTTTCAATTGCTTTATCTATATCTATATAAAACTTTCAATTGTTCTTTTCAAATTGAGGAAATTGAAGCTGCCAATATTACTTTTGTCAGACAAAACACTTTATGCCTAATTCAACAGGTGTATGAACTCTTTTTTTTTTGTAAATTCCAGCTGTTTTTCCTGTTGGATTAAAACGATTCTTGCTTCATCATTTGCAGTGAAATCACATTATCCCGCTTCTTATAACTTATTCCTCACTATTCGAGTTGATATGTTTTTGTTTGCATCCTTCCTTTGTACAAGAGCAAGCTCGAAACAACTTTTCCATGTTATCTCAACGTTGTAGACATTTTACGCCCTTATTGTTTTCTGTTTTAGAAAGAGTTTCAGTTTTTTTTAACCCATAAATTGTTATTTAAATTCCCTTCTTTGAACATTATGTCTTTCTGGCAATTTCTACCTGGGAATATCTTTTACCACCTAAACCAACAACGTGTACCAATTTAATTCCGCAACGCTGCTTTATTTATGAGATTTTCAATTTAATATGCTAATATAACATATGTAAGAATGACTTCTCCCTACTCCTGAAGCATGCTATCAAGAACATAACGGATGGTATCTGCTTGCACTCCAGGTCAGATGGTGGTCTCTTCAACATCTCCAGACTCCGCTCCAGGACAAAGACCAGGACAGTTCGGATAAGAGACATGCGGTTTGCCGATGATGCAGCTATAGCATCGCATCAGGAATATGGTCTTCAAAGACTGATGGACAGCTTTGCTAATGCTTGCAGCTTGTTCGGTCTCACCATCAGCCAGAAGAAAACTCAAGTCATGGGACAAGCAACCGCCTCCCCACCCAGCATCACAATCCAAGGCACGCCACTAGAAATCGTACGCCAGTTTCAATATCTAGGCTCCACTACATCAGACCCCCCTCTCATTGGGCGTGGAGCTAAACAAAAGGATTGGAAAGGCATCTACAACCCTCTCTAAACTAACTTAAAGAGTCTGAGAAAACAGGCACCTTACCACCTCCACCAAGATGACCGTCTACAGAGCGTGCATCCTCAGTGTTCTACTGTATGGGAGTGAATCCTGGACTACATACTCAACACAAGAGAGGAAACTCCAGGTCTTCATATGAGGTGTATACGTAGGATACTTGGTATCACATGGCAGGACAGAGTGAGTAATACTGATGTTCTGCAGAGAGCGGGCATCCCATCCATTTACTCCCTACTGCGTGAGCGACGTCTTCGCTGGCTGGGCCATGTGCGACGGATGGATGATGGGCGCATCCCTAAAGACCTTCTCTATTGCGAGCTTGCCTAAGGCTTAAGAAACAGGGGACGACCCCACCTTCGCTACAGGGATGTCTGCAAGCGTTACATGAAGGCTCTCTCGGTGGACAGGAATACATGGGAAGCCTCTGCAGCTGACACAACTGCCTGGAGGAAAATGATACGCCAGGGGATTATCATCAGCGAGAGGACCCTTCATGTTGAAAATGCTGCAAAGAGAGCTAGGAGAAGAGCGAGTGTACAGGCGGAACAGCCGGACGAAGCGGCAAATTGCATAACAACCTTCGTATGTCCAGCCTGTAGCAGACTATGCAAATCAAGAATTGGTCTCTACAGTCACACAAAAGGATGCAAACAGGCAACATCTTAATACGGCGCTGATCCATAGTCGTTTCGACTGACGGATGCCACACACACAAGAATGACATATTACTTGTAAATTAGAAACCTTATTTTTGTAAGGAGTCATGAATTTAGTATAAAACTGTGCTAAAACTCTTGAAAACGGCTTAAAAAGCAAATAAATACTATAATCTCCTGGTAAATATTTTATATCTGCGCTCAACTTTAACTATACACTCCTTAAACTTTAAATGCGTATGTTTAAACAACCACCTAATTTTTAATGGATGCTCCTTAATATTGACTATGACTGTACACACAGACTATCACCCACACGCATATATATATATATATATATATATATATATATATATATATATATATATATATATATAGAGAGAGAGAGAGAGAGAGAGAGAGAGATGGGTGTGTGTATTTATATGTATTTATATATATATATAAAAATATGGATATATTGATACTCACCCATACACAAACGCCCCAACCCCCCCATATATATATATATATATATATATATATATATATATATTTATATATATATATATATATATATTGAAAATAGAGAAATAGGAACATTTGATTTAATCACTCTGACATTAGAATGAAAAGCATATTAAATAATTAGAAAAAATATATGTTATGTTATAGCATAAAATGCGGTGGTATGTGCTTAAATGATTTGTATATTGCCTTGAGAAATGACTGTTTATTTATTACATTATGTGTCTTCAAAGTACTGTTTAAATAATTTTCCATGGACTGGAAAATTGACATATTTGAATATTTCCACACTTGTAGCTTAAGAATTACTTGTAGCCTGCAAATAAGGGGGCAAAGGGTAAATTAAAAAAAACAAAACATTTGAACTGAATTTAGAATGGGGCACAATACTAGGGGGTTAAGTCGCGTAATTTCTTTCACAGAGGGAAAGTCTTTCGTTTTAGTTTGTTAGCCTTTACCAATTGCTGATATTAAGCCAGAATTTAAAAGACAAACAGAAGACACCATTTCCGATATGACCTAAGGAAGGGGATGTCGCATTTTCAGAATAAGGTTACACATTTTTTTTCTATTTAACGTTTGGAAATCTTTTTTGTGCTAATTACCGCTAACTGTTTTCGTATTGCAGCTTTGACTTAAAAACCCGTAACTCAATTTTACCTATCCTGTCTTGTTTTTTCTTTCATTTATATTCGTATATCTTTTTTGCCGAATATGCTATTAATCAAAATTGTCTAGTGTCGTGTACAACGAAAAGAAAAAAAGTCACCCATGAAAACGAGAACCTTCCAAATTAAAACCTTGAACTATTATCTAAACTGCAATGCAAATTAATACAATATTAAGCCGACTTCACTAATTGATAAAAGTTCATTATTGGCTTTAAATTATAAGGTGAAGCTCGAAATTCAAACCCGATCGATAAAGCAAAAACACAAAATAAAAATAAAAAATAGACAAAAAATAAATAAAAGCATTACGCACTTTCCCACACACAACGTCTTCTTTATCTATCTATATGCACCTAGAATTAAAGTTTGCTAGCTTCTAATTTTCAATGAGGCCTGAGGAAGTATAGGTCGCATTTTCCAGACTCTTAAGCAAAGGTTAAAAATGTTTCTATCTAAAGTTTAGAAATCTATTTTGTGCTAATTACCGCTCACTGATTTCTTATTGCAGTTTTGACTTAAAAACCCTTAAATTAATTTTACCTATCTTATCTTGTTTTTTTCTTTTTTGTTCTTAAATCTTTTTAGTCAAATAAGCTATTAACAAGATTGTCTTGTTACATGTAAAACGTAACGAAAAAAAGTCCCCCCTTAAAACGAGAACCTTCCAAATATAAACCTTGAACCATTATCTAAACTCAAATGTAAATTAATGCAATATTAATCCAACTTCACAAATTGATAAAATTGCATTATTGTATTTTGATTACACTGTTAAGCTCGATGATTCAAACCCGATAGATAAAGCAAACTATAAATAATAAATAAATATAGACGAAGAAATAAAAAAAATTATAAGCATTACCCACCTCCTCAACATACACCCATACCGCCCACCATATTTTTATGTATCTAGAATTAAAGTCTGATAGCTTCCCATTTCAAATATGATCTGAAGAAGTATAGGTCGTATTTTCCAGACTCTGAAGTTAAGGTTAAACATGTTCTATCTAACTTTTTGAAATCTTTTTGTGCTAATTACCGCTAACTGTTTTATTATTGCAGCGTTGGCTGAAAAACCCGTAACTTAATTTTACCTTTACTGTCCTACTTTCTTTTTTGTTATTAAATCTTTTTTGTTAAATATGCTATTAACCAATATTGTCTTGTTATATGTAAAACGAAAATAAAATAAAATCACCCATGAAAACGAGAACCTTCCAAATTAAAACCTTGAAATTATCTAAACTCAAATGTAAATTAATACAACTAAGCCGACTAAACAAATCGATAAAAGTTCATTATTGGATTTTAACAATAAGGTGAAGCTCGAATGATTAAAACTCGAGAGAGATAACACCAAAAACATCCCCACATAAATATGGCAGGGACATTATCTTCAAACAGCGTTCTCAATTGATAATTGAGCACCGGGCTTATAATAAGTAGATAATAATAATCTCTCGTACCTATTCCCTTTTTTATGGAGAGTAGATAATGCGGTAGTTGATTTATCGGCAGCCCCTGTAACTCTTGCTTCTTCCTTTTTTTGTCCCTCAGTCCTCACTCAAATGAGTGATTTTTCTGACAAATGGTGAAGTAAAAGCTGCTTTCCAGGTCGGTAGTACTTAGTGAACAGTAGTCTGAGATGTCGGAATTTCTTCTGAGTGTTGTCTATCCTTGTGGCAATTGCACTAATAAGGATGTCAGAGGTAAACGATTCGTCTTGGCTGATGTTATCCGGCTGATAGTCAGAGACCAGAAACTTGGATTAACCACTAAGGAGGTTGTCCTATCAGCGGGTGCAAAGTACTGGGGCTGCTGTATTGCCATTTTGTGAATGGATTCTGGGCCATGCAATAGTCGCTGATGAGGCTCTCGATTCCATAATAGTGGGTAATTCTTACGGCTTTACCTTACCATGTGCTACATAAAAAAACGCCTGTCCTTTTCTCACTTACTTTCCCTCTCTATCCTGCTCTAACCTAGTATGCCGACCTGCTCCACAAATCCGAAATCCTCAACATGAAATACCTCCAGAAAAAAAAAAAACTCGAATATATGTAGAAACCCATCTTCCAAGAAAGACCCCTGCTACCATGTCTCCTTCTCCAACATCAACGGTCTTCGCTTAAACATTCCAGAGGTTCAAACCCACTTATAGGAGACGAAACCGGACGCATCCGTTCTAAGCGAAACTGCAATAAGGTAGACCATTTCACTAGATGAGTCCATAATTAATGGATACTCTAACTTAACATCTAAATATGGCCTCCTAGATCGCCATGGGAATGGAATATGTGCCTACATTAAAGATACCTTCCCCTATTGTAGGGATATCTCCAGTGGATACCCTAATTTATCTTATATGTGAATCCGCGTTGTACATGCTTACACCAATGCATTTATATTTGCCCTCTATCGTCCCAATAACAGGGGAGTTACTATCGTTAAGAAAATAGACCACATCCTGTATGTACATTTCTCAGCTAACATTCACATCTCTGGTGACTTCAATGTCCATAAGTGGAAGTGCTGACCCACAGAAATGAGACAGATGATGCGGAGAGGATCTGTCATGAGTTTTCCATTGCCTATGACATCACTCAGATTGTTCGCGACCTCACCCGTTTGCCGGATACTACAGGTCAGTATGAAAGCGTCTTAGATCTTTTTTTCTCTCAACTTCCCCCGAGTTATGTTTGTTACGTAGTGGTGTTATTATTAGAATGATGAATGTTCTTTTGTTGTTCATATTATAAAAAGAGTAAGAGTCTTAGTGAGAAATTAGAATCTTAATCATGTTATTGGAAGAGATGCTAGTTATTATATATATTTATTGTGAGTGTCCATATTGCTGAGATATTCACATTGTTAGAGATGGGATGGAGACATTAACAATTATATATAAAGTGTGTGTGAGAGAGAGAGAGAGAGAGAGTACATATAAATCCACTTGGAGAGGCGATTCTATATTTAGATAGATAGACCGAGAGATTGGCATTAATGCTTTTGACAGTTCTGTATAAAACGGGACTCTTTATATAACATAAAGAGTTTGACACATATTCTTTCTTACACATATTTTTAGGATGATGTTTTATCAAATGGTTCTGATACATGAATGGGCAATGTCTTTTTCTCGTTGTAATGATGAACACAGAAGACGGCAGTTATGAAAAACATGATGATAATTTATTTCTTCCATATAACCGATCAATGGATTTGCACCCAGGAATTCAAAGTTTCGTCTTTACATCTTCTTCTTCTAAAACCCTCTCGCCTCCAGATGGTGCCAAGGTTCAGTCTGAACCTCTCTGCGTCCCTGGTCGGACTGATCTAACTCTCCTGAGTTCTTGACCCTTCTGACTCTCTAACTAACTCTAACTTCGTACTCATTCCTATATTGAGAAATCACATGTATGTCCAACCAAGTTGACTATAATTCACATGTCATCAACATGCGCGATTTGCACGTTTTTGAAATCCCCGATATATATTTGTTGTTTTACACAGGAATTTAACCTACGTATCTAATCCATATAACCCATATTTTATTATGCATTCTTTCTAACAATATGCATGGTTTCTAACAAAATTTATATTTATTAAATATTTTATGAAAATCAACAATTTACTGAACATTCCATTTAAAAACTATTGTTCTTTAAAACTTATATCCAGGGTTCGATTCCTGTTTTCTCTGATTTTTGTTCATTTACTAATTCTCTTTATTTCTACTTACATGAAAAAAGGGGAAAGCCTTTTTAATGTAACATGTTCATGTTCCGTCATTTCTCCTCTGGGATCCTCCGACTACCCCGCCGTATCTGTTAAATAAACAATGACATGTACCTCTCAACCGTACTGTATAGCGATGCTCCATGGCTTACTGGGATAGCTTCTGTTCATTCATATCTGATCCTTCTTTGCATTCCATGTTACAATCTATGTGCCCTTTATAGTATCAGAGGTGACCGAATTGTTAATTGTTGGTATAGGCCAACTCATACTATCTAAAGAATTAAAACAAAAGCCTAACAAACAACAATGCCTCCCCCCAGAACGGGCTACTGTCATCGCACAAAGAAATCGCTTTTTCCATAGCGACCAACGTATTAGATGCACTGAGAATAAAGCTACTTTCAGGAACGTCAGCAACCACTGTAAAAGAGTAAGAAAAAATGCAAAAGAGCTATATACTCAGTCCGTTACATCCAAAGTAAATGATCAGCGGCGTGGTCCCCACAATTTTGGCAAATTACAAAGTGCATCCTGAACAGAAGTGTGCGTTCTATCCGACCCATTACCAATGAGCCGGATTTAATCTCGTCAGCATCAGACAAGGCATATTATTTGCCAAGAACTTTGCAGCTAATTCTACCCTATGCGACGAAAGCCATCAACTTGCCTTACTTCCTCCTATAACACAGATCACGCCAGATAACATACAAATATATGTGCATGAGGTCGCCAAGCTAATCAAGAACATTGATTCGTGGAAAGCAACTGGCCCTGACGGTATCCCAATTATAGTTTAAAAAGCTTCAACCAGAACTTCCTCTCATACTTACAAATCTGTTTAAGCGCTACCTTTAGAAGAAGTGCTTTCCAACATCCTGGAAAACCTCATCAGTATTCCCTGTATTAAAGAATCCAGGTGATAAGTCATTGCCCTCTCAGTAAAGGCCAATGTATCCTGTGTGTCATGAGTAAGTTGCTGGAATCCATATTAAATAGAGAAATCGTCAACCACATCAGCAGAAATAACCTTCTTTATGACAGGGAATATAGTTTCAGTTCTGCAAGATCTAACGCAGATGTGCTAACAGTTATATCTCATAGGATGAGCGAATCTATTGACAAAGGATTCCTTTCTAGGGCATTTATTTTTGACATATCAAAGGCCTTCGACAATTCGACAAGTTATGGCATAAACGCCTACTTCAAAAGAGTTCCCGCTACGGTATAACTGGAAGTGTTTTCTCAATCATTAAATCATTTCTCTCTAATAGGCACACAGGAGATGTGGTAGATGGACAAAAACCAGACGCCTGCAGTATTAATGTTGGGGTCAATCAGGGATACATCCTGGGCCCAACTCTCTTTCTGATCTACATCAATGATATCCCTAAACGCATACTTAAATCATTCGTTTGCATCTATGCTGATGACACGACCATCTACGGCAATACATCAAAGGCTTTAAACGACACAGTTCTCTCTGATTCTCTCTCCTCTGATCTCAAGGTCGTGATTCAGTGGGGGAAGATGTGCTGGTCACCGTTAATGCATCTAAAACCAAACTAATATCTTTATATCATCAACGCTCTGATCCCCATCTGGCATCAGTTGAAACGGATGGCTCTTGTCTAGGAGAAGCCCCATGTTTTGAAAAGCTTCTGGGGTTGACCTTTACTCCTGAACTAAAATGTAACACGTACATCAAGTCTGTTGCGAAGATCGCTGGAAAACTGGTGGGATCATTGTACTGCTCCAGAAGATATCTCACTACTGATGCACTTCTCCAAATCGACTTGGCGGCTTTGTGGAGGATGCCTTTTTCTATTATCTGCCACCACTCTCACAGAGAAGAGACGTTACGAGCATATCTTTGTTTTATCATTATTTTCTATGGCAGGTGTTTTTCTGAGCTCCAAACTCTGGCCCCACTTTGCCAATCTTTTACGAAAAACACCTGTCTAGCTTGAAATTTGCCCCACTATTTACTCTGCCTAAATCAAAATGTAGATTCCATGAACAAAGCCTCTTTCTTAGAACTGCACGCCTGGTGAACTCTGTTCCGTCTTCTTGCTTCCCAGCTGACAACAACATAGATGTCTTATGTAAACAAATTCCTGCTGAACCGCCCCCTTTTATACACATCAACGCTAATGCACTGTATATGCAATAATCCGTATCCCTAAGTTTCTGGGCCTTGATAAGTGGTGACAAACGTGTAAAAAGAAAAAGACACAAGAAGACCGATTTACTCCAAATCATCTCTGGATATATATATATATATATATATATATATATATATATATATATATATATATATATATATATATATTGGTTAGTTGTTATTATTGTTTTACGGCATATCAACCCTTTTCACTTATTTAATGCCGAATCCAAAGATTCAGAATACATTTTTTTAAAGAATATATTTGTTGTTTTCACGACGGATTTTATTTAACCCAAAGTCGGGGCCCTAACAGGTATTCCAACCAGGGTTAGAGTGGACCTGGGAGCAATGACAATTAAAGGATGACTCATCACTCCCAAAAGCCCACAAGCTGGAGCCTCACCACTGTATATAGTAGTATAAGGCCATATCTAGGACCCCCATTAAGGGACTTTTAACCTCTGCAGGGGTGCCGTCGACGTATTCTAATGCCCCAGCGATAGGGCCGGATATATATATATATATATATATATATATATATATATATATATATATATATATATATATATATATATATATATATATATGGGGAAACAGTTTATAAAATATGCTAACAAACACTTTGAAATGAAGTAAAAAGACATTTAATCTGAAAAGGAAACATTAGATTAATGGATAATTCTTTAATCCGCGGAGTTTCGAAGAAATAGTTTTCTTCTAATAAGAGGGTAGGAATTAGCAAAATGCGGGATCGGATTTTGGATGCAGAAGTATTTGATGAAACAACAAGTAAGTCAAAGATCTTACTTGAAAACAAAAATGTTAAGCAGAGGGATTATGGTGAAGATAAAGGCGATTACATGTGAATGGATAGTCTGGTGGAAGATAACAAATCAAGTGACGGTAAAATCCACATGTAAAAATTCAAAAAAGTTAAAAGTTTCCATTCTAACAAGTAAACCCCAAGGAAATCCCGTAATTGAAGAAGATGGTCCATAATAATCCAAAGGCAGAAATCTATGGAATAATTCACAAAAATGTAAAATAGAACAGAGCCCAATAATATTAATAAAAGAAAAATGAGATATGTTTTTCACTCTACATCCTATACATAAATATAAAGAAGAAAGATCAGGGAAGAGAACGAGGACAGAGAAAAAATGAAGAAAAAAAATTATAACAATGTTAAATTATAATATACAATAAAATAAAGGGAAACAAAAGTCCAAATGACGCAGACAGGAAATTTTAAGGGCGCGAAAAATATATAGGACAAAATAATATAGGTCAACTTAAATGTACAGGCCATCACTAAATGGAAAATACATTAATAAATAAATAGAAAATAAACAATAAATAAAAAAATAAATAAAAAAATAAAAAATAAAATATAAAATATTAACTATACAATAAATATAAAAAATAAGAAATAAAAATTATTTAAGGTGAGAGGATGACCGGTATCTGTAAATTCAGGAAAAAGCAAGAAAAAAGTAAGTAAATGCCTATAGTAAAATATACGTAAATATACATACAAGATATGAAAGTGTGGGTGGATTGATATATTAGATAAATAGGAAAGTGTAAAGAATAATTCAGAATATGCAGGTACAGAACCGGTCATGCAAAGAATATATAAAGAAATAAAATAAAGTATTGTTAAATTATAATGTATTAAGCAGTATGTAGAAAAACGATAAAGTTAAAGAAAAAATGTATTATATCTATATAAAGGGTAAAAGTAATAACTATATAATTTCAAAATTGCCATAATTATATCTGAACATATGTGTACAGAAAGAAATAAGTTCATTTTTAGAATGTATTATATTGTAACTTTGAGGGGAAGTAATTATAGTTTTAGCTTCGGTTGTACAGAGGCGACGTGACTAAGAGCCTGAAATATATGACTTTATTTTTTTTATGACAGTCCATTTGATTGAGAAGGGGGAATTTTTAGAGTTATTTTTTTTTTAATTAAAGAGATTAGACAAGCCACTTGTTTATTATTAGAATTATGCTGGTTAAAAGAAGAAATGTGGGTTTATATTTTTTTCTTATTTAATGTTTATGTAGCGCCGGTATATGAATGCACTTTATTAAGAGCTCGAGGGCTGGTATTAATATTAATTTGCTGACTTGTATTAGTTAAATATTTTGAATTTTGTTCATAGTGTTCAACAAATGGTGGGACAATGTCTGTACGAGGACTGTTTTGAGAGGATAATGAGCGTTGTATGTGTTAGGAATACTATTAGGAGAAATATTATTATTCTCATCAATATTATTATAATTTTTCTAATTATTAGTAGTTGTACGATTGTAGATGGAAGTCCTGCTACGGTGGTGTATTGGACTTGTAACTATATCAGATGAAGGATGGGAAAAAGAATAATTGAAGACGAAATATTAGTGTATGTTATAGGAGGATTGCGTTGGAGCTCAGTAATAGTGCAAGAATATATATCATCTTTATGGATGCAATCATTACTGAATAGGCAAGGGCGTGTGTTATAACAATTACAGTTAGTTGTGGGTTTAATTGGGAAAGGGTTTTTTGGGGCAGATGTTATTTTTTATTAGATGTTAAGATTCTTTATCGTAAAGTAGGCATTGTTGAATAAGAAATCCTGATTGAATTATTATTGAAAATAGTATTATATGTGGGTGTATTTGAAAGAGTTTTGTACAATGTCGAATAATTCTTTAGCTGTATTAGTTTTGAAATTATGGCTAAATGGAGGATTGAAACAAATATGTTTCTTTCTCCTGATGCGACTAGGTAGGTTAGAGGCATTGCGGATAGTATTTTGGTTTGGATTATAAATGTAGAATGATTCATTGTTATTGTTAGCAGCAGATCTTGTTATTTGAACCGGTTTCTTACGAGCTATATTGTATGTGATTACAGATTAAAGGCGGCCTGCAGGGGGAGCGTAATTGTTGTATTTAATCTGTTCCTTGTGCCCTGAGTTCCATAAGCCATTATTGAAGAAATGAGCATTTTGATTAAAAGTGTTTGTTTTTTTATCAGTAGAAAGAGCAGAAATTCTTCTAGAGGCAGATGGTACTATAGATTTTATAATTGAGTTGGGGTGGTATATATATATATATATATATATATATATATATATATATATATATATATATATATATATACATATATACACGTATGTATGTATATAATTCTGTGTATATGTATATAGATGCATATATATACATGTATATATGTATATACATGTGTATATGTATGTATATATTCAAACATATATTCATATATATATATATATATATATATATATATATATATATATATATATATATATACAAATGTTTTTTTTTTTTTGCTGTTGAAATTTTATGAAGGTGCTCCTTATGTGCATTTTTTCTTTCTCCTTAAAAGACGAGTTAATTTAACAAAATCTATTGATGAATTAAATATTTACGCACCAGCTGTAATTTATTTCTTTTAAATATATTTAAAACTTAAGGTTTTTTTTTTGGGGGGGGGTATTACATTTTATCTGTAAACATATTACATGACTAAAATGGGAAATAAAATAATAAAATTGGAAAGTCTTTATTCTCTCCCGGTATGTACGAACACAAATTCATCTTAAAACTTTATTAAATAATAATTTTTAAGTAAAGTTTTCCTAGGAACTAAAAAATGAAAATTACATAATGCATGGGTTTATCTTATAAAGAACTTTATTTTTGGGATTATACCGTGTACCTTCTGTGCTGCAATAATTACGTCGTTATTTAGAAAGTCGTGTTACCTATATGACGTAATTACTGCTCCGCACGTTCCCGTACAAATTTAGTGAAAAAATACCATATTTTTATATAACTTAAAATCCCTATGTAAAAAAGAGGAGTGTGCGTACACTTCACACGCACAATTATTATTATTATTATTATTATTATTATTATTATTATTATTATTATTATTATTATTATTATTATTATTATTATAACAACAACAACAACAACAATAATAATAATAATAATAATATTAATAATAATAATAATAAAAATAAAAATAATAAAAATAATAATAATAATAATAATAATAATAATAATGATAATGATGATAATGATAATGATAATGATAATGATAATAATAATAATAATAATAATAATAATAATAATAATAATGATAATGATGATAATGATAATGATAATGATAATAATAATAATAATAATAATAATAATAATAATAATAATAATAATAATAATAATAATAATAAAAAAATAAAAAAAATAAAAAAAATTTAAAAAATAGGTATGTCCCGGGGAATGTGGACTCGCGTAAAAAGATTTTAATGTAATTGTTGCCTCCCAAAAAGATACTAGTTTAGGCGAAACACCAACAACTTACTAGAATATGAAAAAATAAATGTAACAACAGTAAAAATATTTTGTGTAGAAAATGTAATAATTTAATAAATTTAATAAATTAAATAGAATGAAAATAAAATAAAACAAGCACAGAATAAAAGTATGAATCAGATTTTATTATAGAAATTAAAAAAAATACACGCTCGATTACATAAAAAGTGTGTGAGATATATACGGAGAAAGTGAAAGAACCCTCAAGGATCATACACTAAATCAAAACCCGTTTACCCAGGATCCACGTTCCGCGCGAATACCCCTTCCCCTACGAAAAAAGTGTAAGATGACGTCGATTGTCCCCACACCAACTAATTTTAGAGGGTCAGGGAGGAGGGAATGTCACAAATAGGATGGTACTAAACAGGTTCCCGACGGAAGTGTGCAGTTAAAAGCTGGTATCTTTGGGAGCCATTTTGCCAGCACAACTCTCAAGATACAAAAATAACTGATGCCAAAGAGAAATCGATTGCAAACGGGCATGTCGATAAAATGCAATCATGTGGACGAGATGCCAAGAGGTGGAGCCATTAGAAATCTGGGGAGACATTTTGTCACTCGGTCTTCAGCGAATACCACAAGTTACATCCAGTGAGCGATCACTGATGATGACATGTTATACAACTATTTGTGAGTGAAGCAATAATAATAAATGCGCCCTCCCAAAGTCAGCCTTTTTTAATACCGTAGTTGTTTACTTTATTTTCTTAGTTTTATACCAATGTAAACCTTACAGTATGGGTGTATGTTATTATTTATGTGAAGATAATTTTCCTATCCCAGTATTCTGAACTAATATTAAAATAAAGACGGCAGGTGAGTATAGGATCGTAGCAATGTAACTGATAAGAATACCCTACACATTTTCTTAAAAAAAAACATGGAAAATGGACATAAACGGAGAGAACCCCAAATCTTTAAATATAATTTCCGTATTAAAATTTAAATATTTCAACATATAGACATGTGGGGAAAATCCAGCCCCCTAACATGGGGTCCTATGTCTCAGCCATGAAAGATTCTTCTCTGCCTGTTGAGGACAGTAAAGGTGAATTGTAGCATTAGAATAGATACTACACCTTGATCTTGTCCCGGATACCATCAATTGTCTTTTACGTTTCTTTAATTGTTTATGCCCTAAAGTCATACTTCAGTTTTATATTGCATTAAAATTACGTAATTTTACACATATACTATTTATATATTATATTGAATAGTTTTCATTTCATTATTAATCGAATTTGGTTAATGATTTGTAATGCCCTCATATATTATCGACTGTAACACTGTGACAAATCTTACCTGCATTGCATGTAAGCATTCTATATCTCAGTGGTCGTGATACCATCGATTAAATAATAGAGATGTTGATGTGCAATAATAAATATAAAGCCTGCATGAATTATAATATCATATTGAAACGTATTTTACTACCATGAAACCTTATGTTTTATATACTCATTTGTGTAACGTTAACCACACTTTTAAAACAGTGCATTTTCCTGTATTCAATAAGTAGATTTTTCTCAGCAAGCTTCAGCCATACAAAAACTATGTTACCCAAATCGCATTCTGCTCATTCAACACATTTATTTAATGAAGGTTGCTTAAAAATACTTCATTTATTTCTCAGCATGAAATACAACTTGTATTATTGAAGAAACGTTATTTAAGTATGTGATCTCTACACAACTTTGACTGTTTATTGCTAGACTTTTTTTTCTTTTCTCCAACGTTAGTAAACTTTTAATTATATCTTAGCAGTATCTTTTTGCTTTAATTTTATATATTGCTAAGCATTTGGTATCCAATCCGTTTTCTAATTTATTTGAGGGGGAAAAACTATTTGTGATATTGCCAAGTTGTTTTACTCGGTCAAATAAAACAATACAACTTGGGAAAATAACGAGTTAACATTCTGTTCTCCAATTACACAACCGGATTTTATGAGATCTTCCAGGTGTTTTATGTGGCACCTTACGTTAATGTTTCTACTTTATTTATCAAATGCCTGCGAGTTTTATATGCTTGCTACAGTGTTAAAACAGCGCATTCCGTGAAATTATCTAGTAAGCAATATATTTAATAGGTTCCAACGCGACTATTATATTCCCTTTCGAATGGAACATGCCGGTATTTAAAATATTTATAGTTGATCGTACGACATGTGTTTCTCACGAGATTATATAAGTGTTGGATATTTTCTGGTTAAATAACATCATTGGACTCTCTTTTGTTTAGATATGGATATATGCTTTAAACATCGAAATATTAATTTCATGATATAAAGAAAATAGTTTATTTAAGTTTCCGATTCCATCTTCAAACCGTATATTGTTTTCTTTCCATACTTATTCATATTTAAGCTTTCGTCGTGTTTTATATTTTTTATTGTCATTATATATGGTTTCGTCAATATCAATAGATTATATTATTATTATTAGTAGTAGTAGTAATAGTATTAGTAGTAGTATGTTTCTTCTGCTTTAAAAAATATACGTTAAAAAAGTATACATATTTTTAGTTTCATGTCATCTACTATTATATATACCATACGATATTTGACCATTATTTATTTAATTGTTTGATTTCGTTTTGTCTATCAAATCCACATCTATCTATGTACAGCATTCTCATATTTTGCCTTGTTTTTTTTCTGGCTAGTTGTTTTGTTTTATGAATATATCTCGGCCGGTAATGCTGGGCTTATTCTATATTATATATTATATAATCAGTACTGAGATCTTGGTTTTGATTGATAAACATACGTTTATATCTTAGACCACCATCCCGCATGATTGCTTTCAATTAAAACGGATTCTATGTAGATAATAGACGATTTTATTACACCTGCAAATAATATATATATATGTATTGTTTAATACGGCGTTATTATATTAGCGTTTGTCCAGATCATATTATGTACAACGCACATGATAAATAAACGTGTTGTACAATGAAAAAAGTAATTATTCTTTGTTATTAGGCTTTCTTTTAATCTAAATGTCTTGTATTTTCAACGGTCTACTACTTGGCTTTGCTGTTTACACTAGAACACATGGACATTATCTCTTCTTTTTTATTAGTATTCTTTATCTTTCATATTTCTCTTTCGACTATTTTTAAGGAGTGTTTCATATACTCCTTATAATATCTTATTTCTTATTTTTCACATCTTCCTGATAATATATTATTTTTCATTTTTCATCTGTTATTCAAAATATTTTGTATAATTCTTTTCCTGATTGTTTTCATATTTCATCGTTTGTACTGGCAAATATTGTAGTATATATCCCTCCAACCATAGCATTTTATATAATTAATTCAAGTGCAATTGAGAGCACACTTGTTAGCTATACGACCGTCGCCATGAAAAAGATATAATAATAAAAGATAATTGTGTCTCCAATACAGAAAGAAACACATGGTTGTCTAAAAAATCAACTCTTGATGTATGTATTTTAATACTTAACAATTGAGTAGAACTACAATTCACACGTGCCAATAAGTAACGGAATGATCAAAACAAACAACTAATGATCTGTCAACCAATATTATTAGGTTATTGCTTTATATTAATGCTAAAGACACATACATCCATAAGTAAACATCAAGCAACTTACAATATTATTTCGCGTTGGAAATATTCGTTTTCGGACACAAAACTTATGTTCCCCTTAATAACCCCCTATACATTTGACAGCTTACAATATGTGTTTCATCTATGCGTTCCATTAATTTAATTAAACAGTACTCTTTAAAAATATTCTTTTAAATGGTCTTTGATAAGAGTTCACTCAAGAAATAGGACTTTTTTTCTCATATTTGTTTTTTTAACATTTTACATTGTACGACTCCGCAAATATTAACCTAAATTCAAGTGAAAGTTTCTAGATACATAAATCAGATACAATCAGGCTTCCATATATGTGTTTCTTGAGACCATGCCGAACAGAGCATTTACCTTTTTGGTACAAAATGGTATATTGAATTTAGATTAAATATGCTTATGTAAATCTTCATATCGAAACGATTCATAGAAAACACAGAGTTTGTTCCTCATAATCTATGCACTAGCGTTCTTGACTACTTATATATTTGTTTCTTATTAGTAAGAACTAAAAAGAATTACCTACAACAACGAACATATTTTTTAAAATTATTCAATCATACTTTCCTTGGGCGTAACTTTCACACAGAGACTATCCTTTTTTAATGGTTTTAGTCAGTGATATATATTGAGCAAAATAGATGGTTGCTAATTGCAGTAAAAAAATACCTTAAAACATGCACACTTTATTGATGAAAATGTCATGCACTTACGAAAAGTTGATACATACATTGTCTTAATAACAGTAATGTGTGTGATGTGTTTACTACAAGGTAAGATTAAACCATTTACACACAAGTAGAAAACTATTGGTTATTTTCTTGATTTATTCTGACATTTTAGGGTTCGAATAAAGCAATATAATAAATCAAGTTGATTAAATTGCCTTTATTACAATTTTAATATAATCCATGTAAATTGAGGTGCAATCAGTAATATATGACATGAAATCGTTGTTTATCAATAGTATTATTTAAGAAAGCAACTTCGTCAAAGTGTTATAACATTAACATCTGCTTTGTAATAACTCTATAGTGTATTATAGCAAGACTTGGCTAGCAAATCAGTATTACGCTTACACTATGATTAATCTATATGGCAGTGTGTGTTACATGATAAGGGCTGTCCCCTTTTCATGTAAGTATAAAAATAGAGAGAGCACTTAAAATGAAAAAAAAATGAGAGAAAACAGAAATCGAACCTTGGATATAAGTTTTAAAGAACAATAGGTTTAAATGGAATGTCCAGTAAATTGTTAATTCTGATGAAATAAATTATAAATAAACTATTCAATTGTTAGAAAGAATGCGGATAATAACATATGGGTTAAATAAATTAGATATGTAGGTTGAATTAATTTGTGAAAATAACAAAAAAAATATGTTATTGGAAAATAAGAATGTTCGGGAAACGTGCGACTCGCGCATGTTGAAACACGTGAATTGTGATCACGTGACCGGACATACATGGATTTCTCAATATAGGAAGTGAGAGTTTGAGTTAGAGAGTTAGTGAGAAACTCGGAGAGAGTCTGGACTTTGAAATTCGAACGTCTACAAGCGAGACGATCACTTTTAAACTTAATATGTGAACCTTTAATTCCTGAACGTAAAGCCACCAACCGGTTCAAGTGGAAGAAGAATAGATGTTCAATGTGTTTTATAAATCCGTCTCCTTTGTCCATCATTACATGAAAAAGATATTGTGTATTTATGTGTACAACCCATTTGAAATTCATCATCTAAAAAATATATTTGTTAGAAAGTATATGTGTCTATTTATGTTATACAGACACTCCCGTTCATACTAACTGTCAAAGCATAAATGCCAACCTGTCAATCCATCGGCATAAATGCAAACCTTTCAATTATCGGTCTGTCTATCTAGATAGCGAATCACCTCTCAAAGTTTATTTATGTGTTCACTCTCTTATATATATATATACATATATATATATATATATATATATATATATACGTGTTAATGTCTCCATCCATATCTCACAACACGAACTCTCCTAAGACTGTCTCTTTATCCCTCCTGAGACTCTCATCACACTTAATACTCTTACACTTTTCACAAAGAACAATAATAACAGACACGTTTATATATATATCATGTGTACGCGGTACAAGAAGAGACATGCCGCATTGTCGGGGGTATTGTATGAGATGAACGTATATATATATATATATATATATATATATATATATATATATATATATATATATTTATATACCCATACATAGTGGTTCATACTCGTGCAATGTCTAGATGTATAAACTTATGACAGCAGGTGCATTTTAACAATAAACATGTTTAAAAAGGGGCAACCACCAGTTCTCTAGGGGTGTAATATCGGAACAATTGAAGGAAAATTCCTGTTAATCCCTTTTCTTTTAATGGAGGATGGGAGGAAGAGATTAAATACATATTCAATCCTAATGATATTCTCGTAAACATTATAATAAATTTTTAACATAAACTATTCAATTATTAAGGATTTATTATATAACGTTAGCTTGAATTTTAAAATAAATTCTTTATCCTGTAATAATCTAAATTTAATTTCTAGCTCACATTTTCTACTTAATCCATGCTTTCAGGCTTTGCTTTGAAATAATCAATACCATATTTTGTATTAAGTTTATTGTTTTTAATAATGAATACAGCAGTATTGTTTTGAAATAATTTATTTTTCAAAATCTTATAAAAATGCATATTTTTTAAATATTAATTGTTAAATAATTTTCAAAGTATATTTTATAATTCATATGAAGTCCAATCATTTTGCAAATAAATGCAAATAAATAATGATTGTCAAAGTAAAACAAATAGTAGAAGCACTAATACCATTCTAAGATTTTTATTTATGAGTATTATTTATGAACGTGCGACGTTGTGCAATTTTAATGAATATGTGACCCTTTTCTTTTTTCCTCTGCTAGGTATATACACACAGATGAACGAAACTCAAAATCCCTCTCTGGATACAACGTTATGTTCATAAGCAGCAAGTAAACATACGTATGTATATTATTGTTGTTAATACACACACTAAATATCCTAAATTCCTGTTTTTTTAAATAGTTTTTTTCTGAATTATTTTTATATAACAAATAAATATTTATATTCATAAAAAATAAAATAATAGGTTCATAATGGGCATTGTAACCAATTTATATAAATATATTAAAATACTGTGTTTTTACTTACACATATTTAAAACGAATGTCAAAAGGCCATGTGGAACATTTTTATATGGTATCCAAAACCCAATCAGAGGAAACATATATCTGTTAAACTCCAATGTTGGAAAAGTTGCTGTGGTAAGAAACAACATCACAGAAGCACACGCATCTCACATTCTTAACATATTCTAAGACCATTTGAACTCCAGGGGTTTTATTATAACTGTTGTGTTCATAAAAAATAAATCTACATTTACAAAAAATAGCTGAAAAAGTGATGTATGAAATATACATTTCTTTTTAAAATGCTCTCTTTAAATGAGTTCGTGGCAGTGACGATTTAAAGCAGTTCAAATAAAGATATATATATATATATATATATATATATATATATATATATATAAGTGTGTGTATGTGTGTAGAAGTGATTGAGAATAGGATATATATATATATATATATATATATATATATATATATATATATATATATTCAACTGCATTAAGTATAAAGATCTAACTTTTTATGAGCTACTGCATAGGACAATTACCATAATATATTTCCGGATTATCCATTCTAGAAGTGGGGATGTTACGTATCACTTCAATGCATGGCTTTTAAAGCGTGAAAAAGGAATTAAATTGTTGTGTGTATGTGTGTAGATATGATTGAGAATAGAATATCTATATCTATATATATATATATATATATATATATATATATATATACATATATATATATTTATTCAACTGCATTAAGTATAAAGATCTTACTTTTATGGTGTATTGCATATGACAATTTCCATAATATATTTCCGGATTATTCCTTTTACAAGTGGGGATGTTACGTATCACTTCAATGCATGACTTCGGAAGCGTGAAAAAGGAATTAAATGGATGTGTGAGAAATCGCAGCAAATATTTAGAGGGGTATGCATATTGAATGATTTGAGTGATTATAATTATTGTTGTTTTGAGATAATAAGTTTTATATTCATTGCCTTTTCATAAATTGTTGCCTTAGCATTATTATATATATATGTATATATATATATATATAGATAGATGTATATATATATATATATATATATATATATATATATATATATATATATATATATATATATAATGTATTCTCTTTTATGTTTCTTGACTCCCGACCATTCCTTAGACAGAATATGTCATAAAATGAAAGCAGTCAGGACCCACCATCATGCAAACTTGCAAATTACCCTATGTACCATACAACTATTTGTCACCGAAACACAGAGTCTACACACTTGAATGCTTCGTCTGAAGAAAATTCTACGGGGCCAACACAATGGGGTCGGTACATATGATAATACACCCACACACACAGACGCCAGCATTACGATTCCGCATATACCGAAACACCTCTAGAAACAGATTTTTGAGTTAATATTTTAGCTATAGGAGGCAAACTTGAGAAACTGCGTATGGAGGAATCACTAAAAATATCCGAGTAATCAACTGACTGGAACTTGGATCATTATTCGTCAAAGAAAATGTATACCGTTATGAAACTTTATATATAGGGTATCTGAATTATGCAAAACTTTAGATTTTTATTTTATGTGAGAACTTAATAACTAATTTTCCATCATACGGTCAAACTATAGCATTACAAATATACAGTCAAACGGTAATAGCCATTATATCATGCATTAATTTTAAGTCTTGATCGTTTGGGAATGAACGTAAAAGCAAAAAGTAAATCGTAAGCTAAACATTTTGGTTTCAATTCTCTGGGGTGGCGGACGAGTCACTGTCTAAATATTATTTAATCATTACTCTATATTGAGTTTAATATAATCTAAATATCTATAAATGTGCAAATTTCTGTGTGTCTGTGTATCTGTGTATCTGTTTACAATCTCCCTTGCAATAATTGTGACGATTTTCAGTTTACACGCTCGGAATTCAACATACTGATTACTGACATTTTGGAAAATCTTTGTAATCTGTTTTCGGCCAGAAATGTGGATGTTAAAGGAAAGTGCAACAATTTGACCTTTGAGAACTCTGCCAAATTTCTCCGTCAACTTTGGGAATAAACAATTGAAATGTAAGACGTGTGTTCTTTGGACATTGATCCAACTTTATAAGTTATTTGACCCCAAAACAATAAATTTTCGGGGGTCATAATAGGGGTCAAGTTTTTAAAAAGTTGACCTCTACGGTCTTTACAAAATTACTCAGAAATTTCTGGTCTGAACATTTGAAATTTTACGTAAAGAGTATTCAGAGAAAGGACAAGCTTTTTCATCGGTTTGGGGCGACAGTTTTTAGTTACCAATATATAATTGTATGTATGTATGTATTCATGTATGTTTGCATATCTTCCTAAACATTTCGGTTGAGGCGACGGATTTTAGCAAGATAAGGTCGTGTTTAAGTTCAACCTTTCAGACGAAAATATAGCTAGATTGGCTAAAAACATTTGCACCTTCACCTAAAACTGGACACTTTTCCACTGGGAGGTTTCTTTTTTCGCCAATTTTTTTAAAAGTCATTCTCTTCTTTCGATTTTCTAGCCTTAATTTAAACCTACGTATCTTCCAGTTAATAAGGTAAAACCTGTAATTGCTGGTAAGTAAACGAGTGTAGATGTTGTTTTGATGGAGAATCCGCAACGACTATACACGACGCAGTTCAGCACAATTACATGACGAAAATTAACATCAAACAAAAAGTAACAGTTCCAGAAATGACGCCCAACACAAAAGTTGTGCGCATAGCGTTACACAATAACTGCTTTCTCCCTGACGAAATTAGCCCTTTAGGAAGGCATAGTTATATAAGGAAACCACATAAGGAAAGCATGTGATAGGGGAGTACACACAATGACCAGGAGAAGACAGCGCCAAATGAGTGGAAAGGCGAAAATACCACTAGAGAAATTATGGCGATGTATAAGAAAATTGTGCCGCCCAACATTGCATCGAGATCAAGGAAAGTCATGCATGCGGCTAGAGGCTTAAGCATTAGTAACCAACACATTAGTCCTGCATACTTTAGACGAACACGATTGTGTCTAGAAGTTATAAAAAGCCGATACCAGAATCGTTCAGCGAAGAGCTGCCGAGTTGGTACTGGCACCGTGTCGTACGGAGTTTGTCGAGATCTTATCGCATTGTTCTAACCTCGTTGTTCTGGGGCGTGTAGTGTTATGAAAGTGGATTGACTGGAGTACTTTATCTCCATTATAGCTCCCAGAAAGGGGATCAAAACTATTGGCATCGGCGTTAACTTTTGTAGATCTACCATCCTGTTGGAAACAAAATAGCTGTTGGAAGTATCAGCATCAGCGTTGAGGGTAGCAGTCGTACCATCACGGGCAATAATTAGGATTCACAAAACATCGTTGCATAATTCTCCATTACCGCTACTCGCAAACTGCTTCGTATTAATGACGAACTGCCTATCCCTCACATGGCGTGGCATACCATCGCTTAGTACGGCCTGCTCACTAATTATGCAAGTGATTCGTATTCTTTGAAAGCTGCTGGGGCATCGGCTATTTTTAACCCAGGCATGGTCCGCTAGCTCATAAGTCCCTCGTTTTCCCTCCCGATCAGGCAGACGTGTGTCACTGTACTTGATGCGAACGCATTAGCAATAAATTGCATTGGCGGGTGCGCTTGCAGAAGTCATGGCATCCTTTGGTCTTGCATTATATTTAACGACCGCCTCTGCGATCGTGCACTGTTTTATTGCGGCGATCCTCTCACCGCTTCAGTGAAATCTCGCTGTTATGCCGTTGTCACGCGGCAATACGCACATCAGTATTTTAGGCGGATCCCTCACTTGACTACATAACGTCTGAATTTACCACAGCATAATGATGTAAGGATCTTTTAGGGTGTCCCATTTTCGTAAAATATTGACTTCAATTAACGGATGATACTGGCAGAATCCTGTCATTATTATGCGCCAGATCGCAAACCTCGTCGCCTAAAAATCAATCAGGGTGCGAAGTGCTGGCTGAACTTGTGTGTTATGCACATACCCAATCGGCTCCAATGCGTGTCTACTTCAAGCTGACCTGTCCACCATCTAAGCGGGTCGGGTTCGATCAACAGGCATGTTTGGCATTTTATACTTACCGCTTTCGCTGCAGTTTTGGGCAGCGAAAAATTGGTCAACTGCACCAAAAAACATGACCGTCTTATGTCAGGGCCTCCATTGTTGTGATGTATCTTGCTGATTTTGTCTGCCGCCTCAATCAAGGAGATTCACTTGTAATAGTAATGACTCAGTTTCTTTCTTAAGTTTCGTGGCGTTATACAATCTATCTGTCACGCAAGTGTCTCTATCAGCAACATTGCAATTTGAAATGAGTTGTACAGCATTCACAGCTTGTCACCGCGCCCGATATCTCTTTGTACACGCATAGCGAATCAGTATACATCCGTAATTTCCTGACTTTTAATGAAGTTCCAGATTGATTTCTGTTATCATCATTGCGAGGATTATATGAACAGAATAATTCGCCGGTGGCAACCAGCAAGTGTCCTGAATCGCAACTCCACTCTTCTCCAAGAGCACACTAATCACCAGAGAGCTTGCAATACCCAATATGTTCAGTTCCTATCCTTGCACCTACCAGTCTTTTGATGAGGTAATACAGCTTACACTTGCGATGATCTCGTTCACCATTCGAACAAAAATTGTCGGCTATTTAATCTCAGTATTTGGTTACTGCGCTTGCCCACTTCGTTATGATGCCTGTTGCTGCAAGAGTCCAGCTACACTGATATGTGGCCTACTCCTTTTTCACACCGGGACAATACAACTCTCCTATTAAAACATCGGACACTTCACAAATTGTAGATCCTCCAATCGTACTAGGTCCTTGCAAATCAAACAAAACTTGGCCAGTTTGAGCATTACGTGTGATGATGACACAACGTCTTAGTTAACATATATGTCATCAATGTCATCAGATGTCCTTTATTTTATTGTTTTCTCCGGTGACAATTAGTGTTGACGATTGTCTTCATTATAATGGGGTCCACGTTTAGCCCAAATCCTCGTCTGGTAAGGCCAAACTTCACCGTCTGAAGTCGTCACATCGTCTCGCTGATCAGAACCTGCAGGGACGGTTTTCTTAGATCAGGCAGGGGCACATTGAAAGGCTGCTGACGCTACTCTCATATCAAACGTCACCATCTGCTGTGAACATGTTAACATGCGCGTTTACTTCGCGGTAGTTTATCAACTCTGCTTTGTTGTGCTGAGCAACAACCATAAGCAGAATCACTCTTTGTGAATGTCCAAGTTTTTCATAGGGGTAGGAAATTAACCCGCTATCCTTTATCAATTCGTGACATTTCTCTTCGTATGCAGGCCTCATTTGGACAGGCATCTCGTGCTTGGCTATCGTATTTCTCACTTTCGCTGGTTCCTTGTTTCCCAACAGATTCAATCAGGTGGTACAAGATTTATGTTGCTGCGCCAATTTGTGAATTGAGTCTGGCAATTCTATCTTCAGCCCAGTGCACACTATAACCCTCTCCCGAACCTGCACCGCCTCAGTTCGCTTTAAGTAAACACCACCTAGACCTCTGATAGCATCATAATATAGAAGTCATTCAAAACCTTGCGGTTTTCTCAGCGCAATCAGCGCCTCGACATTAAGAAAATTTTCAGTTCTTGTGCGTATATGTACATCGCCAACCACGCAACATGTCCGCGTCTGATGATGGTAACCCTGAGATTTATCTTTTTCCAAGTGCAGCATAGGTCCGCGCAAACAATATTGTGAGAGCACTCGGACTCGAGAAGTACTTAGCACAGCACTTCGTTTATATATACCTTATTTGTTGAAAGCACTTCGGCTGAATTCGGCTGGGGAAAGAAGTCGACACTCTCACTCTCAATCTTATTACCTCACCGGTATAAAGAACAGTCACCATGGATTTTAGCGCAATTGGGATGTAAATTTTTATAAGCTTTTCTTCAATTTGTCTTGCTATATGTCTTCTCATTAATCAACTATTTTTGACTTTGCTTTTCCATGTCTCATTGATTTTAGCAAATAGAGTGCATACATTTATAAATATTTGCTAATATTTTCCACTGAATAAATGGTTTACATCGAACCCCTATAAGATAAGAAGGTAAAATTACAAAAGTAGTGTTTGCCTTGCTTAGAATAATAAGTCTCTTTGATATGAAACAAAAATATTTCACTGCAAAAAAAGTGTTTAAAATTCATTGAATCACTATAATTTAATATATATATATATATATATATATATATATATATATTTATGTATGTATACATGTGCATGTATATGTATACTTATATATGTATGTATATATATAAATACATATATATATATTTATATATATATATATATTTATATATACATATATATATATATATATATATATATATATATATATATATATATATATATATATATATATATATATATATATGACTTAGGTTCAGAAACAAGTACCACGTATGCATCGTTCCATATAGGAAGTTTATATATAATCTTAAACGTTATCATTTTCTGAATACAAAAATACGCTAGTCATATAAACGTAGGGCAAATATGAGGATGAAACAATGTATATATATATACATATATGTATATATATATATATATATATATATATATATACACAGAAGTGAATAATTATGACAGACTCACCACATATGTGATTAATCAATATACTTGATAGTGTAACGACCACTTAAATAAAAGACTTTTCAGATCAGACTGTATACAATAAACAAGTAAGCTATTGTGTGACGAAATTAAACGGTTGTTTATTTGTTAATTTTAATGATAACATTGAAGTTAATTTCATGATGCGAAAGTCTCCTCGCTGTTTATCTCATTTGTCTTCATATTCCCTATTCAGGAGAAGGGCGTGAGGTTTACTTATCCGTTGACACATGATTATTATATTTAAATCTGTGCGTTTAGCTTCACGGCCCAATAATCAAACCAGTGAAACGCTGTCATCATAGGCGAGAGGTCTTTGACAAGCCGATTAAAAGAGTTGACCTATGCACCTAGTCATGAAAGTTAATCGCATCACTTTCACGAGAGCGTTATCTAGCCAAATTTATTTGTATTCTTGAATTTTAGAATAAGCATAGGAAATAATACCAGAACAGACGAAAATTGACTGCGTAGAGTTTTGGCGTTATTTCTATTTTGTAGATATTATTCTATTAATAATTCATATGTTAATTTGATGCGGATGTTTTATATAGTATTCTAGATTTTTAGTGCATTTATTTCATATCCATTGATTTAATTTCATATCTTGGGGTTTCAAAAGTAAATACATCTGGTGACCACTGTATATTTTTCCATAAACAAACAACAAAAAATCGCAACTATAGTTTACGAAAAGTTACAATAGAAAGTGATATTAGGCGGATGTCATATAACGATTAATACCCTAATTTAAGAAAAAAGAAAATTATTTTACAGAATAATCACCTGATCATGAGAGAATCGATTAATATTCGAAATAAACAAAAATATGGAAAATGGGTTTAGAAAGTTATTTATCAAGTCGATATACTGACTGAAACTATATATCAATCTAAAAGTATTAATGGAATTCCTTATATTTTTGTATTCATTTTATTTTCTATATCTTTCTATACATGTGTGTATATTGTCATGTTTACGTATTATATATTTACTTCAAATATAAAAGACGAACCATATTTATTTTGCAGTTGGTAGAATTACGGCACGAAACAAACAGTTACAAAATATGGATGTTGATTTTTCTTCATAAGTAGGCTGGTTAATTACTCAGGAACTCAAGCTTGTATTGCAACACGGTATTCCCCCCTTTCACCTCTAATGACATGCGCCTCACTAAGTTGCTGACTAACTCTCCTCTCTATCTGACCCTGTCAGTGTTGCTGTAGTTGCTTGCGTCCTTAAAATTTCTACCCCTGTCTTAATTGAGAATTACTTTGTCTTTATGACATCAGAAGTGTGCAATTAGGCGTGTATAAATTTCACCTGCATTTTAGCAAACCAAGAATTCCCAATTTTAAATGTTCAATATCTAACCAACTGTAAATTTTGATTTACAAACTAGCACTGTCTATTCTTTAAACTGACATATCTAATAGCCAGTTATTTCCAAAAGAATGAAGAATTGACTGAATTCCTAAATCACTCATCTATCTCTGGCCTAAATCTAATTTAGCGATTTGCTAGTACAATGACAATGCATTCGTATATTTTATCACTTGCTATCTTTCGATTTGTCCTATTTTTGCTTTTATTAATACTATTTTACAATCTTATAAAGTTTTGCTTTCTTAATTACTGCGGTGTTACCATTTTAATAACCCTTATACATAGTACTATTTTTTTTTACATGGGGGTCACCACTTATCAAACCCCGGATGCCACTCGGGGATAAGGGTTTTTTTGTGTACACTAATCAATGGGATAATATCATAGTAATAGTTGGTATTGGAGATTTGATAAAGTGTCTAACTAAAGGGGGCGAGTAATCAGGAATTTGTTTATGTTGAACTTGAAGACGTCCAACTTGTAGCCAGGTGGGAAACAGGCAAACGGAAGAAAAGTCAACAGGCGTGCACTTCTCAGAAAGAAGCGATGTTCATGAAATCTACGTTTTGATTAAGGCACAGATAAAGCGTGTGGGGGAATACTGACAGTGTTTTTAACGAGACGAGTGTTTATCATGAAGGTTTGGTGGGGGGCCAGAGATTTCAGTTCGGACGAGCACATGCCATGGAAATAATGATAAACCAAGACAGACTCACAACGCTTCTCCTGTGGGAGAGAGGCCTGCAGGGAAGAGAAAAGAGCAACCCCCACTAAGCCACGAAGTCTATTGTGTACTTTGTCAAGGCAGGATAGGCTGTTCTTTTTTAATCTCCAGCCCATATTCGGCAGCAGTACTCCATCTTTGGACGCACTTGGCTTTTATAGAGATAGAGAATTGCATCGGTAGTGAGATATCTTCTAAAGCGGTAGACGGATCCCACCATTTTCCCAGCGGGTCAACAGACTTGATATACGTGTTCCATTTCAGATAAGGATTAAGGGTCATACCCAGGAGCATGTCAAAACATGGTGCCTCCCCAAGACGATAGCCATCAAATTCAGTTGATGCTAGTTGATGAACAGCGCGTTTATGGTGAAAAGATAGGAGCTTAGTTCTAAATGCATTAAAAATAACCAGCCGTCTCTTCCCACTGAACCACGCGCTCAAAATCAGAGGAGAGGGAATCAGAGAGAACTTTGTTATTTACGGCCTTTGATGTGTTGCCCTAGATTGTCGTGTCATCAGCATGTGTGTCAACGAATGATTTTACCATGTGTTTTGGGAGATCATTTATGTAGATCAGGAAAAAAGTTGCCCCACAGTATTAATGCTGGAACCCCCCAGGATGGGCCCTGGGGGACCCAGCATTAATACTGTGGGCATCTGATTGCTGCCCATCAACCACTACTCTTATGAACCTATCATAGAAATGATTTAATTATTGAGAAAACATTTCCACTTATACCGTAGCTGGAAATCTTGTGAAGTAGGCCTTTTATGTCAAACTTTATCGAAGGTCTTTGATATGTCAAGAGAAATTGCCCTAGAAAGGAAGCCTTTGTCGAGAGATTCACTAATCCTATGTGATATTACTGTTAGCACGTCAGCTGTAGAACGGAACCTCTATTACATGTCACTAAGGGTGTTATTTCTGCTAAGGCGGTTGACTACTTCTTTATTTAATATGGATTCCAATAACTTACTCATGCCCCACAAGAGACTTATTGGTCTGTATTTGTGGGAGACGATTTATCACCTGAGTTCTTAAATCTAGGGCATACTGACGAGGGTTTCCTGGGTGTTGGAAATCACTTCACCTTAAGGCAACGCTTAAACAGTTATGTACGTATTGGGGCAAGTTCTGCCAAGTTTCTGAGAAATAGGTAGTTTTTTAATATAGAAGAGTAAAAGAATAAGTAATTAAGTGGATAAACGCCAATATGTAATACTTTTTTATCCTTACATATTTGCTTTTTACCAGGTGACAGAAAGAAAAAAAGTGAAAACTTATAAAATGAATAAATAAATCTAAATATTATAACTACAGAACAACCAGGTACACGGTGGACCGAGGATATTGTTTGTTTTTGGTAAGGAAGTAGAATACGTTGGTTTTCGAACCCTTTTTCAAGTATTTACCCCGCTTACGTGACATATATTATCTTAATTGCTTATAAGCATGCGTATTATATACTGCACTGCACTCTTTACTAATTTGTTATAATGTATACCGGAGTTATGCATTATGTGCTTGTATCTTCATTTTCTCTCTTTATTGATGCACACACACACACACACATATATATATCTATATATATATATATATATATATATATATATATATATATATATATATATATATATATATATATATATAATAGAACAACAAGAGTATGAAATGAAGAGACACAAAACTATATATTGATATATTGGTAGATATAGATTGGGCCCTTTATTGGATACTGGAATACAGGCAAAAATTGGGGGATAGAAGGGACTCTTTATGCCCGGGCATTTCGAAGCCTATTTCTACTCAACAGAAGGGTAGAGAAGGTGCTACGTAGCATGGGGGAGGTCCGTCGTCTAGCGTAAGGTTCATTTGGGATGAAAAAGGTTAAGAAGAATTATAAACTGTTGGGGGAAACTTTATTGAATTCTAAATAAATAAGGAGAAGCTTATTAGATATAGTATGGTATATCAGACTATATATGGTCTTTAACATAGTATTGAGATTAAGGGGTATATGTATTATGGTAAAATAGGGGGGGTATTGTTTCTGTGTGGTAATTTATTTTAGCGGTTTGTGGGTTGTCTATTTTCTATGGAATGGGTAATTTTGATTTATTTTTTTTGGGGGGATGTAAGGTTGTAAAACTGAGAGATAATATGTGGCAATATATTTATAAGTTACTACTGTATGATATATGGAGTATGATCATAAGGGGGCGGTTGCAGATTAGTGTGGCAATGATTTGAATGCGTATAACTTGATGTAAAATGTTAAATATACATATTGATTTTAAAGTGCGAGGTAAGGACACCATAGCTAATTTTGATAGTGGTAAAAATATACAAAATAACAGTAGGGTAATTATAATAGTAGGAAAGATAATAGTACTGACAATTATAATAACTAGCAGGACCCGTGGAAATTCCACGGTAGTTAAACACTTTTAAAACGCATCAGTAAGAAATTCCTTATTGTTATATTACAAAAATTAATGTATGGAAGCAAGTAGAACAAACACAGAACTTTAGTTTAAACTTTTATTGAAGGTCAATGCGATCGTAACTGATGCTGTTGATATTGTCAGGAAGTGCTGGTGATTATTGAGGCGGTGACAGGGACGTCGATCAGCTGCTTGGAGTGAGAATAGTGGTCAGTCAGCAGGTTCTGGGGAGTTAGACTGTGAATTTAAAAAAAATGTGTGACATTGTTGACTTCGATTTTGTGAAAGTTCTGATGACCCAAAGTTGTTTGATATTTCAGGGCATTTTGGATTACACGTGTGAGTAATGAATAGGTTACAGAAAACTGCCATTGCATCTTGATAAAGTTGTTGTAGATTCCTAGGACTTCCTGTAAATGTAGATGGTAGAATAACTGGTACACCAGAATAACCATCTTCATTCCTTGCTAAATGATCCATTAAGCCAGAATATTGAGCAGCTCTCAATAAACTTTGGAAGCACTATTGTAAGAATCATGCTGAAAGCCATTCTTAATATAGGGAGGGGGTTAACTATTCTGAAACTACACTTAACAATGTAAAAAATAAGGGAAAATATATGTATGAACAATAAATATTTCTTCAGTTATATAAAATATTCTGTAAATCTTTTAATAAGGGATAAATATTTATTTAAACCATAATTATTGAAACAAAGTATTTTACTGCATAAAAAAACGGTTATGGGGAGGAGGGTTAACTATTTTGGGGTGCCCGGAAAACTCGTCCCGGGAAAACTCGTCTCGGGAAAACTCGACCCCGAAAAACTCGACCCCGGAAAACTCGACCCCGGAAAACTTGACCCCGGCAAACTGACCCCGGAAAAATCGTCCCCTGTCGCTAGGTAGGAAAACTGGCCCCTTATTGAATAAATATCAATTGAACACACATTTTATGATCATTCTTGAAGGAGATATTGTTTTTTTTTTTAAATAGACTATAGCACCCCCATAATATTAAAAAAAACATATTTTTACTTGTGTAATGTTTTTTTTTTAAATAAAATCGATGTTCTAAGTGTCCGTTTTCTACCTAACTGGCTAAGTTCTTAGTGGTTTCACTTATTTTAAAGCGTTTATTATGTAAATACAAAGTTAATCACAAATTGTTTGTTTTTTAGTTCTTATTTTAACGATGTTTTTTGGAGTCATAAAAACAATAATATAAAGCTAAACCAAAAAATTAAAAAACGGAGCGATTCGATGCTTCGTTACTTTTTGTTTTGGATTTTAATTATGATAGTTTTTTTTGTTTTTTTGTTATGTTTTTGTTTTCTCTCATACTAAATACACTCATACGTTATTTAAAATTATAATTTTATCAAGTATCAACATTTATTGTCGTCCTGTCAAATTTTGCAAAAATTAACTAATAAATTAAAAGCGAAATATATTTTGGCGCGAGAGATGCCATGTGCTAACAATCTCTCGTTAACTCATTTTTAATTTTTTTTAATTTTTACTTCAAAATTCTAAAGTCAATCTTAAGAGAAAAAGTAATCACTAAATAAATTTATAAATCAATTTTAATGAAAACTCCGCTATCGTTTATCAAGAATCTTTTTAATTTCATTTTTTGTTGGTTGTTTTTCGGAGGGAGATATAGTTTTTACCCCCCCCCGAATTATATTTTAAAAAATATTAAAATTTATTATTTTCGTTTTAAAACCAAATCTCCCTCAGTAATTTCTTTAATTTTCTATTGTTTTGCGATTACCAAGAAGATGTGATATACCGGACATTATTTTTCGATCTCACGTAACACTCGACATGTTTTATAAACAACAGTTTAATAAGTAAATTCTTTTTATATTGATACAAAAAATATGCGGTCTCGTTTATGAACATAACAAACGCTTTAAAATAAGTGAAGCCACTAAGAACTCAGCCAGTTAGATAGAAAACGGGCACTTAGAAAAGCGATGTTGTTTAAAAAAACACAAAAAAAACTTAAACAAGTAAAAATATTTGTAAAAAATATTATGGGGGGGCTATAGTCTATTTTAAAAAACAATATCTCCTTCAAGAACGATCATAAAATGTGTTTTCACTCGATATTTATTCAATAAGGGACCAGTTTCCCTAAATTCCTATTTTGGACCTTCACCTAAATAGCGATTTAATGAAAAATAATTTAATGGCCTTGTATCTTTTTTTAATAATTTGTGTTAAAATAAGGAAAAAAAAATTGATACCGCTATTGTAAGAATCATGCTGAAAGCCATTCTTAATTTGGTTTCATATGGTTTTAACTATTCAGAAACTTCACCTAACAATGTAATACAAATAATGGAAAAATTATTTAGTTAAATAAAATATACTGAAAATCTTTAAATAGGAAATAGATATTTGGGTTTGTATTACTGTACACATAGATTCGAAAAAGTTGTCAAAAAACAAATATATAACAAATAAATGTTATCAAAGGCAAGATAAGTTACTTTGCTACAAAACTGGATATATTTTTGTGTTTTTATTCAATGTAACATGTTTATTCAGCACGAAAAACATACAGTGTTTACCGATGTATTCGAAAATTCAAGATGGCATATCACACCCTCTTTAACACCGTAAGTTTGAAAAAGATGTTATAAATAAAAAAAACTATGCAAAATACTATTAAATACCCGCCGAATATATGTCAACCTATGGCACAGTAACATGTATTGAGCAGGTTTTTAACAGTATTTTATCCGGTTTTTTATTTATAACATCTTTTTCCAAACTTACCGTGTTAAAGAGAGATCAGACTCCATCTTGAATGTTCCAATACATCGGTAAACACTGTATGGTTTTCGAGCTGAATAAACATTTTATATGTAATAAAAACACGAAAAATATATCAAGTTAGGTAGAAAAGTAACTTATCTTGCCTTTGATAACATTTATTTGTTATATATTTGTTTTTTGACAACTTTTTCGAATCTATGTGTACAGTAATATAAACCCAAATATCTATTTAAATAAATTTAATCGTAAGTAATGAAACAAATATTTTTTTTAAATGGTTGTGTTCATTTTTATAGTATTTAAATATGTATGCACTTCGGTTGGCATTAGAAGATGACTGCCTGTAAAAGAAGCAAAATAAAACGAACAAACATAAGTAATAACTATGTAAACAACGTGAAGCTGTATAAATGATGGAAAATTACTCGATTCAGCATTAAATAACACGAAAAAGGGTTGATATGCCGTAAAACAAAAACAAAACAGAACAAGACGTAAAATATGTGTTGACTCTGTGTTACTCAGTGTATTTTGCCAATGGTGACTGGTGATATATTCTTGACTTTTGTAACATTTATTTCTAAACATATTTTTTTTATGTAAGGCTCACTCAAAAGTAAATAAAAATAATAAAAAGAACTCGTAGCGTTAAATGTAAAAAAATACATTTATTATTCAATAAAAAAAACATAAGCGTTCCAGAAGACATCGTTAAAAATGTAAGTAAAATACTATACTATATTTAAACTGATAAAGATTGAAAAATAAAGGGAGAAAATTCACATTAATTTATGTTTGCGATGATGATGATGACGCCTTTCATTAATTAATGTTTGCGATGATGATGACGTGACACCGTACGTACAAGCAAATTAATATATAGATAGAATATAATAAAGCTGAAAAATGATGTAAAATTTTATATTAAAAAAAATTAGCTGTACAATTTAATATTAAGAAAAATAAAATAAAACAAATAAAATAAAAATAACACCACAAATAAAAGTAAACATTAAAATTAAACATTAAATATAATGTTACCAATATAGTTGTGATAAAATTAAATTCAAAATTACTGTTAATAACAGTGAAAATGAAGATAATGGTAGCGGTTTTGGTAGCAATGACGGGGGTAATGATAATGATATCAATTATAATGATGATTATTATTATAATAATGATAATAATGATAATAATAATAATAATAATAATAATAATAATAATAATAATAATAATAATAATAATAATAATAATAAATCAATAATAATAATAATACTAAGAATAGTAATAGTGTTAAAAACATTGCAGTAATATTAATGCTAATAATAAAGGCAGTAGTGACAATACGTCTACCACTACCTCCAACATCACCACCACTATTAACAATAATAATAATGTAAATACTGTTAATACTAATTATAAGGGGTGCGGAAAATAAAGGGATACAGACAAGTGGCGGTTCAGAATAGCAGGACATGTGGTTGAGGAGTGAGAGGTAAGTGGACTCGTATGAAATAAAGTAAAATAGAGAATATATCTATATGTGTGTGTATATATATATATATATATATATATATATATATATATATATATATATATATATATATATATATACACACACGTAAGCGCATACACATACATATATCCGTATAAATATATATATATATATATATATATATATATATATATATATATAAAGAGAGAGAGACAGACAGAGAGAGACAGAGAGAGACAGAGGCAGGGATTGACAGAAAGAGAGAGATGAATAATAAGCCGGGAAAGCTTAAGAGTTCAGTGAACAAAAGGTCCTTGGGTTTAAATTAAAGGATTGCTTCACTAGGAACGGTAGTTTCAAGCATCCACCTTAAAACTTTAAATTTCTTGAACTTCGATTATAAAGGCCATCAAATTTTGTTTATATAGACAGACCAGGCTTAGAAATTTGAATACATACTTTCTCCTTTATGAACACGAGGTACAGGCCCATCGAATCGGCATAACTACTTTACGTAATTGTTTTAATCTCCACGAGATACAAGAAGTATAGTTTATAGCAGTCCTTTAAATTTCAATATTTCTCCAAATATTGTGTTGGGCCGGACTTCCGTAGATGTATTAGTCTGGTGAACTCTTAATCCTCCTAATTTGCTGGCAAAAACACTGCATCTTTTCAACGGAGGCTCTTGTGATGGAAATTCCCCATAGCTGGTAGTCGTAGGTGTTAGGATATGGATGGGGATATGGCTGTATGCGTGACAACGGTGGGGTGGGTTGAATCGGGTGAGCTTTTTTTAGATTATATTTTCGGCACATTTTAAAGTGTTAACGTAAATACTTCTGGGTTGAGGGCTTAGTGTAAATCTAATACGCTGATTTTTAAATAATTTCTTATTGGAGGGGTCGCTAGTGGGGTTTAGAAATGCTGGCCAGATAGTTCTAACTTTCTGTTTTAAGTCTTTATCCCTGTGAGCTGGTTTCTAAGCAATATTTTCAATGGGCCTGGATTTTATATTGCTTAGGTTATATTCTCGTTGCATCGTGCGCTAATTGGTGATTTGGTTGGAATTTAACAGGTGGTATTAAGCGTACATGTTTTGTGAAATTGATCTTTCTCTTTTCCTTTTACATTAAGCTATACATATATATATATATATATATATATATATATATATATATATATGTATATAGACATGTATATATATAAACACACACACACACACACATATATATATATATATATATATATATATATATATATATATATATATATATATATATATATATATATATATATATATATATATATATACTGCCGGCAAAAAAGATAACCGCAATTGTATTTTCTCAAAAACTGCAAATATTTAACGGAACTGTTTAAACAAACGTGGATTTCGCTATGACTTTACATGCTAATATTTGATTTTTTTATTGAAATATTCTAGTGTTCAAATCAATTAAAAAAAAACAACTTCAAATTGAGGAGGCAAAAACAAAATCCGTCGCACCAAATAAGCTTAAAACGAGCTTAAATTAATGCTACAAAATCAGTTTTAATATCCACCAACAGCCAACAAAGCATCTCGAATAATAATGCTGTTGTACCAGGTTATACAACGTTACCTTTAATCCATATGGCACGACTTTCTCTTAGTTATTTGCAGGAGCTCATTAATCTCCACCTTTCTGGTTTATGCAATCGAGAAATCAGGCGCAGACTGGAATGTGATAAGAGACCGGTACGGAAGACAGTGCAAAGAAACCAAATTACTGGCAGTGTCCGTGATGCTCCTTAATCTGGTCATACTAGATTATTTCTAACAAGGAAGACAGGGTTATCGCTATGCATTTCCTAAAAAAACGAATTGGAAACGGCTTTTCAAATCCAACAACTCTTATAAAAAAGTTTATCTTTCTACTGTAAAGAACAGATTAAATATATTTAATTTGCGAGTATATGTTACAAGACGCAAAACAATGATTTCTGTAAAGAACAGAACGTGCCGTGTGGACTTTGTCAGATGCAATGAAAATCATGGCACTTCGTATTCGTCAACAATGTTGTTAAACACCGAAAGCAAGTTAAATAGGGTAAGCAATGATTGTAGGCAGCACATTGGTCGGAGGAAAGACGAATAATTTTATATTAGGTTCTCAGTTTCAACGCTGCAAGGTGGTGGGGGTTCAGTTTTGGTTTGGGGCATTATTAGTACACATGATCCAGGACCTATAGTTCGCTTGCAAGGTCTTATTAATTCGAGCAACCACATAAATATGTTGACTGATCTATTACTACACTACTTGGATCAGAATTCTGATGATTATCTCATCTTCATGCAGGATAATATTCCCATTTACATAGCTGGAAATGTCAAGAGGTTCCTGGAAGAGCATGATATTCCCTGTTTAGGGTGGCTTGCACAATCTCCATACCTCATCCTATTAAAAACACATGGCATTGTCTCAAGCAACAACTACGCAATGATAAAATTTAAAATATGGAAGAACTTGGAGCAAAAATTAAAGATAAGTGGGATGGTATGTCCTCATAGTTTTGCTGCAGTTTCATTCAAAGAATTCATAAAAGATTGAAAGCTGTCAGATTATAGAAGGACTATGCTACTTAATATTAACTAGTTCATTTTTGTCATGCTATACTTGCGTGTAATTAATGAACTGAAGTTATATTTGAATAACAATTTTCCATGGAAGGGACCCTTTTTTTTTGTCTCCTCAATTTGAAGTTATGCTTTTAAAATTGACGTTAACACTAGAATATTTAAATAAAAACTCAAATACGAACAGGAAAAATTATAGAACAATAAAAGTCTAATCAAATGAAGTATATTTTGTTTAAACAATTACATTAATTTAGCTTAAATTTTCTATTAAAAAAATTACAAGAGCGGACTTTCTTTTTCAACCCATATATATATATATATATATATATATATATATATATATATATATATATATATATATATATATATATATATAAATTAAAATGAGCAAGTTATCTTCCTCAACTCGTATGTACATTAAATCCTTCTTTTGAACAACATATGGAGAAGTGTAATGATATATTTTCTAAAAAATATTTAAAGGGCGTACAAATGTAGAAATGACCTTATATAAATATATATATATATATATTTATATATATATATTTACATATATATTCATATGTAAATACATATATATATATATATATATATATATATATATATATATATATATATATATACTCGTTTAATATAATAAATATTAAATACCTACACACACTAGTGTTTTATATTTCGGAAATCATCAGTGAAGGATATCACGATTTGCACTAGCCGATAGATTAGCACACGTCAATAGAAGCCACCTATTGTTTCATTATCAAGGACCTAATCTATTCGCCGTACGTTAACCCCAACAATTCTGTTGAATTTAAACATTTATTTTTGTAATGTGTTTTTTTTACATCTAACACAGTGACTTAATCTTTATATGATGAGCTGATGAACTAGTTCGATCGATTTAATTCCACTAAAATGCTCAACTATTCGAGTTTATTTTAGGTGCTGAGATTATTATTTACTTTAATAATAATAAAATAGCGGCACCAACTAGTGTTTCATCCTATCGGTAATTATCAGTGCAGGGTGTTAGAGTTAACCCTAGTCGATGGATTAGATGTATATATATATATATATATATATATATATATATATATATATATATATATATATATATATATATATATATATATATATAGGCCCGGGACATGACCTTAAACTATGTCCGATGGTTAGGACACAGTTGGCGTATGTGGGGAGTGGGGAGCAACCCTTTCATTGCCATTGCTCCCAGGCCACCTCTGACCCGCTGGAGTAATATCTGTTAGGAACCAAACTATGGATTAAATAGAAACCAACTTGAAAAAAAAACTAATATATTCTATTAAAACTTCTTCAAAATCACTGGATTCGGCATTAAATAACCGGAAAAGTATTAATATGCCGTAAACCAAAAGCAATCAACCAACCTATTATTTAAAATTATTTTATAAGCCCTGCCTACTAAATGATTGAACTCTTCCACAGCACACTGGCTGTTGGTGACAAAGTGTCTGAGATCGGCATTTCTCAGAAAATCTCATTCAGTGTTGTCAGAATAATAAATGTTTAAAATATTATTTCAAACTTTCACTTAAAACAACGATGTATATAAAAAAATATCTGAAGAGAGTTAAATAAGGCTTGAAACGAGTTATATAAGCATTTTAAAATAAAAAAGATAAAAGGCTGAAACACCCACAATTGTTGTGGGCTACGCTATTTTAAATATCCATTTTCTCTCGTTGAAACTACACAACCATCACATTTAATATATATATATAAATACATATATATATGTATATGTATATATATATATATATATATATATATATATGCGTGTGTGTGCGCGTGTCTATACCATGTATATATGCATGTTAATATGCATACATGCACATATATACGCATACATATATTTATGTATATGTTTATTTATTTATATATATATATTTATATATATTTAAACATGCATATATATATATATATATATATATATATATATATATTCTTTGTGTTCCGATTTGATTAATATATCTAATGAAAAGTAGGTATGTTGTAGTTGATATAGATTTACATAATATAGTGTGAAGAAATTATCATTAAAATAAGAACTAGTAAAATGTTATGATGCAACCTTTGAAGACAATCTTTTCGAGAAACGGTGTATAATTCTAACGACTCATACGGTTTGTGTGTAAATGAGGTATATCTCAAATGAACTAAAAAATAATTTATTTAACAAAGGATATGTTTCTAATAATCTACGATGATTAATCATTATTAAAACAAAATTGCTCTGCAAGCTCTAGGGCAATTTCTTTCTAGCGTAGGTGTCATTAGCCTTGTCATTCTTGTTCAAGATTTATTATAAAGTAAAAAGTAAGCGCAAACAGAATATATATTGCAATAATTTAAAGGTCAGTCTCTAATTACTTCCGACAAGGCGACATAAAAATCACTTTATCGGCGCTTTACTAGATTGAATAAGAATTAGGTGACATTTATAGCGATATTGAATTTTTCGCATGACTAGGGACAACCACTTAACCTACATATCTGGAAAAAAGTTTTTAAAACATTAGTACTCTTCTATTCTCTTGTTTTGGAATTATGGGTTGTTTAATATATATATAGAATGATACGCAATTCAAGATTTCATAAAAAATTATCAATTCGTATATTTTTACATTTATAGTTTATTTAAATGTATAATTTGCATAAAATTATATGTACACGGGAACGTGTTCTAATATATCAACAAAGGTTTAAATGAATAAGTATAAATAATGCAGCAAATGCTGAGTGTGTTTAGAAATCTAGAGCAACGGGCATGTTTATCTTCTTTGTAAAAGTGTATCTTCAATAAAAGTACGAATTATTATGAAAGGTGATATGTTTAAAAAATATAGTAAATACGTTAATTCATATGAATTTACTTGAAAGAAAATAATACTGATTGCTAATGTTAAATATCCGATGAAAAAAATAAAGTTGTATGCATCTATCTTTGCCGCTTTGTCTCTCACTTGATTTGTCTGTCGGTCTGCCTGTATGACTGTCTCTCTATATTCATATTTTTCTCTTTTTAAGTCTGCCTGTCTATCTTCGAATTTCTCTGCCCCTCTATTTCTCTCTCTCTCTCTCTCTCTCTCTCTCTCTCTCTCTCTTAGCAGAAGGGAGGATTCATCAGGAACTTTTGTTGAACAATATTGAAATCGTTAATATTTTTTTTTAAATATATATTAATGAACTTTATATGTGGTAACACATTTATGATAAAAATATGTCCTTTCGCGATGCATAGCTGTTTTCTTCCCTCTTTAAATTCTTATATCGTTTGATCTTGATTATTTTAGGACTCTACTGTAATTGAAAGGTTACCTCTACTACGTGCTTAATTGAAAAGTACATATCAGATTTTATCAACAAACGAAACATTGATGACTCGGATTTAATATTTATCGACATATTCGGCATAAAGAGGTAAGTGCAATATGTATTTCTCCAGTAAAAGATCGAGAGGAATATTTAAATATGTTTCGGTATTTTGAAAAACACTGGTTGTTATTAATACTTCTTAAAGGTAACAGCTTATTTTGTACGATATTATACCTGATGCCATTGTCCCTGGCAAAACTTATTATAAAGAAGAAAATCACTGTAATTCAAACTGCGGGTATTTTCATTTTATAAATGCTATATTTTTTCTACTTGGTGATATGATGCTGTCTTATTCACAGAAATGCGCCATAAAAATAGTATAAATAGACACCTGCATATATCCCATTGCACTTGCGTAAAAAGATAAATAAGAACACACAAACAGAGAGGTATACGATTGTGCACTTAATGGCAATAACCTTCACGTAAATATGTTAGAAATCAAAAAAGGTATCTCTTCCTCATTTTTAGGCAATTTATGCGATTATGAAAATATTTTTATTCTCCCCTCGACGATAAAATATCTTCACTTTTCACAGATTAATTTCTCACCAGTGAAGAGTAAACGAATTACTTGCCTATCGGCTGTTTTTTTATTCATTTTTTTAATCTTGAATGAAGTCGCTTACTTTAAAAGTATATAAATAACAAAATATTATCTTTAAAAGTTTTTCTTATAATAAAGTATAGCTTTCATAATTTTCTGTCATAAGAGGTAGGAAGAGATTAAGGTTATGAAAATTGATAATTCGATATCTTGATTCGTCTCAATTCGGCTATGATACATCTATTTAATTGTTGTGTATATGAGTGTGTGTGAATGCGTGTGTATCCGCACCGACATGATAATATCAGCACTGCACGATATGTAATCATGCACTTATAAATATCTGTAAATGCCTTCTACTATTTACCAGGTTTCTGATCAAATAGAACAGTTCCTTAAATATCAGGTTTTCACGATTTAAACGCAGCTATTTGTCAGGTAGTTTTATGTGTCCAGATAAAAAAGGTTCAACGTTTAGCAGGGATAAATTTAATTGAAGTTTATAATCAGGAGATATTTTGAGGGCATGTTCAGATTGAACAATGTAGTTTTTTTTTTCCAAAGAGTGCAACGATGCATATATGCAAAACAAAACGCGGAGTAAATGTTCGTTTTTTCAGATTATACCGATATCCAACTTTAAAGCGTTATATTACCAGTAAATTGGATATATAAAAATGACTTTCTATGAATTGCTTATTGGTAAATAGCATTGTTGATGTGCACATTTTTGTTTACATCCCTTATAGTTTAATAGGGAATGCAAAAAAAGGGAAGAGACGGGAGAAAAATTAAAAAAAAAACACGATACAACACGACAGAAGGAGGAAGATTGCTAATTACACTCTGCACGACACTGAGATTTTTCGTCGTACTTGCCCCATCTCATTTGACCTTAGTTTTTACTAAGACACTGACATACAGTTCTTGGGAGCTTTCAGGTTTGCCCGGCACACTCCGCTTAAATCTGGAGATCATGCAAATCGCAGTGGGAAAGACACCGCTATTGTCAGGTACTTCGTCAAAGCATTGGGATCTCAGTAATTAGCGGTAGAATTTACTTGCATTTACTTGCATCTTTTATCTTATCCTTCCTTAGCTCGTTTGTTTCATCACTGTTTGAAGGGCATTTGCCCATTTGGTGCTTTCTATAACAGTTCTTTGTGCTTTTTTATCTGTATAGTCAATATCGTCACAAATTCAGCAATGTTTACTGAACATAGCACGCACATTTCTCATGTGTCGTAATATTATTTAACTGAGATGGATGGTGGGCTATTGATTATCGTCATTGCAGAAAAGCTGAACATCCTCGTACACCTTCCCTGTAGATTGTTAACCCAAGAGCATTTCCCTCTTTGGATAGACTATTAATTGCAATCACGGACACCATCATATCATCAATACACTATATTACAATACAGGTATATCTTACGTTAGAATGTGCAGTTGTAACCTCTTATCGTCCCTAATTGTACCGTTGTGCTATTACATTAACTCCAAATTCGAGCAGTGCATTCTGAACCCACCGCAAAGACAATTGCTGCAATCAACGTCCATTACACAACTTTAATTAACAACGTAAACAAGCATTGATGTATATATATATATATATATATATATATATATATATATATATATATATATATATATATATATATATATATATGTATACGAAATAATCACATTGATTTATATATATATACATATATATATATATATATATATATATATATATATATATATATATATACGACATAATCACATTGACACACCGGCTCCCATCAGATCACCGATGTTAAGCTACGTGTAGCCCAGTCATTACTAAAATGGGTGACCAATTTGGGATGCCCAGTATGTAGGAGGACGTCGACACATCCCTGCAATAGTTGCAAAAACCTAACGTCACCATCTCCCATAACGGGGATATACATGCGACGGGGGACCGCTTGTTAATTTCATACTCCCATGAAACAAGTGTGTTCTATCAATGTTTATTTACGTTAATAGTTTTCTGCTACGTACTTAAGGTAAGTGTCATTTCTTAGATTTCAATTTCATATTGTTACACTTTCGTGAAAATTTTCTGTAAAAATAGTCAAGATAAATTCATTTTTTACAAAATACAATATTGCTTTAGGTTTAATTGGATTATCTTCGTGTTGACAGCAATAGTGTAACATCTCTCAGGCGAAATAGTAATTTACGATTATTTCCTTCGGCATCTTTCTTTTTTACATGAACTGCATGGTCAAATCCGAAGATTGGCCTTTCCTTCCGAATATGTATGCGCAAGTGAGATGTTTAATACATATTGCAGATTATACAACATGTAGTATATGACGCAAATTATTTATTGAATATTAAATAAAACATTAACAGAAAATACGCAGTCCGTCTGCCGTAGCTGTTTGTAGCACTCCGATTTTTAAAGTTTTCTGCAAGTAAACAGTTTTCCTATGTGTAAGATATGACGTAGAGTTTCGACAACCACCATTTTGTTCCCGGAAAATACTTCAGTCATATTATATCTTCCAAGCGTCTTGTACAACAAGAATTGGGTTGCTTCCGCCATATTTTCCACAAACCGTACTTCCGCTCGTGGTTGTTCTTCTCTCGTTATAACGACACTCGGATGTAGCCATTCGACCGTCGAGATAGCATTGTCCTTTATTATTTGTAAGCCTTGTGTACCATATTATATCAAAACACAGCTTCTAGAGGTGGCATTCTGAATCTTGATGCAATGGGCTGGAATGTAGTCCGGGATGTCTATAATTGTTTTATTGCGAATCGGGCAGAACGCACTTCTGAAATATTGCTATCCTTTACGCATAGCCCCTTAAAATATCAACAACAATTTTACCTCTCTCGACATATCGCTCTAGTTTTCGCCACATTGCTACTCTCTCAGATCCACAGTCAATCATAGTCTATTTCGGTCTACACTGATTATGTGTGATATTAATAATCAGTCCTGGCCAAATTTCTAGTACATGCACGTCCCCTTTTTTCATGTTTAGTCCTTGCAAGGTCAATAGATTAAGAATCCATATACTACTCCAGTACTTCCCTAACATGGTTCATTTTCGTCTGTAATTCCATATTCATGCGCGAATTCCCATTTCTTGCTAGCTAACTTATGTGTAGTTTTCGAAACAATTGACGTTATATACGCCTTTCAAATGTTCTGCAGTACATTGCATCGACGCTATATGTGTCTTTTAGTTTATCCAGGTCTTTTTTACACTGTTCAGACCCCCAGTAATGTTCTCCTATAGTGGTATGAAGATGTCAGCTGTTTCCGTCAGAATACTCGAATCAACACACAAAATGCACCAATTCGGTGCATGGTAAGCATTTCCGCTGCACTTTCTGTGTTTATCCGCTCATATTCTGATTCCTTTTATTTAGTCCCTGATTCTGCACCATTCTTGTCAAATTGCAGGAGTCCATCACTGGCAAGACTTTCTTTTAACTCTCATCAATGAATTAATTCATTCACATCTTTCTAACGTTTTTCATCGTATTGCGACCGTCCTGTTTTTCTATTTATATGATTTTCTCGCAGTGTGTAATCAGAGGAATTTCTGCGGTTCATCGGAACTCTAACCTCAACTCAGCAACATCAAAATAGGTTTGAATGTCTTTAACCCTAATGTGGCATAGCCTGGTTTGTATTTAATTAGGATTCTATTTAATTTTATTAGGATAGTATTCCTAATATTTTCACCTCCTGCATTTGTCGGTACACACTTTCCCTTACCTTAAGCACTTGTAGCTCTTCCAGGCGGTTTATAATATCTAGGTCCAGTACCACGTCGATTTTCGCAAGAGCATATTCAGCACCACGATTTTGAGTCGCAGCAGCATATTACTCATTACGTTCTCGGCATCTAACTTTCTACAATACTACAAATTTCTACAATTTAGTACTTTAATATTGCTGGCTCCATTTCATGTATTGCGACACTTGTAGTAATAAGCTTGGTCGTAGAGCCGATATCAACACACGCTTTAGCTGCCTTCCCGGTTACAGTTACAACTATATTTGGCAACATGCTCTCGTGCGCCTTTACAGTAGAAAAATGAGGACTACGGGTGCAATAACACACTTTAATTCTTCAGCAAAGATGTATACTTGCAAACAGGCCTAGCATAGACATCGCAAACTAAGATTGAATGCTCTAGACTATTTAGAATATCTGATCATCTGAAGCATATATTGGTGAATGTACGAGTTTTTCATCAAACTGTCTGATCTTTGCTCTTAGAATTGTTTCAAATAGAAACTGCAACTGTTCACAGTTTATGGGAGTGTTTGCTAGCACGCTGGCATTCCTAACAGCCCTTTTTATATTCATTTTTTCTATTCGTTTCATTCGCTGTGATTCGTTAGAGATGCATTGTTTATATAACCACTCGCTATAGGTATTTTCAAAACTGAGTCCCCTAATATCCAACCATTGTTTCTGCTGCATTTACCTACTCACTGGTTCAGGTATTTGTTATTAGCTTTTTCTATACCCCTAAAATGTATTCTTTACAAAGGTCTTTAATCTGAACGTTATGTTTTCCCGATTTGTAAATTGCGCGCCTCCTTTCAAATACAAACGCATTAATGGTTCCACATATTGCATGTTTTGCAGTTCTGTAAAAACTCCAGTTAATTTATAACACGACCACACATAAATCTTCAGACTGTCACTGCTTTACATTATTCTATATCCCATTTAATCTATTCGCACGAACAGATTTTGTATAATAATCTAAAGCCACCCACGAGTTTTTGACATTTTGCAATTGTTAATATTAAAATTGCATACACAGCAGATCCTGCTGCTCGTTTAATTCCCATCTAAAATTCGATGCACACCTGAAAAATATTCTTCTGCAAAAGGAATGTTTTCTTTCACATGTACAGATTATTTTATCGAAACTCTCTAGATTCTTGTGCAGATTAGTTGTACCAAACTCACGATATCTAATAGGGTCGCTTGCTTTAAAGAAAGCGCAGAGTCCAAATTTTTTCCTTTTATTTTTCGTTCCTGGCTGATGTGGACACTGCATGCTTTACAAAAGTATATTCGTACTTATTTCTAATCCGCATAATATCATGAAATTCATAATACAAACCACTGTACCTTGATGTAGAGTATAATGGAAAGTAGGTGGTTATTTCTTTGTTTAGTTATTGTCTTAGTCGCACTCCCCTTACTTCTAACTGCCTACAGGAGAAAACAAAATGAGTAAGTTTTTACACGATTTCACGGGACCGATATTTATCAAGAGAGCAAGCGGAAGAAAAATGACGCCATAAACCGCGCCTACAAATTATTAGTCATAGAGCATATACCTAGATTATCACCACTGCCAATAGTGCTAAGGATCGACAGTAGAAATTCTGTTTTGCAGCAGTAACTAGTGAACATAAATAAAAGTGTATAACTGTAAGTAAACCCTGTGATAAAATGAATTTTGCAGTAATGATTTTAAAAACTGATTAGAACGGTTATTGATGTTGGTGGACGCCGGACAATTCCAGGTGCCGCGACTTCGCCTGGTTGATGATTCAAGTCAAAGCAATTGAAATTGAAAATTAAACTGATCTTCTTTAGATTTAAATATTTCACTAATATGATCACTTGTTCGAGGATGAATCGTAATGCGTTGGCGTATTGAGTTCGGTGAAATTTCAGGGACCGCAACGCGCACGGTGGGGGAACTTTTTGTTGGAAAAAAATTATGATTCACGCTCTGATGGGAAGGACTTCGACACCAACAAGAGGAGCTCCAAGGACTTCTTGAGAAAGTTAGAAAATTGTGCCAGGTCCATAACATCAAACACGGAAGCACTATATTTTTAGGTGCTGCTTGGAAAGTAGGCCCCTTTAACTTACAAATCATATCTCAGCCTCTGAAGATAGTTACGCTATGTCCATTAAGCTATTAAAGTGACAATATTTTGACGATGGGGAGATAAGAGATGGCATAATTAAGGAAATATTAGATTTCCAGTTAGATAATCCCAAAAACCTGGAAGGATTAAAAATTTTACGATATGTGGATGCTAAGGGCCTTGTATAGTTGTGACTTATATGACGATTAGTCAGCTGGGGCAATAATAATAGCACAAGTGTTATTTGCGAAATTCCCGCCCGAAGTAAAAGGAAAACTCTTACAAATCTCTGGGATTACCTACCCCACATTGTCCATGCTATTGAAGGAAACACCAAGAATAGTGAAACAAATGCTAGTTGCCAGACAGCCGACCAAGGTACAGATTTTCAAATCTAGGCTGCAACCTAAGATTAAGCCAGAGGATACGATCGAAAACTCGTCTCTTAAAACGTCTAATACCGAATTGAGATCTAAGGTAAGATACGACTTTTGCAAAAGTAATACACATTTTTCTAAGGACTGTGGCAACTATACGACCCATGAAGCCAGGATAACCCGGTGTAGAGAGCTGCGTCTTTGTTTTCAGTGTGTAAAGATATCTCACTTGGGGAATATGTGTCCATAAAGGACATCAAGAAAAATTGTTACCATAGTTCAGCTCTAAAGGACACATGACTGATATGTGCTCAGCTGTTACGAGTAGTATGCAGGTTGATACCTGCCTAGACACAAAACACCATAATGTTTTCCTTTCTCCCATAATCGAAATAATAGTGCAAACAGGGAATAAAAAAGTGAAGGTAAACTGCCTGTTAGACACTGGCAGTCAAAGAACTTATTTGGACTCTTTAATTTTAAAGAAACTACATTGTCTCTCCTTCGCAAAGGATAAATAATGGAAGTAAAGAACTTTTGGGGAACGAATCCTAAAACCTGTAAGGACATCTCGTTGGGATTGAATTTGATGACCGGCAAAACACACACTCTTCAGATTCTTGCGACCAAGTTGAACTTGTCTCACAGCATTGAAGGACTCACTCAGATTCTGGAAAATTTAAAGAATCGCAGACTGAGTGCAAAGTTTAATGCAAAGGAGGATTTGGTAACTATAGATGGGTTACTAGGACTCGACGCAATCCAGTACATGGAACTTTTAAAGATAGTCCCTTGCATGTATGGAGCAGAATTCGAGACCAAAAAAGGAATAATCCCCTTTGGAAACAAATGTTGTTTTCTATATAAGCACCAGATTAAAAACCAAAAAAAAAAGAACACGGATTAATAATGCAGAGGTGTTGGCCAAAATTCCACCACTTCCATCTTGTACAATCAACTACGTGGTTCACCCAGAGGAATCCTACCCAGACCCTCTAAAAATTGTTTTTTAGGGAGTAGTATCCAACGGGGGTTGGAAAACATGTTCAACCTTGAATCTATTGACAAGAAATTCTCCACATTGAATGAAGAGAAGGTTAAGCAGTTTTGCGATTCCATCACATACAAAGATGGTCTCTATCATGTACAACTTCAGTGGTATGAAGATAAATTAAAATCGGTACATTTTAATTACAATACTGCTATTCTGGTGCTAGAAAAGGTTAATAAGGATCTGGAGAAGAAACACTTGTATAATAAGTATCTGCAAGTTTTTCGACAACAAGAAGACGGGGTTATTATTAAAGACATAATTGTGCCTCCTGAACAATTTAAAGACTATATATGGATTCCCCGTAGGCCAGTGCTAAAACTAACAGACCAGACTACCACCAAGGTCAGACGGGTATTAAATTGGTCTTATAAACATAAGGGCTCAGTATCATTGAACTAAGCAGCATATCCTAGAGTTAACCTGATGAGCGACATGTTAAAATTGATGATCGGATTCCGAACACACCGATATGTCTTGTTGGCTGACATCAGAAATGCTTTTCTGATGATTCCTCTGGCATCGGAAAAAGGATCGTAATCGGTTTTGCTTTTTTTCTGAAGAAAGGTGAAAAATTACATTGCTACAGGTACACACCCTTATTTTTTGCTTCAATGCAAACCCTTTTATTTTAAATTACTTTTTAAAGTGTTATGCAGAGGAATTCCCTTTGGACGAATTTTCGGAGGCAGTGAAATCCAGTTTTTCTGTTGAAAACCTAGTGAACACTCCGATTAATGCAGAAAACCTATCTGATTTGTACATATCTGCGAGAGAGTATCTGCAGAAGGGAAATTGCAATTTACAGTCTTACAATTCCAACTGTGTAACACTCCAGAAGAAAATGGAGGCAGATGGAACGTTATCAGCATTCGACTCTGGTAGGGAAAAGGTGATGGGGTATCAATATACCCTGTCCAAGATTCTATGAGAGTCTCCCCACCATCATTCGACTTGGAGGAATCAACTTAGGGGAAAATATTATCGAAGATTTCAAAGGTATTTGATCATTTGTCTCTGTATCTACCTGTGACAGTGTGAGGTCTTTTATTGATGAGAGAATATGAAGAGAAAAACTGAATTGGGATGATATAGTTCCTCAAGGTATGAGTTCAGTTTGGAGACCGTTGGCAAAAGATTTATCAGCGCTAGACTCTCTATCTTTCCCCAGGAGGGTTATAGATGAAGGAAAGGATACAAAATTATTATTTTTCTGTGATGCGTCTAAAGCCGCATATTGGTTTGCGGTATATGCTGTTCAGGATTGAAATTCATCCTTGGTATTTGCCAAAGTGAAAATGGCTCCTTTGCAGGGGAAATCCAACGCTGAAACTGCTGGCAGTATTTTTAGCAATGAAATGCATTCCTTTATAAAAGAGTCCCTATAGGGCATTCCTATAAAAGGCGTCTATCTAATCACAGATGTTCAGGTAGATCTGTCCTGGATTTTGGCTGACTTCGTCCAAACGAAAAATGTATTCGTACAGAATAGATTGCAGGAAATAGCTCAACTATCTGAGAAAGTTAAAACTGATTTTAACATAAAGATAAACTTTCAGTACACGTCAACAGATGACAACCCGGCCGATGACATCACCAGAGGTTTTACTATCAAGAAATTTAAGGAAATGTTTTTCTCTTTGGTATGAGGGACCGATATGAATAAGGCAAAAATAATCCTACTGGTGTCATCGTGATTTGGGTTGCCTTTCTAAAGTTCAAATGGAGCACATTGGTGCTTCAGTAAATTATGCAGCAGAGAATGAAGTGGCTACATAAGAAGTCAAATTGGAAAAATTCTCAAGTTTAAGTGAGTTGATCAGTGTAACTTCACTGATATTCAAGTTCATCAACAAGTTAAAAAAAGAGGGAGATCGATCCTGTTACAAGCAAATGCCTACCTGATCAAGACAATGCAAAAACAATAATTTTAAAGGGAGTTGAACTTTTTGTTGGACCCTGGACGAAAATAGCATGCCTAAACTGGTGAAGAATTTGAATCTCTTTTTGGACCACAAGAGCATTATAAGATCGATGGGAAGAATAGGAAAATCTGAATATCACTCATATTAGGTCTAAAAACCTATTTTATTGGGAAAAGAGTATTATCTAACTAGATTGATTTTTCAAAAGTATCACCAAAGAAGCCAACACTTAGACTCGGCCACAACATTGAATGAAATACGATTGGCAGGTCACTGGATAGCTTACGCCAGACAGGCTGTTAAAAATGTGTTTAGGACTTGTGTGAAATGTAAATGCTATAATGCCGTTTCCTTTTCAATACCAAATTGGACCAACTTACCAGCCCCTAACTCTCTAAGGAATGCGAAGGGAATAATAATGCGGTTGAAAAACTAGGACCTGGAAACCATCGATCCTATTAGTCGAAGTGACTTGATTCAAACCCTGCGTTCTCGGGAGGAAATCCTGACTAGATTTAGGAAATTTTGTAATGGGGACTATCTGTTGAGTCTCAGAGAAAGAGCAATGAGCGGGACTGCTTGTTCTCTTGAAAATAAAATAAAACCAGGAGATATAGGGCTCATAAAAACCCTCTGAAGACAAAGCCTTTTTGGTCCCTAAGTGAAGTTCTACCGCGAATCCAGGGAAATGATAAATTGGTGCGTCTGGTGAAGGTGAGGAAACGGAATGGAGCTATAGTCACATACATATCAAGCATCTCTGTCCTCTGGAAATCTCTCAACAGACTGGAGAACCTGACCCGATAGGCATGGAACCATCGAGTTCACAGGATATAAGTCAGGACCCTCAACGGAGAGAGAGTACTATAATTTGGATCTGTTCTAGCTGTAACAGACCTGAGGATGCCAGACCTATGATAGCCTGCGATAGATGCAATGACTGGTTTCACTTCAGCTGTGTTGGTTTTACTGAATCACCACCAGAAGAAGAACAATGCTTCGGTCCAACTTGCAACACTAAAGGAGTTGTAAATGGTAGACCCAGTTTATCAGGAGTCTAAACAAACTGTTTTATTCTGTTAAACATGTTTTTTCTTTTGTGGGGAATATGTGAGAATTTTGAATTGGTTGACTTGCCGAGAGTAGGTCGCTGGGGGAGAAATGAGTGATGGTAGCTGTGACCAACACAGCCGGTGTTCCGTTAATCAAAGAACCTGAGTGGCTATTCCTTACAAGTTAAATAGACATTACAGTCACTCGTGAATCTCGTTGACTGCGAGTTGGAGTAGATAAAAAGGGGTCACCGCTCTACTGTTGTAGTAGTAGTTGTTGTTGTATTTTAGACAAATTACACTTCGACCATCGTTACCCATTTGTTAATTTTAGAAGGAAATTTTGTTGCAAGACTTAAACCGTGTTTTCATCCCCTCCCCCCTACTCGTCGGTATGTTAATTCCGACAATCCTTGTAGTTTAGACGTTGTATTTGATAATATGATTTTTGTAAATCCAAGGAAATGACGACTGAAGCTTTTTATTTATTGTCTACGGGAATATAAAAGCTATCAGGTTGGACAGTTTTTGTGAGTTATTTTCTTTCAGAAGACAACGGTCGGAAAGTCATCTATCCTAGCACCGGGAACAGACGGTGGTCCAGGGATCTAAAAAACATAGAACGTAGTCCAACGTGGGCGGGCAACATTTCCCCAGAAACCTTTAAACTGTTTTTTTTTTGTTTAATATTTTCTTTGCGAATTACTTGTGGAAATAGAATTAGAACCACGCATCAGCTTCGGCCACCAAGTAGACGAAAAATCATAGCTTCTTAATTCTCTTGACTGTACCGAGATCAGAACTACCTCACTTCTGAACAGGTGAGCCCTCTACTTATATTTGCTGATCGTCACGAAAGGAATCAACTTTGTTTCATTTGTTTCAGGCACCAGTTTGGTCATATTGTAGGTGTGTGTCAGTCACGTAAGGTTATGTCTTTGGAAATTGCTTACACCTACGGTAAACAAGTTAGTTAATTTTATTTTTACAGCTCGATTATTTTACTGGTTTTGGTGGTTGTTGTTTTCGAAGGTGAATAATAATGGAACACGAGACGAAGTTAATAGTTAATTGAAAATAAATGTTACTTTACGACAGGAGTTATACGGTAAAGGGGAGCATTGTTAATATTTTAAACCAACATTTGGCACGAGCCGCATTTTAAATTAGAAAATATTGGAGTCTTACAACTACCGATTGGCGCGAGTCATATTTTGAGGTAACTTATGAGAAATGTGTGCATTGACTGAGGACACGAGTTAATAGTAGAAATTTAAAAGCGATGCTTTGTTTGTTTTGCTGGACACTAGTAAAATTTCGTGGGTCAATGAAACGGAGGAAGATGAACAGAAGTGTGGACTAGGAAAATAGCGAGCGGCAAGGCAGTTCCCCACAGTTTATATATAAACTCAAGGAACGTATCAAAGAGAGACTGGAGTGTTAACTACTGTCAACGCAAGGGACGGATACTTTCCGAAACATAATAAAAGAATCCAAAAACATGTAAGGCAATCCAAGAGAATTGGATAATGGTTAAAGCCAGAGGGGAACAAGCAGGTAGAGTTTGGGTCACAGGAATCGAGGTTAATCAGATTAGCTTATGAATCTGCAGTGGAGCCAGTGTCGCGGTTATCAAGTGGCAGTTTAAAAAAATGTCCCTCAAGCTCTAAGAGGGAGCAGGTTCAGAAAAGTTGGTGAAAGGCACTAGAAATGCCTAATCTACATGACTAAATATGTTGAAGAGGTGTTAGTAAACGGTGGCATTAGGACAGATTATTCTAAAAGCATGAATTGCATGAAGCCCTATATTTTTACTCTTGTTGTTTAAGGTCGCCAACGTGCTAACCCGTTATTAGAACAGAGGGTAAGTAAAATTCCGACGAGCAAGATTCTGAAACCAGTCAAAAACTTAGATAAAAAAAGCTTTGGAACCTTGGACCGTTTTGTTTGATGCTTGGTTGGCTTCGCAAAAGATCAAATTAGTGCTCTGTCGCGGCAGATCGCAAACTGGGGAATAAAAAGTAAAATCGCATGCTGCCTCACAATTTGTAAATTGGCAAGATGTAAGAACCTATACCGCTCCGGCTCACGGATAGGATTTAGTATACTTGAAGCGAAAAGTTGTCAGGCGAAAGGTCCAAGAATCAGGCAAATAGTTAATATTGTGGATAATGCAAAGTACAATGAGTAGAATATTGCTGTGTGTGGTAATTTGGCAATTACTTTAAAGCATTTAAACCGATTTCTCTGTTCACTAAAAACATTGCCGTGTGTTTTGCTATTATTCTGTACATAACTATTAATCAAAAGTCTTTAAACTGACTTCTTTATAGTAGAAAATTAATAATAAATCTATAGAAAATGATAAGAATGTATCCTAGTTACGCTTAAATACTCTTTTATTCTAAACAATTAATTAATATATTTAAATGAGGAATATGCAGCCATTATGACAAGAATCTTTAAAAAAAATGAAAGACAAAGAATAAAAATCAAATAGCTGGATTTGTTCGCGCTATTATACAGTAGGCGAATCTGACGGCAATAACCATAAATTGATTTATACTTTTATAAAAATCAGTTTTACGTTATTCAACAGCAATAAATACCCTTTTTTAGTATTTTCTTTTTAAAACTAAACGGAACCTATTATTATATGGCCTGCCTGTGTTTGGTGAAAATAAAAACGGCAGAAAACAAAAGAGAAAAACGGATGAAAGGTTTCTATGCCGCTTACAGAAAACGGATCACGCAAGGGCATATTCTCCTATGACTTCGTCAATCACACAAAACAGCAGGTAACAAATAGAATTAATATAAACTGGCGGGGATACCAGGCCTTGCTTGGGATCGTATAAACAATGAGAAAATCTAATGCGATTTTCAATATATTTGTTAATATTAGTAGAGAGGAGTTTTAATGGCTATGCAGTGTTTAATATTTCGAACATTAAGTAGTTGCTCTTTCGAGCATTAGGTAGTTACCATCTTATAATGGACTTTGATTTAAAGAAGATCCCGTGGAAATTTTAAGAGTAGCATTGTAATTAACAATGTTTTAAATGTGTTTATTACAGCACATTCTTCTTATATTAACAGAAGAAAGTCAGCAAATACATTTATATTCCGTATACATTGTTTACATTTTGACATCGAGTAATTATGATCTTCGTCGGTAAATATATGAAATCAGTCATAGTTTGATTTGTTCTAAATTGATGTTGGTAAAAATTTGATATTTGGCAGTTCTTAAATGCGATAATCACGACGGTATAATTAGTTTGCCCGGAAAATAAATGTTTATATGCGTGTAGCTCCCCCAAGAAATAACGAAAAATATAGCAATGTTAAACTTGAAAAATTTACCCCCCCCCAACAAAAAGAAAATAACGATGTCAAACTTTCCATCTCTCTCGGAGAAATGTAAACAGACAGAAGAAATATCGAACGTAACGAAACGAAATAAAACGGAAAGCAATTAGTAAATGGTACCAAAAAAAAAAAAAAAGAAAAAAAGAAAAAAAAACTAACGATGTGAAACTTTTCAGAAAGGTCGAAAAATGTAAACAGAAAAGAGAAAACTTTTAGGGAAAGAAACGAAATAAAACGGAAATGATTTTATCTATGGTTATAAAACAGCTGAACTAATTAGTGTGTATACATGTATTGTGTGTAGTGTTAAACTGCGAACAACGTTAAAGTAAGCAATATATTTGTCTTAGTGTAAAAAATCTGAACAACGTAAATCTAAGCTTGTTGTAGGTGTAAATTTAATAATTTAGATTACGAAAAGTGATAATTACTTTGGTATAATTATGGTTGTATAATTATTTTGACCGGAAAAGTAATTTTTATATGTGGGAGCTGAAATTAATCCCACCCCTCAAAAAAAAACAACAAAAAAAACAAAAGAAAATAACGATGTCAAACTTACCAGAAAGTTCGTAAAGACGTAAACAGAACAAAAGAAAAGTCGAACGAAACGAAATCAAATGAAATGGAAATCTATATATCTATAAAAGTGAACGTGTCTGTTTTTCTGTCTGTCTGTCTGTCTGTGTACATTTCCCTACGCAATAACACTGTCAATTTTTAGTCTATAGACTCGAAATTTGAAATACCGTGTACTGAGATTTTGAAAAATCTATGTGACGGGTGTCAGCCAGAAATTTGGCTGTTAAGGGGTTAAATTTCAACGATTTGACCTTTAAGAACTCTACCAAACTCCTTCAACAATTTTGGATCTAGACACTTGAAATTTTAGATATAGGTTCCTTGAACCTGGATCTAACTTAATAAAGTGATTTGAGCCCGAAACTATAAATTTTAAGAGGTCATAATACGGGTCAAATTAAAAAAAAATTACCCTTTTTTTTTTTGCTCAGCATACACCTCCAAACACCCGGGCAACGCCGGGCTGAAATGCTAGTAAATATATAAAAAGTAACGATGTAAAACATTCCAGTAAGAAAAGACAAATGTCAATAGAAAATGATAATGGAATGGCACGAATTATAACGGAAATTATGTAATATATATTTCCAAAAAATAAATAAATAAAATAACATAGAAAGAATCTGGTTGTAGTTTCTTTGTATTAGTGTAAATATGTGTAAAACGTGTAAGTAATGTATTTATCTCTCCTAGTGTATAAATGTGAACAACGTATAAGTAAGTGTGGTGGTTTTCCCCAATAGGAAGCAGTTCAATTTTTGTAAGCAACTAATAAACTCGTAAACGGTGGGCGTGCATAAAACTTTCTCGTGGACGAGCAAGCAGCAATGTAAATGGTGAGCGGAAAAAGGGGGAATTTAATATTGAGAAAATATTTTACAACTTCCATTAAATCTTACCAATTTTGACTCTCACCAGAACAAATATATAATCGACGATAATCCCGCAAGTGTAGAGGTAATTGGTCTATAGCACACCTCAGATAATGTGCTGCAGTTTGTGCATATCACATCTACATGAAATCTCCTGATTTTTATTTCTATTAAGGGCAAAGTCACACGGGAAAAATGAGTTCATGTTATATATATATAGAGAGAGAGAGAGATGATGCGCATCAGAGTATCGGAATGTTGCATTGATTGAAATAAATTAATTTTAACGAATTTTGTTATGCTTTAACGTTAAGTGTCTAGACAGTTAACAACATACCGACGAGAAAGGCACGGTTGCGCGATTTGAGTGAGCACACGTTGGATTTTCTGCTCTTATTTACCTTGTTGGTGTGACCGGACTAGAGCCTGCTTCGGCCGTGCTGTTAAAGATAGTGGGGGAGTCTCTGATCATGATGCCTCCATCGGCGATTGCTTTAATATTCAGAGTGACTTTCGCTTGTGTGTCTTCGACAAGCAATGAAAGACAATATTCATAGAAAAAAAAAACAGAAGCTATTTACAAAATTCTTGGATTATAAAGTAATTTAGAACATTGTAAACTGGCTATCCCGAGTAATACGCGGTTTTTTTAGGAAGCATCCATATAATTAAGGAAAAAAATCTCACATCTTTATGCATATGAATCTTATGAAGCCTTCGTTCCCAAGGGACTCCACACTAAAGTAATGTACTTACAATAACCCTTATCCCTGAGTGGATTCAGGGCCTTGATAATGGGTGATCACAGTGTAAACAAAGTGTGCCGTTTTAAAGAAACACACGATGTTGTAATAACGCAGGGGAACTAGGTAGTAACCTTGTGAGAAATCGATTCAAGACTATAGAAAAGGAACCGATCTGTCTGATGAGGCTAGGCTGGAATTGCTTAGCAGTAAGGAGATAAGGAAAACCATTTTCGACGATAAACCCCTATAGAGGCTTAGATACTATTATTACGAAGCAAGTGGTCCGAATAACATAACGTTTAGGAAGGTGTACATCGGTGGAAAAAAATCAAAGTCAGCAGTGCCTCCTATAATATGCAAGGCTCAAGAGCTGCGACGTCGCCAAAATAAGACATCAAATTAATATAACAAGAAACAACAAGACAATTATCAAGTAAATGGGTATAAACATTAAAGTAAATACAGAGGGGTCTAGATATTAACTATTACGAGGAGAACACTGAAAAAAGCGTTTATACTATATCAGCCCAATTACAAATATTGCAGAAAGAAATATGATTACATCCAGTAGGAAATGAGAGGGAATGTTTTCTTACAAAAATAGTTTCAAGTGTTGCATATGTTAAACCCGTTAAGGCATACAGAACAACATTAATTATATTGACTACCATACAATGACGCAGATGAAATCCCTCGCTTTGGGGCACGTGTGAGCTTGTATAATAAGACCCAAAAATGTTTGAAAAGTACTGTAGAGAGTAAAGCGGACGCTGCCGTCCCGTCATCAACTTCCTATGAGCATGTAAGAAAAAGTTTGACACTACTATAACGCCCTCGGATATAGCGAATTGTTAGATAACCAGAAGATACTAGTGTTGATTTCTGTACCCCTATTGGACCGGATGATCGGATACCAAATGGGTCAGACGATTATCTCCCCTGTTCTAACACATTGGACACAATCGTTGTGTATGGATTAGCGATCAGGTGGCATCGGAATATGTAGCACCCAAATGAGCTTCGGAGAGATTAATGTTATTTATAATTTTCATTTGCAGGCACAAAAGAAAATTCAAATACGGAAATACAGAAACCCCCGCCGAATAAAGAACAGGACTAGACAATCACTAATATCGGTTGCATTAGAGACGAACTATGCCGAAACTTACAACCCACACTTGCTAATCTTTGCCCCTTGGAAATGGTTAATCTCCCTTGTTTTTTCTGCTATCGCCATATATACGTTAATTTTTAAATATAAATTGTAATTACAATCTCTAAATATATAATATTTAAAAAACTGTGCACCATCATACCGACGTTAACTCATTATCTCCTTGCAACTTTTAACCAAAGTCTTATTCTATATGAATTCCAATCGAATGTTTTGTCTAGTTTGGCAGAATTTTGCGCGAACAGTTGGCAGAGATGGAGGAAATTTTCTGTTTCTATGACTATCCTTGTAGCCATGTCACTAGTAAGGGTGCTGGAGGTAAACCTTTTGTCTGGGCTGACGTTATCCGCCTAATAGTCAGGGACCGGAACCTTGGATTAACCACTAAGGAGGCTGTCCTATCAGCAGGTGCAAAATACTGGGGCTGGTGTATTGCCATTTGGTGAATGGATTCTAGACAATGCAGTAGTTTCTGGTGGGGCCTATCCATGCCATACTAGTGAGTAATTGTTACGGCTTTACCTTATAATCAGCTACAAATAAAAAAAATGTCGTCCTTTCTGTTACTCTCTTAGTTTCCCCTCTCTGTCCTGCTTTAAGTAAATCTGACGAACTAGTCCACAAATTCCAAAATTTAATCATGACAAGTTTCAAGAAAAAATACACGATTAAACCCGGTTCTCCAACTTTCAATGTAGACCCCTACTACCATGTCTGCTTCTCCAACATCAGGGGTCTACGTTCTAACCTTCCAGAGGTTTAAATCCAATTACAGATGACTAAGCCAGACCTTTTATTTGTAAGTGAAACTGGCATTAGACAGGTTATTTCTAAAGAATAGTTCGCAATTAAATGGTACTCTAACTTAACTTCTAAATTTGACCCCCAAGATCGTCATGGGCATGGAATATGTGCCTATATTAAAGATAGCTTTCCATGTGTAGGAACATCTCCAGGGGATATCCTAACTTTTCCTATATATGCTTCAGGGTTGCTTTAGCTCACACTACTGCATTTATATTTACTCTTTATCGCCCCCACAACAGGTGAGTTACTATCTTTAAAAGCATATCTGAGAAAATCGACCAAGTCCTATCTGCTTATCCTTCAGCTAACATTCACGTATGTGAAGATTCAATGTTCACAACGGTGAATGGTTGCCCCACTTAAACAATACCGATGATGAGGGGAGGTTCTGTCATGATTTCTCCATTGCCTATGAGATCACTCAGATTGTGCAGGGACCCACCCGTGTGCCTTACAATGACGACCATGTGTGCGAGCCTACTAGAACTTTGTGGTCAGTGTCTGTTCTGTCGCCTCTTGTATCTTTCGACCCCTCTTTTGTATCAATTAAGATAAAAACGAAATGGAATAAGTCCCCAGATATACCTCTCCATCGTACAGTATATCGATACACTAAGGCTGACTGGGATAGCTTCCGTACATTTATACATGATCTACATCTGCATTCCATGTTTATAAAGGATGCTTCATCTATAGTATCAGACCTGACGGAATGGTTAATTGTAGGTATAGACAGTTTCATACCCTCGCAAAAAGTTTAAGCAAACACCTAACAGCCAGCCATGATTCTCTCCAGAATGCGCTGCTGCCATTGCGCATAGAAATCACTTTTTCCACTACTTCCAACGTAATAGATGTATGGAAACTAAAGCCGCTGTCACGACTGCCAGCAACTATTGTAAGAAAGTAATAAATAACGCAAGAGAGGTGTATATGTTCAATCCGTTTATTCCAAAGTAGCTGAGCATCGGCTTGGTTCTCACAAGTTTTGGCAAATAGCAAACAGAATCCTGAACAGAAGCGTATGCTCCATCCCAACTATTATCAATGGACCCGAGGTAATCTCGTCAGCATCAGACAAAGCCACGCGCTTTGTCAAGAACTTTGCAGGCAATTCTACCCTTTGCGACCAAGGCCGCCAACCCCCAATATGTCCTCCTTTATCAGAAAAAACGCTATGTGATATACGTATATCTGTACGTGATGCTGCGAAGCTAATCAAAAACCTTGATTATAGTACTCAAAAAACTTCAACCTGAACTAGCGCCCACTCTTACAAAACTGTGTAAACGTTGTCTTAAGGAGAATTACTTCCCATCTTCCTGGAAATTTTCATCAGTATGCCCTGTATTTAAGAATTCAGAAGATCATTCATCCCCCTCTCAGTACAAGCCAGTAAGTCTGCTGGGCGTCATGAGTAAGTTGCTGGAATCTGTGTTAAATTCAGAAGTAATCAACCATCTCAACAAAAATAACTTTCTCATTGACAAACAATATGGTTTCCGTTCTGCTAGATCTACAGCAGATGTGCTTACAGTTATATCTCATATGATAAGCAAATCTCTCGACGGAGGATTCCTTTCTAGAGCAATTGCTCTTTACATATCTAAGCCCTTTGATAGGGTATGTCACAAATGTTTACTTCATATTATCTGTAGCTATGGTATAGCTGGACATGTCCTCTCAATTATTAAATCAGTTCTTTCTGATAGGTTCATAAGAGTAGTAGTTGAGGGGCAAAACTCAGAAGCTCACAGTATTAATGCCGGTGTCCCTCAGGGGTCAATCATGGGCCCAACTCTTTTCCTGATCTACATTAACGATCTTCCAAATCACATCCTTACATCATTTGTAGACATTTATGCTGAAGACACTACCATTTATGGTAGCACATCTAAGACAGTAAACGACCAAGTTCTATCCAATTCTCTTCCCTCTGACCTTGAGAACGTAGTACAATGGGGAAATGAGTGGCTGGTTACTTTTAATGCATCTAAAACCAAGCTTCTCTCTTTACATCATCACATTCTGATCCACATCTGGCATCAATTGAAATAAATGGTTTCGTCTTCAGGAGGCTTTAGGTTTTGACAAGCTTCTGGGCTTGACCATTACTCCTGATCTTAAATGGAACACGTACATCAAATCTGTTGCCAAGGCCGCTGGAAAAATAGTGGGATCTTTCTATCGATCTGTTAGATATCTCACTGCTGATGCAATTCTCTCTATATATAAGAGCCAGGTACGTCCAAGGATGAAATACTGTTGCCACATCTGGGCAGGAGCTTCTAGAAAGGACTTGTCCTGCCTTGATAGAGTTCAAAATAAACTTCGTAGCCTCGTAGGAGATGTCTTTTTCTCTTCGCTGCAACTTCTATCTCACAGAAGAGATGTTGCGAGTTTTCTCTGATGTATCGTTATTTTCATGGAAAGTGTTCGACTGAGCTTCAGTCTATGGCCCCCCCCTCTCCAAACTTTCACAAGAAAAACTCGTCTAGCTGTACACACAATCAATAATTCCCCCACTCTTTATCTGTGCCTAAACCTAAACGTAGATTCCATGAACAAAGCTTCTTTCTTGGAACTGAACGCCTGTGTAATTGTCTTCCGTTTTCCTGCTTTCCGGCTGACTACAATATGGTTGTGTTCAAGTCCAACGTAAATAATTATTGATGAGCCGTTCTATATAAGTTATCAAATTTACCAAATTTTAATTACTAATGATTACTATATTGCCCAATTTCTACTGTTAACTCTTTAAGCCTTATCCTTGAGTGGCCTCTTAGCCTTCATAATGTTATGATGCCT